>NC_057430.1:8404239-8746739 GCF_019457755.1 Venturia canescens
ACGTTTCGCCATTTTGATCGTTCGAGACTTTTTGGTGTTTCAGTATTTCGATCTCAGTAATATTCGGTCTTTCGTTATTATATTTTTGAAATTATGAATATTCACAGTATTGCTGATCGTAGTAATTTATTAATCGAAAGAGTGATGGTCGAATTTTCGGAAAATCGATATTTTAGACGTCGTTCTACGGACGATTGTTACATTCTATTTTCGATGTAAACGTACTTCTAGTCGAGTTAATCTGTCTCCATATTATCATTCAAAGTTTATAAACTCGAGATTTCAGCTGTTCGAAATTTCAGTCATTCTTAATCCCCACCCGAGACACTCACTCGACAAAAAATCTTGGGAATTTTGAGAAGAATCTTCAGATTCTTTCCACTAATGAAAATTTCTGGATCCTTTGATGTTTCATTCCCGCTTACGTAAAATGCGAATAAAACAAAGTATCTGAAAACACGTTTAAAAATCTCGAGAATAAAAGCCGAAATCTCATCGAAAGCGATGGCTCCCGATAGAAAACAATGCGTCAAAACGATGGCAAATTATAATTTCGTATACAGTAGTAAGTGCAGTAATATCTTAAATGGACGATTTAATAACGTGCATTTTGTGACACACGCCCGAGTATTCTCGCTGAAGTAGGATTCGGGCGGAAGATTGTTTCGCCTTTTTCTCTCTTTCTATTTCGTTGGCCACTTCTCTTCTCTCTCTCTCTCTCTCTCGTTTTCTTTCTCATCTATTTTACATTTTCTTCTTCAATACACGCCGAGTTATTCATATAGAAGCAACAGATTTCAATGCTATGAATTATTTATGAATCTTTTCCGCAACTCGCGCGCGCGTTACGCTCTCGCGCTATCCTTTTTATTTATGCGTTCGACTCTCCTTCTCTTTATCCCTCTTTTTCCTCCTTTTGCTCATGATCCTCTCTCTCTCTGCCTCGATCTTGCTAACCGGACTGTATCGCGAAAACGCTATCATTGCGAAATGGAAAAGTGCGAGCGGGAAAGCGTGGGAGATGAGCGTTACGCAAAAGCCTCTTCAAACCAATTGCTCGCACAGTCTCGGTGAGGTGTTTATTTATTTCCTCCCTCTCGTTCTCTGCACAGGGAAGAAAATATTAACGGCGGAGCGCGAGTGCGGATGGGAGCCAAAGGGTTTTTCCTCGAACGACCAATAAATAACTGTTGCCCGAGCAGCGACCGTCGATTTCCATTTTCACTCGAAAACAACGATTTTCCGTAATATTTTCGAGTTAATTCGAGTCCCCGAACCGGAGGCACTTTTCAATTCGTTTTCGCCGACGATGAGCAAACGAATTGCAACAAAACTTGACATTTTTGTCCAAGCATTCTCCCGCTCGACGACTTTTGAGGCTCCACAGTCGCTGTTTGCTCTCAGAAACTGAAAAAAACTGTTTCGAGGTGGAAGACCAAGCGACGAGCCACTTAGCGGACACCCAACCAAGCGGTGTCCCAGGCTGCGAGCTCAAAAAGTCCATTTTTTTCGTTCGAGAAGCGCACCGTAGAGGAATCCGAGGGGAAAATATATTGGGAAACGTTCGTATAAATAAATTCATCGAAACAGAATGAGGATGCGCGACGAGGGGGAAAAAAGGATAAATAAAAAGAAGAAAATGTAGGAAAGACTGGTTTATAGGATCGTTTCTCGTACGGAGTCTCGATCGCGTGCACGGGAGGGAATCTAAGCGGGAGGCAGCAAAAGATAGCTAATACCGCTTGTCCAAGGACGTGTAGAATGTCCCGCGCGACTAGGTGGGCAGTCGTTCCATCTCGCTGCCGAGGATAATGCAATGTTTCATCGGGAATAGAAGATTTTCCGAGCGGCCCATCACGCTCGAGCGAGCCTCGAGTTTTCATACATTTTTTATATTTCCACTGTTGATGCGAGCGTCGTAAATTCGTTTATTAGATTCCACCTGCGAACGCGCGCGCGCGCGATTATTATTGGTAAGAGCGTGATCGAGCTTGAATAAAACTCATCGATTAACAAACATTGTAGAAAAGTATTCAAGTCTACCTCATTCGACCATCAAGATTAGCGTTGTTGAAGGGAACATCTAAAGGCGAAAAAACGTCGCGGAGAAGTAATTCAATCACTTTTTTCCAACCGAGCAACATTCTTGTGGATTGAAAAACCTGTTTGGGATTGCAGCTCGGTTAGGAAAATGAAGAGAGAGAGAGAGAGAGAGAGAAATTCGACGAATGAAATGGAGCAAGCTCCTCATTTCGCTGAGAAAATACTCTTTTTTTTCCAAACTCAAACGATTCCTTCATTTTAAAGGTGAAAAATGAACGGAGCAAGGCGCGTGGGTCGTTCCCTCGCACTTTTTCTCCCGTCGTGTGCGCGTGCATGTTTTTTCAATGGGCATTGTGGGCTGAACCGAAAGGTTCAAAGGTCGGCATATGGAGGGAAAAATATTTTGCGCTCACACAAGTGGGAGGCTCGGGAGATCGAGACTCTTGTCTTATCCCTTAACCCACGCGTTTATACGTACTGCGTCGATGTTTTTCTGGCGTCGCGGTTAATTAGCGAATAAAAACTGGATTTTGCCCCATTTGTACTTTACACAATGAATTTTGAGGTTGAGACGAGCCCCGGGGGCATACTTGGCTGATCGAACTGCCTTTGAAACTCTCAGCATTTGCTTGCGCTCTTGTTCGCTTTCTTTATCTCGAAATCATCCGTCACAAAGTGCAAAAATGATTTTCTTTTTAATTAATCGATCGTTACGATAGAAGCTCACATTTTTTCAACGAATCTCTCACTGCTTCGATCTTCTCGTGGAATGTAGACGATGGAAATTATACTTTTGTATAATATGAAAAAACGAAAAAACGAAAGAAAAAAAATAAACCAACAACGGACAAAATAAATCATTATTTCATCAGATATTCGTTCACGAAACATTGTTCTTGTATCGTTTTCAGGTGATCCCATGATAACATCCTCCCTGAAGGGTAAGTCGCCAAAAGCACATCATCATTTATCTCTTCACTATTTAGTTGCATGACTTTTCTCTTCGAACCTTTGTTCACTAGCTTATTTCTTAACCCTCTCAGACCGAGGCCTATTTCACACTGACGAAAAATTATTCCCTTCATAATTTTATCTCAAAATACTTTCTAGTTTCCGATTCCATTGTGACGTTTCAGTTTTTTTTATTGGGAAATACGAATTTTTTAATGTTGGCTGCGCTCAGCGCCAGGTACTCGGGGGTAAAATCAGGAAAATTTACGAATGAATCTAGCACCTAACGCCTTAAATACATCATACTAGCTTCCCTTTGAAAGGACGTAACTTTTCTTTTGCGATAACTAAAGCACCTTTTCACACAGCGCCAGCTCAACACGAAACGCCGGCTTCGTATTGATATTTCGATGGATTAAGGCAGTTTATCTCTCGGTTTAGGAGTATTTATGGTGCAATCTAACCTCGCTTGATGGAACCAGGCAGTTAGTTGGGGCCTGGAAGCGCGTGCTGCGTCGAAGCAACGCGCGGTCCTGGAGGGTTAATTAGCAATCGAGAAAAAAGAATAACGATCGACTGGATTTTATACGCTCGATCAATGGCTGCATTCATTTTTGTCTTCCCCTTTCTTTTTGCACTTTTGCCCTTTCAGTCACCTCCGATCTTTCGACGCGATTGAAGTGCATCAACAAATGAGCAATGACCGTCGCGGCGCTCATTTCCGCATCGTTGGGTAGCAGCGAGCAACATTTTTTTGACGTTAAATCGTCTTTTTGGGCGTTAGATTTTCGGGGCTGAATGATCCGGAGGGAAATGAAATGCGGAAACAGAAAATGTGATTTTCCACTGAGCGGGCGCATGAGAACCGAGCGATTTTCACCGCCCACGAGCACCGACGAAGCCATTTTTTCATCGTAAATTTATCGTTCGAACGAAGAACGTTGCGCGGCGCGGTGCTGTTCCGGGCTCGAGGGAGCGAGAAAGTGCGAACGTTGGAAGAAGGAAGGGCTGCAATGGCTCAGTTAGAGAGACGTGTATCGTTTCAAGCGGGGATTTAATGACGTAGAAGGCCACGATGGGGCTTCGGTCCAATATTCAAGAGCTCGAAACGCGTCACTCGGCGATATTCGCGCGTGCAGGACCTTCGGAACTAACGGTAGACACGCGTGCTGCCTGACACATTTCCCAAGATGCGATTACCGTCGGGTTACTCGTAATGACAGAAAGATCTCATAATTCTGCCGCCCCTCTCAAGTCGCTTTTATATTTGTGCTGGTTAATGAAAAAAAATCAATTATTATTTAACGCGTCGAATTGCCATGCTTACTTATTGCGAAAGATCGGACTGAAAAATGAAAAAGTGGAGCGACGAATATGACTCCGTACAACGAGAGATCATATCGAGCGTAATTATTGTTTGATCATTTGATTAATCGCCGGTAAATAACTTTGCGTTCTTCGTCTATTAATCAATGCGCGAAAAGACCTATAATTTCAAGTTTATTGCTGTAAAACGAGACTTGGCTCGCTCCTATTTTTTTACCGATCGACTCGGCAACATTTCGAATGATCGCAATGGTCGCGAGACACGTTTGAAAATGCTAATAACAGAGTACTGGCCAATTCCATTTTCCATTATAACTGATTTGTTTTTAATGCTGGAATACAGATCTTACCGATTGCCCCCTGATCAGATCGATAATAACAATATTTGCATTAATGCCAAGTTTAGTATCTTTGTGTGGAATCAACGCGGAGAAATCGTCGCGTGTGCACAATCCGAGCGCGCACCGAGCAGAGACCCCGCTCGTTATTACGATATACACGAAGAAATGTCTAACTCCGTCTTGACGCATATTTTATTCCAACGTTGTTATAAATCTCTTGTTAACCACTCTGTTTAAATAAGCGCGATTCTCAAGAATCCGTCTCTTTCTCTTCTCTTATATCCCTCCTCGCGCCGTTCTTTGCCGCCTTGGAGAACGTTCGATGCGCGTCCTTGTGACGTCACATCCTGCAGTTTCTTAATTCTCAATGAATTTTTTACACTCGCGTATACAATGCTGAGAGGGAACAGTCGCGTTCGAGTCTTTTTTCATCTGTGAGAAATCTCGAGCTTGGCTATACTTCAGCTGGTTCGAATTTTCTCTTGACTTTTTCACCGCAGCTTCCTCCCACTTTTCCATTCGTTTTCAGTCTCCATCGAGGACATTTTTAGTTTGGCAATTCCAGCTGGTTCGTATTTTTTTGAGTTTTTCATCGCAGCTTCCTGCCATTTTTTCATTCGTTTTCAGTCTCCATCGAGGACATTTTTAGCTTGGCAATTCCAGCTGGTTCGTATTTTTTTGAGTTTTTCATCGCAGCTTCCTGCTATTTTTCATTTGCTTTTAGGTCTCTTTTTTCATCAGGGCTCGACGTTTCGAGATTATTTAAAATTACAAATTTATTACAAAAACCAATGAATTTCGTTGGGTTTTCGACCATCTTTTCAACCATTTTTCTCGCCAATGGTAAAATTTCGTTACGAAAACTGTCATGACGTAAGTTCCGATTGTAGGATCACCGAATGGGGAATTTCGCATGGTTTTGCGTCGAACCTGTCAAGCACACTTAGATATCTTAATAAATATGAAAATAGGTGCAACCGACAGTCGAGCCTGGGTTTACGGATTCGTATAAATGGCGTAATATTACGTACGCGTAAAGAGAGGCACGTCTGTCGGTGAGGCTCATTGTTAGCGAGGCTCGCGTTCGAAGCCCTTTCTCGTTCGACAATAATATGCGATCATCCGGCCGCGAATGATGCGATATTTGTTCAGGCTTGTTGCGCCTTCCCCGCGTCCATTTCTCCCGCGGTCCCTTCCCTTGTTTCTCTCTCCCGCCCCCATCCCATTTCTCTCCTAATTTTTCTCTTTCAATGGCGACCACCGACCACGTGCCGCAATGTCGTTGATGAAAAGGAGTCTAAAAGTTATCCGACGAGCCGGTTTCGAGTTTGCACAGCTTGTCCCGGTGCCTCGAACGTCCAAAGTTCCTGGACTCGGGATCCAACGCTCGGGAGCCCCGAGTCCGTCGATTTCCCGCACCAAAGCGGTCGCCTTTCTTCTCATTTGTTTAGCCTCGCACGAAATAACCGAGCAAACTGAGCTCGGGCCAGTTCTTTTTCACCGCGCATCGTTCGCGCATTCGTTCGCGGCATAAAATAAATCTCACGAGAGAGCCGCCTCGAGTCGACCACAAATTCTCGAATGTGCTGGACTCGCAGCTTTTCTCACTGTCAAATTAATTATCTTGCGAAGTTGTCTTATGTCGTACGAGTATTGTTGCACCGCGCGTAGAGGTCCACAAGGACGCCAGCATCTTTTCATCATCGACACGAGTTGATCGGCAACCGGGTTATATATTATCAACAGCTGACAAACAGATGTTACTCGGCGTTCGTTTTATCGAGTGCTTTATATATACGAGCGGCCGCACACGGGGTGTGCAAAAGGTCGAGTTTCAGTCGAGCACACCGTTAGATCGCGCAATTCTGAGGAGAAAAGTTCTTGGGCATTTATTTCTGGGATGCACCGTTCGGGAGATATGGGAGAAACTGAATCCGGCGAATCGCCGACGTCGCGGAGGGGGGAGCCCCGCCCCCGGAGTCTCAGCGGATTGGCCGTTGGCGGAACTCTCGATATCTCGCAAACGGTGCGTCGGAGAGCGAAGTTGTAAGGGGACTTAATCTTTAGAATTTCGGAACGCAAACGTCGAGCCTGTTTTCGTGCTACTTTCGGGACACTTTGTATGTGAGATACGCGTTTTAATATTGAAATTGGTATTCCAAGTTTTATCGCTGCCCTATGATATTATGCCTTTCTCTCGCGCTCGCGAATCTTGCCAAGATATCGCGGAGCTTGATTAACTCGTGATGAGCGAACACGAGAAAGGACGAGGAATATAAATAATTAAAAAAAAAAACAAAAAAACGACACTTCTTAAGGCACTTATTTCGTTAATTGATTCATTTTTTCTTCAACTACACTCTTTTCTTGTTTTCACATCGCTCGCGCCTCTTTTTCGTAGCTCGAGACATAAATATACATATAGAAATTGTAAAACTTTCGCAAGTTGGGCAACTCGAACGACGTAGGCGCGGAGGCGAGGGGGACATCGGAGGACAGGAACCACTTTCGGCTACTTTCACCGACTAGTGAAACGAGCCCTCCTCCTTCTCTTTTTCTCTCTCCTTCCCGCATTGAGTCGTTTTATTTTCATTCCGTAATTACCGAAATTTCGATTTTTCGTGATCCAGAGGTCATTGCTTCTGTATATTTTTAGTTTAATCCTCAACGAAAATCGCCGCGGTTATAGTCGTTTATTATTCATCGATTACACATACGAACATTGATTCCATCCGTTTCTTGGCTCGTCGAATCGATCTGAAAACCGCCAATTTTTTTCCTCCTTCTTTTTATTCGTGTATCCAGGTGAGATCTGAAATCTGCAAATCTCCCCTAAACTAACGGTACATCCAGACCGGTACACATGCAGGAACAATCCTTTCGTTATTCTCTCGGGTTCCGAGAGAGTCGAGAGACCTCGACCCACTTATCCGCAGTTGACTTTCGAATATCCTCCCGTTGGACTCTCTCGCGAGATTCCAAATTCGAGCTCGCTCCATTCGAAAAAGAGGAAGCGCACAGAAAGAGAAATAAAAAATCCCTTGTTTCTCAGAAAGCGTTCAACCGAGTTTTCGATCGAAAAAATGAGTGTGTACCCGAAGAAAGGAAAATCCTGGTGGCTCTGAGATTGTGCGGCGCTTCGTCGCAAGGCTTTGCCAGATAAATAAAACCTTTCAAAATCCAGAATAACGCGGTGGAGGCAGTCCTTAAAAAAAGCGATTTTGGGGTGGCGCAGAGCGTTCAAATACTATTCGCCTAAAAACCTGCGAACCCATCGCATCGAGTGAAGCGAATGAGGAAATGGACGCGCCGGATGGATCACCGGGGGAGGAGTAAAGACCGAGATTGCGCGGGCGAGAGGAAAAAACGATAATGACCGAAAAAAACGCGAGTTAATCCGTTTGAAAAGCTGCCCGAGAATCAGGAAATAAATTGGAAAGGATCATGAGAAAAAAATGGAGTCTACGGGATAGCGAGAGAGAAAAACAAGAAGATTCGTACCGATGCAGACATTGCAGTCTCCGGAGACGTCGCGATATCGGAGGCGTCGTGACGCTCCGAAGAGGAGGAGAAGGAAGGACGGGAAGAGGGGGGGGGGGGGCGATAAAAGAACCGGAGGGATCGATGTAAGAGACAGAGAGAAGTGGCAAAAGAGACAGCGAAGATCGACTTCGCGGGGGGAGCGAAAAGTGACGGTCGCGGGGAAGGAGGAAGAATCGGCGGGGTGGGGGGGGGGGGGGGGCAAGGGAGTGAAAAAAATGGCTCGATGAGTGGGAGAGACGGAGAGGCGGTGCGTGCCGTGTTGTGCGAGCAGAGTCTTGCGGTTGAGTTGCGAGCTCGGCCGTTCAGCACTGGAGAGCTCTCCTTCGGAGCTGGTCCGTGTTAATGCCGCAGTGTCTTTTCGAACGCGGCACGTTCGACAGCCCGAAACTCGCGATAGAAGCGTGTCCCGAAATCACGTTTACGAAACGCTTTTCTCGGAGAAAATACTCGACGATTGATCTCACTCTCTCTCTCTCTCTCTCTCTGCCTCTCTCACAGACATTCCTTAATCTCCAGTGAAATTCTGGTCCCGCGGCCGGTCCTCCGTTTCCTCAAATTTGAAGAGACGAGTGTTTCGGAAAGACCTCGCGGCCGGCGAGAGTAAACGGAAAAGCTAATAAATCGAGTGGGGAATGAAGCAGTGAAGTTCCGTTGTCACGTGTCGCAGTCCCGGACAGCTGACTCCTCAATGACGCTCGCGAGTCCTCCCGAGGAAGAGCACCCCCGTGACACCGAGCTCCAGTGACCCACACTCGATCTCCCTTACCGCGTGTGTTTCTCGTAAGCTCTCTGAGCTCCGGAAAGAAGCCTCGATCTTTTGGGAACTGAGATCGAGGCCGGAGAATAATTAGCCTGGAAAGCAACCCCCGCGCGATCAGAGGCGCTGTCCCTCCGGACTGAAAGTGCCAGCCCTTCGTGAAACAGTGCAAGTGTCAGTGAACACGTGCTCCAGTGGCTTCGTTCCTCGTACAAACTGAAAGGGTCCCTTGTTCCTAGAATAAAGAGACTCTGCCGAAAGCTCCTGCGTGGAAAAGTGAAAAAAGCCTCGGCCACGAGCGCATCTCATCTCACCCCCAAACTTAAATGATCCTATAAACCCCCGCGGACGAAGGCTCGCACACTCATGAGCTGCGCAATGGAGTATCAACAATTGGCCCCACCGTCGGTACAAGTCGTCCTCCACCAATCTCATCACCCCCAGCAACAGCCAACGCCGAACCCACAAACTCAACAGCATCAACAAAACCAAGGAACGCCCCAGCAACCACCCCCACCCCCACCACCTCCGCCGCACCCTCACATCGTCCTCGCGCCGGCGCACCAACCCCAACCTCCGCCTCCGCCTCTTCCGCCACCCCCTACGATACACCCTCATCCTGTCCACCCCCCTTTACCTCCGATCCATGACGATAGTACCAGCTCCAGGTGGACTCATTATCAACACATTTGGAGACAGCAGCACGCCTATGTTGGTGAGAATACCAAATATTTTAATCCGAAACGACGACGCGAGAAACGAATTTTCAACAGTATTTTCACTCCTTTCGGAATTTCTCGGGTCTCCGATCGATTCGGGGGCTCTGCGATGACGGTTTTTTGAACTCGAACTCAAGGCTGCAGAGATCTTGAATCAAAGCGAAATTCACGGCTGCGCCGGTTCAATTTTTCGAAACGCGTATAATATGGAAATAGAAGGTTGAAAAGTCGCTTTTGTATGTTGACTTTTATTCGAGGCTACGGAGGTTGAAGCGAATTCAGAATCGAAACGTTGCTCGATAGTTATTCCTCGACTGAGTTTGAGCCTCTGGCGAGTCGAGCCAGAGAATTGAGAATTTTTTCTATCTCTTTGTTCAAAGTTTGCGTACTCCGGACCAGGAAAATTCGGAGCCGATAAAAAAACACACGCTCTCTCGAATTTGGTTATCAGAATCACCCCCCAATTAGACGAAAACTTTCGGAGAGGATTTCGATCCGGAGAAATCCAACGAATAGAGGCAAAAGACGATCGCAACGTCGAGTTTTAAGAACGCCCACACCTGTTGCTCGGCGGGACGTTCCAGGGGTGGTTTTCTCCCCGCGGGAAACGTTTCGTCCCCCGACGAATGGCCGCGAGTTTGAGATCGTTTGCGTTTGCGTGCCGATCGTCGAGAGGCGAGGCCCAATTTTTCCAGCCACTCGGGCCACCGACGAGCGAACTGTGCGTTGCCTTCGAGCAACGAAAACTCGAGGAGCCGAGTGCCAACAATGCGGGAGGCTTGGGCGACGAGAGAAAGCTTGAAAGGATCGGGAATTTTCAGGATCGTGAAAAATCGTTGAACCGAAATAGTCATTTCTTCCGCCTTTCAAATAAGTTCGAAACGCTTTTGGAAAGGCCAAAAAGAAAAACGTCGATGCCTCCCAGGAGCTAATTGGATCATTCGATCTTCGTAATTCGCCCCAGCAGAGGGAGAATATATCGAGTGTGAAGGAATAAAAAAAAAGAAAAAAGGAACGATGGCACGCGTCCCACTGACCGTAACCCGAAGAGAACTTGCTCGAGGTCGAGCGCTCCCTGGGACTGTGCGATAATCCATCGACGAAAGACGAAGCCCCGCAAAATTTCACGTCATCTTGACCGAGTCTGTGATCTACGAGTACGACACTTGACTTTTTCTTCAAAGTACTTTCAATAATCATATCGAAAAGGGCACGAAGGTCGGAAGCAGTTTGAAAGCGTTTTTGCGTTAGTTTCCGACTCGTCCTCATTTTCACGAATATTTGCAAAACGGAAAGAAGATTTCGAACGATCTGTCGTGTTCTTCCATAAAAATCGGTTCCGTTTTATTCGGCAAATTCTAACTGATTCTCGTAGGCGTTTGAAAAGTTATTCCTGAGGCAGCGAATCGAAAAAACGACGAATATAGACATCTGCGAGGAAAAGATCGTTTGAGTAAAAAAATTGGGAAATTCGTGATAGCGAGGTCGCGTTCCTCGGAGGAACAAGAGCTCCGGCGCACACGAAGATAACGACGAGTATAGATTTTCTCTCGGTTCGATCACTTTTGAGGTTTCTTCGAGGCCTGCTCGAGCGTGCGTGTGTAAATGCAGCGGAGACGATTTTTAGCGTTTTTTCATCGCCGTGTGTCGAGGCTTTTGTGACAATTGACAATTGGCCGAGGCGCGGCAAGCCCTCGTCTCATTTTATTTTCGAGGAAAAAATCCAAACAACGGGGAATGGAGAGAAAAGAAAAAAACGGATGAAAATGTCGCAACCGGTCTCGTTACTTTAGAGGCGCGCAGCGATTCCACGAGCCCGAAGGACCGCGTTGTTACTCAACCAGTTTTCACTCGAGAATATTACCGCGGACGAGATTTATTGTGATGAACCTGTCGAAGAGGACGTGAAAATCGTCCTCAAACGCTGCTCTCCCCCATGAGTGATAATTCAAGCCTTTTTTCGCAGCCTCGACTGTGCGGTTTCAGCGGTCAGAAGAATCCTCGGGTCTTCAATCACCGCTCGTAGCGATAAACAGCGTTTGTATACTCGATCGCGGGCTCGATTGATTAGCCGCGAAGCGGCAGGGAACAGCTGACGGAGGCTCGGGATTCCGAGCCGTGCACGCGCGAGCGCTTCTCGATTTTATTTTTCCCCTGAGAACGACGATAAAAGTGTCGCGATGAGCCAGAAAAGTTGCGCTCAGGCTTTCATCGAAAAATCAAACGTGCGAGTTACTCGTGAACGGTCGAGTGACGCAAGCGCGCCAACACCGACGAAAAACTCGGCGAAACTTGGCGTATTAATAGCGGCACGTATCGCGAGATAAAGAGGAATATCGTTCGACCTCACGACCCTCTCCGGACTCCTAGTGCCAGCTGATAAAGAGCATAACCTCGCTCATTCACAATATTATGGCATAGGCGTTGATAAAAAACGGGGAGCGTTTCGATCGGCGAGCGAAGAGCGTGCATTTTTCGTCGCTATTTTTGCTCAAGGTCGCTCGCCGGGGAGGCTGCTCCACGAGAAGCTCCGACCTTGTCGACGAGCCTGAAGACCCGAGCCGCGCGGCAGTGCCCCGAAAACGCTTGTTTCGGTAAAGGAAAATTAATAAAGCACCGGTGGCTTTGAAGCCGTTGAACATAAAACGGGCAAAACTCGGACAGAAAAATGTGCGCTCCGCAAAATGTGGCCTCAAACGCATGTGAATAAGAATGACCATAAAAGAAAATTGCGCATTGGCCGTTGGCGCGTTCCTATCACGCGTTCTTCGCCGTTTCTCTATCTCCGTTCTCTTATCAGCACGAAAATAGTCCGACTCGTGGCCCCTCGGGAAGGTGCGGGAAACTTTGAAAGGAGAAAACACTTGCGATCGTTCCGCGAGCTCGTCGAGAATCGAGCACCGCTCGGCGAGCCTCCGAAAGCCTCGTGCGTGTGCGCGCACTCTGAAAGTGTCGCAATTCGAAGATGATGCTCGTTGATGAGCCTGCGTCGGAGAATAGGAGAAAAAAGCGTTTGAATCGCCGCTGAGGAAAGACGAGAAGATTGCATCGAACCCGGAAACACGCGATAAAAAGAGCGAACGCGAGACCGGGAAGGGGGAATATGTAGAAGAGGAAACTGAGGCACAGGTGTGTATTCGTGTGTGCACAGAGCAGGAACTCTACGCTAAATTGCCGGAGCCGCGAGCCCGCCAAGGGGCTGCGGAGCAAGGGAACGAGCTGTTTTCACTTTCAACTCGAGCACGAAGCCACTACCGCGAGCCGAACGGAGTTGCACGAAAGCCGATCTCACTCGCACCCTTGCACTTTTCACACGATCGTGCCCCAGCACCGAGCTGTGTCTTTGTGCGTGTTGTACCGACGCTGCATGCCTTTTTAAATCGGTATTACGATCGGCCAACTCGCTTCGAATGTATGCCCGTTTCCTCCGCTTTTCCTGTACCGTTAATTGCGCTATAAACATCAATTAAACTCGCCGCCGCGAATGAAATTCGCGCACACCTGGATCTCGCGATTCATCGTTTCTTCGCGCTTTTCTATACATATTTTTGTTTCATCATCAATTTTTCGAATTCGGAGCTCTTGCCGATCGATCCTGTCGAGGACGAATTTCAAGCGCGTTTTCCACGTATACACTTTCCTCGAGAATCGAGACGATTTCGTCGGCTTCGAAGTCTTCAATTACGTACGCTCGATAAATGCACTTTCGATTTTTTGCTACTCTAGATTCCGGTCTACAAAACGACTACTCTCCATTCTGAATTCGAAAATATGAACTTTCGACGTCGCCCATGGTCTGTTAAAATGACATTCCGCAAATGAAAACTATC
Organism: Venturia canescens; assembly: GCF_019457755.1. NCBI lineage: Eukaryota > Metazoa > Arthropoda > Insecta > Hymenoptera > Ichneumonidae > Venturia > Venturia canescens. Next base: position 8,417,750 of record NC_057430.1, read on the forward strand.
GAAATATTTTCGAGTAAATACGAAGCACCGGAACTAAAATATATAGGCATATAAAATTTATTATGCCACCAGATTTGTCACTAAATAAAAGACAAATAAACATGAGAAATGTGTGCGAAAATCCGACCCAGTTTTTGATGCACAATTAAAAAATAAATAATCGATATCTGTTCAACGCGTTGAGCTACCGAGCTCGAGGAGGTCGCAATCGAAAGATAAAAAAAAATAAAAGATACGGCAACTTACGATATTCTCTGAAATACTATAATTAATGAATTATTGAAGAAAGAAATGTTGAAAATTTTCGAAATCGCTCCGGCTCATTCATGTTCGTTTATTCGTTTATTCGCCAGCCGCGGTTCCTCGCTTCAATTTCGTGCTTCAACTTCGCTGCGAAATCGCGTTTCTCAGCCTGAAAATAAGTCCCGTCGTAACGTCGCGCATGAAATAATCCATAAAGTGAGAATCTCTGCGCTCAGATAAGAGGCAAAGTTTATGAAAAGTGTCTAGTTAAGTTGGCAACCGTTGGCGTGGGCCGTGATTACTTTCTCCGACGATCGGTGGCTCGGTCGGCGCACCTTCGGCAAGAAAGAACCCCGCTCAACGACTCGTACACGACCGAGACTTCTCTTCCGGGTTGAGAGAGTGCGAGAATCCTCCCTCCTCCCTCCCCTGCCCCGCTCGTCCTTCCCTTCTCCCGCCTGAATGAGCTGCTCCATGGTGAGCAGCTCAAGGAAGTGCGCAGTATGAAAAAACCTGGCGTTCTCCTTCTCGAGCATCCAGGCAACTCGATTCCTCCGAAATTTCGTGAAACCGCTGTCTTCCAATGAGTCGCTCTCCAATTACTAAAAGACGGAGAAACTTTATCGAATTTTACTCGATTTCGCAAGCGATTTTCCATATTTTCTGAATATCTCGTAAAAGGAATGGAAAAACGGCGGTTCGGGGGAATAATCGACGAAAAGGATCGAACGAACGGACCGCGTGGATTGAAACTCCTCGCGAACAGCGGATCGAGCTACCGCGACTCGGTCGGACTTTCGTTCGCTCATTTTCGCTCCGAATCCGCAATCGCGATCGCAATCGATTTTTCGTAAAGATTCGTCGTCTCGGCTCGCAGGCAGTGCGCGCTCGATATTTCTTCTGCTCCATGGATGAAAACAAGGCGACGCCTGTGCGGAATGAGTCGCGTGAGAAAGAAAGGTGCGTGGAAATAAGTCTCTCGGTTATTTCGGTACACGTAGTGAAAGCGAAAGGCAAACGTGAGTCAGAGAGAACTAGGAAGTGAGGCGAGACTGTTGCGGCAGCTTTTATTCAATCATGGACACGCTACTCGCTCGCGAGTCGGAGGATGCAGGTCGGATTTTTCACTCGGCTTCAAGGTTGACGGGGACGAGTGAAGTTACTGGGAAAAATGGACTTGGTCAAGTCAAACTCGAGAAATGAAGCGATTGAGAAACAAGTGACGATCCTTCGGGACGTTGACGCGCGCACGCGGAAAGATCCCGTTCGGAGAAAAATCCCGGAACCGGTGAAAACGTAAGAATTAAGCAAAGACTCGGAAACTTCGGCCACGAAAAAATAGCGGAATCGTGTGAGATACGCTCGCGAGTTAATGGGAGCGTGACGAACTTTCCCCATTCGGCATTTCCTTAATTGAACAACGTAAATCCTCGCTTTTTTCTTCCTTCGTTTGTTTTTAACGGATGCTTTTTCTTCCACCCTTTGTTAACGCGTCCTCTGCCACACGTTCCGTTTATATAATCGGAAGAGCGGCGGGGCGGGGGGGGGGGCTGCTTTATCCATCGACGAGCAGGAGATTCCTCGGCTCTCCCTCCCGGGACCTTAAGGGGATCATAATTACTGGCTGCACCGAAGCAGCTTATCTGCTCCCGCGCGTTATGATTTACGAGAATAAACGCACAATCACTCCGCGCGCTTCGCACAATTATTACGAATTACGCAATGATTTTCTTCTCGTGCCATTTCATTTGGAACTTTTTTCCTCACTTTTTCTTTCGCATGGAATCACCGAGGCGCGATAATTGCCTATGGAAATACAAAATATCTTTGTGATTACGAGGATTTAATGGGCCCCCGCCGCCCAGCATGTTTATGCGGCTATCGTTCGAATCTCCTTAATTGGACTAATTAATATCGCAGCCTGGAATTTCGTGGCGCATTTTCCATTTATTCATTTCTCGTACTCATTGGCCGTTTAAATCACGAGTCGTTTTACGATGCGAGTGAATCGAAGATGCGCGGACGCGGCCCGATCGAGGAAATATTGGGACCGCCTTTCGTGCCTCCGCGCGGTTCCCCGCGAAGGAAACCCGGAGACGAACGAATCCGGAACCGCAACGACGTCTCGAATTCCGGGGCGAGTGACGGAACGGAGAAAAGCGAGGAGGCAGAAAAATAAAACGAACATTCGACGAGGCTCGCCTATTTTCGGCGAACTCTCCATTCACGACGACTTTATTCGTCTCTAACGAGTTTCAGCGATCAACGAACGTTGACGTTTCGTATTGGTACTTTCTAGCGGTAACTCAACGCGGCCGAAAATCGTGTGCGGCCCCACACGTGCCGATGGGGAAAGGAGGCCGTTCAAATGTCAGTTTCTCTCCTCGCCTCCTCCTCCTCTTCGTCCTTCCTCTTCTCACATTTTCTTTTTCAATTCTTTCCCTCTTCCTGCTCCCCTGCCATTTTCGCTCACCCGCGGGAGCGTTCCCCGCCCTAATTAATCAGCCTCCAACGCGCTGAGATTGATCAAGAATCGACGGACGCACCCGGAACAAAATGTACCCTCAGAACTACTTTCGATCTCGGGACCAAAGGATTTCAACGTTCCGACGAGACCAACCGTTTCGTCCTTTCGAATCCAAAAGTCCCCGCGGCTCCCGCGAGCCGGAGAGCGAACGAAGGAACTCGTGATTGGCCGAAAAGGGAGACGAAGTTATCCGAAACGAATGGCACGATGGGTCGGGGAAGGTGGCGCGGAAGGAACGATGTTGAATCGCGAAAGAGAAAGTGCGAGCAGGGCGCGCTTCGGAAGAGTGTTCTCCAAAGCGTTCGCAGCCTTGACACCTATCCAGAGTCCAAAATGACCGGAGATCGACCGGAGGAATTTCACAATTCCAAACGCGAGTTCCGAGGCTTGAACAAATCCACGATTTCGTCGTTCTTCGCGTAAATAAAAGCAGAAGCGCTCGATGGTGCTCGACATTCGTAATATAAATGTATATATTCCAATACACACAGATATTCATCGACGTGGTAGCAGCTGTTGGGAATTAATTTTAGATTATATACAGCCAGTGGGCGCCTGACTAGGTCAACTCGGTAACATCGGAGCGAGCTCATTGTGTCGTTTCGATATGTCACAGTACATATACGCAAAAATAAAAAAGCTAGAGATAAAAACAAACGTGCCTCAACGAGGGACTATTAACTCGGCGTTCTCGAAAGCCTGAATTCGATCTTCGACCGAACGTAGAGGACTTACCGAGCCGAAAGAATAACGGAAGAATTTTTCAGGCTTTCGAAAATCGACGAGCGACGCACCAAACCCGTACTTTTTCTCGATGCGTGTCGGATCCCTTCCGCTTTCATTCGTTCCTGCTCCTCGCTCAAAAGATCGAATCTCGCGCGAGTGGTAAATTGGAACGAGAGGATGATGGAGCGATTTTAGGGAGGAGATTGGAAAATTGAAAGAATTGAAAATTCTCCTTTCGCCCAGAATATTGTTGTAATATTATCAAAATGTCAACATTCCTTTCGATTTTTATTTCACGAGCAGAAAACCGCCTTTTTGGGGGGGTTTCACCAGCACAAATTTCATGAATTTTCTGACGATTTGATAAGGGAAAAAAGCAAAGCTTTTTTTTCTATCCGAGGAACCTTTCCTGTTCCGCGTCGTTCGTTCGTCGCTTCGTCGTAGCGTTTCGTGCGCTTTTTGTGCCCTGGGTTTTTCCTTCACCGCGGGCGATGGCAAGGCGAACATAGGACGAGGAAGCGCGATCATGCTGTTTTACGCGGAACGAAACGATTCGAGATAGCGCGAGGCGCGCGCGCGACGCTCACTTTCGTTTTTCCACGCTCTCAGACATCACCTGTACACGACGCTTTTCATTTCCATCCTCCTCCTGCCCCTTTTTTCTTTCTTTGTTGTTGTTGCGCTTGTTTGCTTTTATTTTCATTTTTTTTCTCACACTCCAACGGGAACGGATGAAAAAACGTTGTTGCGCGCTTTTTACACTCCGGTGAACAAGCGACGGCAGGGAAGGGCGAGGAGAAAGACCCGCCTAGAAAATTTCCTAGGTACCTCCTTAGGGTATTGTCAGGCTGCCATGCTGCCTTGGTAAGGCGCTTGTAAGGCCACCTGATGACACCCTGTTCCAAAATGTTACGCCCTAAAACAAATGGCCATGACCAGGTTGTTTGGTCAGGCCCGAATAGGGCGCCCTGGCCCGGGTCGGATCACGCTCGTTTACAGACCCTGATTAGGTTATCTGACCGGGCGGTGATCAGGGTTTTCGACTAGGCTACTGTCAGATTGTCCCTACATGAAAATCTCGTGCAAATATACTTCTAGAAGACATCATTATTTTATAAATATTTATTAAATCAATCATGTAAATTATAAATCTTTTTTTAAATATTTTTACATGTGTAACATATAAATTAATAATTATGTTTTATAAACATAAATTATGTTTTTTAAATTGTCAAGTTTGAGGAACATGTGGATACAGAGTCTAATTTTATATTCTTAAAAATACGCGTTTATTGGGAATTTTTTTGGCGTATAGCCCGATTTCCATCCCAATCCTTGGCATTGTTGATGACTCTGCCAACAGCTTGCTCAAAATCTTTGACGCTTACGGATTTCTTCTCGTCGCTGGCGAATTTTGCGATAACAACATCTGAAAACAGCAAATATCAATTAAATTCTCGATATTTTAATTTTCGTTAAGATAGTGAAAATTGTATCCACGTCCAATTATTATTTGAATAAATACTGAATATTTGAATAAATATATTAGTAAATATAAAATATTTGAATAAATACCTTGAACGCACGAGAAGAATTTAGTTTTGGAAAGGACTTGCTTTCTTCCCGTATTCTTCACTGCGGTGAATTGTACAACAATGTCTCGAGAGATGAATTTTTTGAAAATATCCCGTACGGTCTGTTGCATTGGCACGGAAATACTAGCAATCCGCCACATGCTTGCAATCTGAAACATAAATAAATTTAAATATGATAATAAATGAACATAAAAATAAAATAAAAAATTTTCCCACTGAAAATTGAGTTCGAAAAATCTGTGGAGAAGTAGTTTTTATAGTGAGTTGAATATAAACGCAAACTCACAATGTCATTACGAAATTTTTCATCGGCGAGTAGTTTAGCCTCGAAGTCCATAAAGTCTTGCATATTTTTTAATGGCAGAATTAAATTATGTTTTTTGGTTGGACTGCTGAAGTTTGGAAGCTCGGACATCTTGTTGGCTACAGTTTCTGTACACATAATTTTCAGTTCTTCTAGTTGAGTCGATATTTGCGCCAAATGAAGGCTTTGTGCATAGAAACCTTTAGTCACGGCTGCTTTGATATCTGAAACATATAAAATCATAAATTTATGGAATTGACTTGAAACATCGAATGAGCATTATATTTCCCATTACAAAATCAAATTTTATTTTTAAAAAATACTGACCTTCCAATGAAGCACCATCTTTCATTACTGATACCATGTCGTCGAATAGCATAAGAGGTGGTGTACTCTCCTGTCGTGTTTGAGTCTTTGTAAAAGACTCGGGGATGATTTTGTTTTGCACCACTAGAAATTAGAAATTCCATTTGTTAGAAACGACAAAAACCATGTTTTGGAATATGAAAAAAATTGCAAGAAACCTTTGATCTTTTTTGTCGACTCTTTCTCTTTTCTTTTAGATACTGTCTCCGAGGCAGCTGCTGGTTCAAGCGTCTCGGATACTGAAAATAATAAATATAAAATTGATCTCAGATTCCAAAAAAATTCTAGATGATGGAAATAGAGTCTCCGTTAAATCATCACAAAGAACTTTGGCTACAAATCTTCCTTTCATATTCTTTTTGAGTCAAATATTCTTATCTAGTCAAAAAAATACTTGGATTCAGATTTTTAGAGTCAAAATGTAATCAAATCTCTAGTAAAAAAAAAAAAAAAACAGAATCCGATTTTCAGAGATTATCTAGTCAAAAAAATATTTAGAATCACATTTTTAGAGTCAAAATCTAGTCAAATTTCATATTAAAAAAATACTAACCTTTCAATAAATTACAGTCATTTATTACCGAAACCATGTCGTTAAATAGCATAAGAGGAGGTGTGCTCTCATGTCGTATTTGAGTACTTGTAAAAGACTCGGGGATGATTTTGTTTTGCACCACTAGAAATTAGAAATTCTATTTGTTAAAAACGAGAAGAACCATGTTTTGGAATATAAAAAAAATTACAAGAAACCTTTGATCTTTTTTGTCGACTCTTTCTCTTTTGTTTTAGATACTGTTTCCGAAGTAGCTAGCTCAAACGTTTCGGATACTGAAAATAATGAATATCAAATTGATCTCAGATTCCAAAATATTTCTAGATGATGGAAATAGAGTCTCCGTTAAATCATCAGAAAGAACTTTGGCTACAAATCTTCCTTTCATATTCTTTTAGAGTCAAATATACTTATCTTGTCAAAATCTAGTCAAAAAAACCTTGGATTCAAATTTTCAGAATCAATATCTAAATATACTAAATAACTAAAAATACTTACTTAGATTCAGATTTTCATCCGTCAATTCAGGAACCTCCCAAAGACTGTTAGAAACCCGTTCTCCCGTTTTATAGGATTCCATTGCCATCCTAGCTTTGTCACTTGAAGAATATTCATCGTCAGTAGAGAATGCATGGTCTTTTTGGTCGAGTATTCTCAATTTTTTCAAGCCTTCTTGATAAGTTCCTGTGAAGTCGAAAGCAAATTGGTACATATTCAGGAAAAAATATAGTGGCAAATGATGAAATAATAATAATATCAAGTAATTTAACTTACTAGCTCTGCCGCGTACAGTGACTGCATAAGCTGGCCAATCCTCCGGTGCTGGAGCACAACATTCGATAAGTGAATGCAGTAATGCTGAATTCTCTTCATCATATGGTGGGGGCATAAATTTTGCCATGAGTCCATCGGTGTTTTTATCATAAGCTATCCAACTACTTGGAATAACATCAACTGATTTTTTTTGTCCGTCATTCTCTTCTCTGAATTCAACCAGTTTGAAAACGTTATCCATCTACACAGTACAAAAAAATATGACACTTTTCTTCTTATTTGAATCATGATTATTTTTACTTATTATAAACAGTTTTATAATTATACAAATTATACATATTACACCGTTAGACATGAGGAAAACTTTTTTTGCTTCAAACAAGTCACGACCACGCGTAATTTTTGAGGTTATTGCTAATGTTTTTCCATCATTCATTTATTGTGCAAGTATCTTACTTTGAAAAAATCTTTTCTTTTGATTTTTTCCTTCTCATTTTCGAAATATAAATGATATCTCGACTTACGAAGGTCATGAATTCCGTTTGTGCAAACAACGAAATGGCGCGGTCATTTTTAGGTTATAATTTTCGTTTTGAGCAATATTCTGGACCGTTTATACTTTCAGGTTTTTTTTTCGTGAAATCATTGAAAATTCGTAATAGTGATTGATTATGCATGGAAAAGTCATGTTAATAAATATAAAGAAAAAAAACTTACGATTTGCCGAATTCTGAGATGACGGTAGTACACGTTCCAACTTCAAGCGTTTGTTCCGAACTGTCCAGTATCGACGACGCGAAATGCGATGTGATAATTTTGAGGTTAGAATTGTTCTTGTCTCCTGCGTTATTTTCAGTCATACATACTTCAATTTTTTTTTATGTTTCAACACTCACAGAGGTAATGGTAATTGCTCATAAAAATAAAGTGGGAATTTCAAATTACGAATTGAGATATACATTCCCATATAGAGAAAAAAATCAGAAAAAAGTACACATTAGAATGTCGACACTTGAACTCATTTTTTTACGTATGAAGTAATGGCATTACATAGATTTTTTTTTCTTCTGAACCATCATCGATTTTCAAGCACACCATTTTGGCCTGAATATTTTGAAGAGCACAAGTTTTGTTAATGTTGGTTTTTTTTACCTTCCACATATGCAGGGTCTGTGAGTTACACGGATATTCAAAAATAGGTTTTTCTCGACTCAAAATTTTTCCGGCGATCTTAATTTCTTCTTGATGTTGATTAGACAATTTATATATTGCGTTGATCATTAAAATCTGACCGTTTTGGAGCATTACCGTGTTGTCGGGTGAATTATTAGTCAGAGTAAATTCTTTATATTGAAGCTTTTTTATTATTCTGTTTCTTTGTGGTTCGATGCCTTTTTTGACTTTTTTGTAGACTATTATCACAGCTTGTGGTATTTCAGTTTTATCTGTATTAACGAGAAATTCTTCATAATACCGACGACATATTTGAGACAGCGGACGATTGCCATTTCGGACCATTTTTTTAATTTTTCCTAATGAACTTTCAAACGGAAATGCGGTGATATTATTCAAAGGACATTTTAGATTTTTGACATCGTCGGCCAAATGTATTACCGAGTGCATATTTAAAACTTGGCTCTGTTTTCCATAATAAAATTCGCTGAGTTGTACGAATCGTGTAAGATAAGTCTTTGCCTGTTCATTGAATTTCAACGCCAGGTCTTTTGAGCACAAAATTCTACAAGCCGCATGCAAGAGCATAAAATGTTTGTACAAGTCATCTTGTAGAACTTTTTTCAAAACAACTGATCCGAGATACAACAAAAAAAATCGGAATTCCGTTGCTTTCCACTTTGCAATCTCGGCCAATGATCTGGTTGTGCGTTGAAATTCTTGAGGTATTTGCGATTGCAGTTCAAGTAAAATGTAGGTCAAAATTGATTTCCCTGTGTGGCTCATTTTTACTTTTCGATCACCCTTCATCCAATATTCGAGCAATTTTTTCATCAAGCCAAGACAGCAAAGATGCATAAAATCCAACACAAAATGCATAACCATGTCGAGTTCAGCGATGATTAGTAAAGGTGAGACCCCTCTATGGTGTTCAGGTTGTTCTTGTCTCCGAAAACTTTCATTTGTTCTTTCCGGGCAATTTGTGGATGGATAGATTATACGTTCATCATATCTCTCACCTTTAACAGTACAACGCTCACAGGCATAATATGCGCCATGGTTTTTTATGCATTTGACGAAAGAGCGAGCGGGTTTGTCGCAAATGAAACAAATAATACGAATTTCGAGTAGCGTCCCATCTATAACGATTCCTTCGCGTAAAAGATCTAACATCTCATTGTTAAATTTTTCAAAATACATGTTCGCAACGTGCGGCTTTTCGATTCCGGCGTATATAGCCACTGGGAAAACTCGATATACGTCGGGTTCAGAAAAAACTTTGCATAAAATTGGCCAGAGTTGCTTACTGCTTGATTTAAACAGGGAAATTCCATCGATGTTAAATTGCAGGTACAATATATTGTCTTTGTGCAAATTGGAGTTCACAATTCTTTGGAGATGGTGTTTTATTCCAAAATACACAAAGTCACCTATTTCAGCACCATCAACATCCTTGAACTTTTCAATTTCATACATTGCTGATGTTGTTTTGAGGAAAGTTTTTGATGATTTTGGCAATTCTGGTAACAATCTTTTTCGAAGAATTTCAAGCAATTTATCCAACTGTGTTTGTGGAATACGAGCAGCCACAGCCCACTTTCGCAGTTCTAAAATTTCAGTGTTTTCTTCAACAGGATGCCCTCTCCGCTCTTGGTTTTCTTCATTACACTGCCTGTCCCCGTCAGAATTTTCTTCGCTGCTTTCTTCATTCATGGATTCTACTTCGCTGCTCTCTTCATTATTAGATGTTGCTTCGCTGCTTTCTTCATTGGTGAATTTTCCATCGCTGTCTCTGTTTAGCTCATCACCGCTGGATTCTTTATTATCAGTATGCCCTTCGCTGTCATGTTTGTTAAAATTCAATTCCCCACCATTGATTGAACTTGTCGCAGACTCACTGTTTTCATTATCAAAAATCTTTGTCACACCATCTGTGATGTTTTCATTTCTTTCTCTAGTTACCGAAGCAAAACTAGTACTCGGGCTATGTAAATCTGTGAAATATTAAACAATAAAATAAAATGATTGGTGTGCTAAGATTGACACAATTTTAGAATTTCCAAGAGAAAAATCACAAATTTGTATCAATAATTCTCTCAACACAATTCTCGTTCGTTTGTATAATGTCAATTTTAATTCGTTCACATAATTAATGCAAATCACTTTAAAATTGTACATACCTTTTGAAAATTTACGCATAGAGCGATATCTTCGCATACGCATGCGCGCCTTATACCGACGTTGCTCATCTCGATTCATTTCAACTTATGTTCAGATAAAATTTTTTTATTGTTTGATTTCACTTGAAAACTCGTCACTCGGATCTTTTATAAAATACGAATAGAATAAAACTTCATCAAATATATGGAAACTCACTTTGAAAATCACTTGGAAACTTGTCACTCGGATCTCGTATAAAACACTAATGGAATATAACTTATTCACCATATTCGAATACGCGTTTGTGCCAGTCATAAGGCAAGCCTTGGAAGGACCTAATAGAACAAGTACTGTCAAGGCAGTATTGTGGTAGATTCCAGCTGGAATCTCATAAGGATTTCCACATATGGCGTGATTAAGTCGAGCCTGAGCAGGACCTGAATGAGATAACGGTCAAAAAGGCCTTATCTAGGCGAACCCGATCAGGGCCATTTTAGATTAGGCTGTTTTGGAAATTATTGTGGAAAACCTTATAGCGGCCACATCAGGCTTTTAACAATAGGATTGCCCGTTTCAAAACCTGATCATGACCTCATCATGAACAGGTGAACCCTAACAAATTTCTAGGCGGGGAGCGGCAAAAAAATACCTCGAATACTTTTTCGTCGGGAAAAATTGGTCGTTTTCGGCCATCGCGGACTCGGCCCCGCGGTCCAGAGAGAGAGAGAGAGAGAGAATGAGGCAGAGAAAGTTTGAAAGTGAATTGTACGACGAACCAGATTTTTCTGACCCACCTTTCCCCGAAAAACGACGTGCTTGAGATCGCGACCGAAAAGATTACTCGAGGATTATGACGTTTTCAGGATTTTTAGAGAAATTCGTCCCTGCGATCGCGTCTTATTCACCAGGTTTTTATCAAATTCGAAATGACGCTGAAGTTTCCAACGCTGGAGTCCATACGAAACGATCTAAAAAAACTCTCAAATAGTTCCAGTAAATCTCCAATTTTCTTCCCTGCCGAATTTCCAATTCGTTATTTTTCAAGCCACGCCAATAATTCGTTGAATAAAAAAATAATGAATTATCAATCTTTTTTTCGATCATTTCGTTCAACTCCAACTTCGTCGCTCGATGAATTTTTTTATAAAAATACAAAAAAAATCGACATCGATTTGGTTAAAAAAATCAAGTAATTCTTCAGCTGCTCCGATTTAACGGAAGTTTCGATCGTTCATTCGGCATAAAAGCATGCAGGAGGAAGTGCCCTCGTGAAAGTGATTATGCGGCTAATGATTTTGGATTGCAATGTAAAAAGGAATGAAAAATACGATGAAAATAAAAGATCCATCCGCTCGAGGCAACACTCAACTTCGGTTATTTATCAAAACAACTTTTTATATCTGGATTAATCTCTTTATAAATATGCCCGCGTTGATTTATCAGGATTGAGACGATTGCGGATATGTGTGCGAGGCGGTTTTACCCACAGGCGGCTCTCTCAGATTTCCGGTGAGAAATGGAAACGAGATTAGCGTAACTTTCGCTGCTGCTCGCGCCTTCGCGATTCCTGGGAATTTAATTCTCTTTCTCTCTCTCTCTCTCTCTTTTTCTTTTTTCTCAGCGAATTATGGAATTTTCCATGTTATTCCGGGTGTGCGTGCTGCGCATTTTTCATCGTTCTCCTCGAATAGCAACGAGCGCGGCGTGAGAGGGAAAAAATTTCAAGAATTTTAGGAACTCGCCGCATTCGTTTCTTCCGTTCCGCATAAAATGATCGGTCGAGCTTCGAGTTCCTTTTCAATTTATCGTTTCTCCCGAAAACGCTGTCGTAAGTTCGACAAAAACGAAAAATCGTCCAATTTTCGTTGGTCGTGTATAATGAAATGAATTTTTTTTTATTTTTTCGACAATAATCAAGTTTTTTAATCATCGAATGAAAAAAAATCACTCCATTCGAGATCTTCCACGACTAGACGCACTTTTTGCAACATGCTCGGTGTTACTGACCTACAACAATTGAATTCGCCTCTTTATTCATCGCGATAAATGGCTCTTACGGTACGTGAGAATTAGTAGCGAGGCACAAGCGGCCCGAGGCGAGGCGAGGGGAAGACCGCGTCGCTCTCCATTTTCGCCTCGTACACCCGGAATAATTATCGGATCGATGATTCTCGTGGAGAGAAAGTTGCGACGTAGGGCTCTCTGTCTCTTTTTCTGCTGACGGCCGCTCATTTCGATTGATACATACGAATGATTTTTTCCTCGATAAATATGACGAAAGGAGGGGCGGGGGGGGGGGGGGGGGGAGAAGGAAGAGAACGTTTGAAAAAGGAGGTTCGAAGTACCGATGAATAAACTAATGAAAAAAGATACGAAAAAAGAACGAAACTTTTGTGCACTGAGTGCGTTCGAAGGTCTCTGGGATAAAAAAGGAAAAGTGCGAAGACGCGGGTCAGGAACTGTGAATTTCCGCGTGCCTTCAGGAAGCTTTCGAGCTGCCACCAAACGACGAAGCGCGATGGCTCATTTGATTTCAGGATTTCTCGCGGAGGAGACCCGTCCAAGGTATTCGAAAGGCGAGAGTGATAAAAGAGTCCTGGCAGTGAATATTTGTCGAGTTTAAATAATCCATAAAAGTCAACATAATCAATTGTGAAAAATGAGCTTGTAATCCCCCGTTTTACGGCGCACGTAAACGCAGGTCCCCGGAAGCGCAACGTGCGGCAATTCTGACTTCATCTTTTCTGTTTTTTTCGTCTCTCCGTCTCTTTCTGTCTCAAGACGGGGAAAGTGGCTCGGGCAACTTTCACTGCCGCGACTATAACTTATGTATACATACAAACATACTCCGCGCTGGTGGCTCGCCCGATCGTGTATTTTCTCTCTCTCTCTTATTCTCCTTTTTTCCCATCGCGAGTTATCCCGCTCAGAAATAAAAGCGCGTTATGAGAATGTCCGCTATTTCCGTAATCCGAAGCAGGCTAAGAGCAAATTGTCACTCGCAGAACTCAACCCGCGATCGAATAATTCAATCTCGAAAGCCGATCTTGGGGCTGGCATGCTAAGAAATGTGTCGCTTCACGAAACTCTTTTCTGCTCGTCGTCATTCCGATTTCTGCGTTATCATTATTACGAGTTGATGCGATTGAATTATACTGTTCCAAACGTCGCAAAATAAGCGTTGACGCGATTTTACATAAAAACCGATTTTCCCATAGGTTTTAAGAATTTTAGGACTTTCCCGTGGCTCGCGAGCAATGGAGCAATCAAACTCCTTCCATACGTGACGTTTTTGGCTCCCGATAGCCTCCAGGCGCGACGGCCCAACTGCACCAAGTCGGAAAACATTCCTTCGAACAAATAGCACCAAATTGGATCCCGCTGGAATTGAAAATTAGTAGAAATAAAAGTCATCGCGATTTGGAAATCGTGCGACCGGCTCCGAATATATTTTTCACCAAGTCTCGTGAGAATTTTGAAAGTTTCGACCCAAATATCACATCCGCGTATTGAAAGGATGATTTTTTTTTGCATTTCCGAATGTTTAATTTTCCAGAAAAAAATGGAGAATCGTCGGCTCCTTTGGAGCGTTTAATCGTCATTATTTCAGTGCAATATTCATCCGAGTTCGTTTCGATTGAAAATTCGCTTGATTCTCTCCGTTATTTATTAGCGTGTGTGCTGGCAAAGACAAATTCCTCGTTGAACCGTGACGTTTCTATCAAGGATACGCGTATGAGATTACATCGCATAGCTACGCTCGGAGCTCTCGGGACACGAGAGCGCGGGAACGAAAGTGAATCCCTTGGATCAGCTCGAGAATCGATCGATCGATCTTTCTCTCAGTCGCAAAGCTCACAGTCTCATATTTCAGGCATGTGTGAGTATGTTTTCAACAAATGCTGCCGCCCTCTCTCCCGGGGAATCCCATGAAAGAATGGAGCGCGCGGGCAACGCGGAGCACGAACGGATTTACCGCAGACTCGCGCGTTCCTCCGCGCGCACGAATATTTCCACCGTTTGTTTGGAGATCTTACACATTAATGATTTTCTGCGTCCTTGGACTCGCGTCTATTTCGGCTCGGGACTCGCGTTTCTTTACCCATTTTGAGAGCCCGCCGCGGACTCCGCGCGCGGTTTCCAAGGTCGAGCTTCTGCTATTTTTTTATTGCATTCCCTCGGTTTTTCTCGAAACTTTCTCTCGATATTCTCCTGCCGGGCTGACCCATTTATTCGGGTGTCGGAAATAGAAAAATTTGTTTCCGCTGTGTCCGTGCGCGTGCATGTGCGAATTCGAAAAACGTTTGTATCCAAGGTGTCTAACGACTTGAAAAGCCATGAAAAACCTCAAATGTCATGAAATTACACTCAACCTTAAAAACGTCGTGAAAAGTCATGAATAATGATCATGAAACCTTATTTTTACGAGTTCTCTACAGTTTTCATTGTCATTTTTGTCTTTCCATTTGTTTTTTCTCCTTAAGCGAGATTCTACTCGTTTAACAGTTAATTTTAAATCTCTTCGTTCTCGAACTGCTCTATATTTTCTCAAAATTGTATTTTTTTTTCCAAAGTGAACAGCTCTGCGAAAGAAGGTAAAAATTTTATAATATTCGTTTATTTTTTGAATAGAAATATTTTTAATTCTGAAAATTAGCCACATTAAATAATTGACACGCACATTTTTCTACCAGCAAGTTATCTAATGTCATAAAAAAATCCATATTCCTTGCCCTGGAAACCCTCAGAAGTCATGAAATTCGAATTCGGTCGCTTCGTTCTCGGCATTTCTGCCCCCACTTTTTTTTTACTGGGTACAGAAAACCGTGCTTTTTCGAGGAAAAATGATTTCTCATATCGATTTCTTTGGTAGAAGGGCCTTGAGAATCGTCAACTCCGGTTCTGGGATCGAAAAGAGCTCGATTAGGCGCATTTATCGATGGAAATGAGTCCGACTCGAAGGCTTCCGGGTTCGCTGAAAGGGATCATCGCATTTCCAACGTGGTATTCGAGCCATTAGGCCGCCCCGAGCGGCGATCCGACGTCGTTGGGTCAAAACTTGCGGCGAGTCCTTCTGGGAAAACACGCGCGCCGCTCCGGTCTTTCTTTCGCTTCGAGTTGAAAGGGAGAGCAAGAGAGAAACTGAGGACGATGAGAACGAGTCGGAGCAGAGTTTGCCATGGAAACGAGAACCGCGCGGGCTCACCTTTTGTGCCTGCGTGATTCGTACGAGAGCACAGAATTATTGCGTCATTACTTATTATTCGAGGAGCCGGGAAGCGAAGGTGCGGCGGGGAATCTTTTACTTATTTTTCTCGCTCGCCACTTGTTCCCGCGGCTTCTCTTATCAGCTGCTTTTGTCGTTGGAAGAAAATTACTCGCGCCAGAGATATGCCACGGTGCTTCATGAAAATTTATACGGACGAAACTAATCGAGAGCAACTAAACGGCGGATTAGTTACGACCGAGTTACTTATTCTCGGCACGCTTCTCCTGCTTTTCCGTTACGATCGATCATGCAAAATATTGCAAGAATACTACGAAATTCGAGAGGCTTTCCGGCGAAACACTTTTCTTCGTTCGTTTCCACTTTTCGAGCACTTTTTCCATGATTTTTACAAGGTCGAAACGGAATGGAAACTGGTTTTTTTTACTTCGGATCGCGGTGACTCGATTCCTGTAAAACAACCTCCGATTTTCCTAATTTTTTTCAACTTTCCAATCGCTTTTACCAATCGCAGGACACAAAGGACCTTTCATTTGTTGGGTCCATCGAGAAGCTCTGAGCGATCGTTCCATCGAGCCCTTGACCGATTTCCACGTCCACAGCGCCGATAAATAATCTTTCGATTATTAAAAGTCGGCGAAAACATCCAGAGCGAATCCCGAATTGAATAACTTTGAAAAACAGATATCAAGAGGCCAGCGAGACCCCCAATTTTTGCATTTCGGAGTGAAATTCCATAAATCTCGGTTTCCGTCCTCCCAAAAGTGTGCGTAAAACGATCTATTTGCACCGTTCGCTCCTCCCAACGATCGAGAAAAGTGTCAAAAAGTGGAGAAACTTCGAGCAGCGAAAGAGCGATCGAGAGTCATTTTCTCGAAGGCCAAAAGTAAAGGCTCAGCGTTAAAAACAGACTCTCGGAGCAACGATCTCGAAAAATAGCTTCCAGTCGAATATTTACTCGTCAGTCGATTTCCGGAGTCTCGCGGAGACGCCTAAAAACTTGCAACGGTTCTGCAAAGCTTTCGGAGCGTCAGCAGTCCATTTGGAATTGCGAATTGGCACTAGCCTCGAGGAAAAAAACGTATGACGCCATTTTGGAACAAAAGGTCCCTCGTTCCGTGTCTATTAGTAGTGAAAAAGCGTTGCCGTAGTCGTAGTGAGCCCAGGGACACCGAACGTGCGGGGCTCGTCGACGTTATAATTTCACTTCGCCTAGTCATTCAAGCCCCACCTTGGTGCGCCTCGGTCTAGCCACGCTCGGACGTTCCATTCAATTGTTGCTAGCTCTAGCAACTGCAAATTCAAGGACGCACGACGACGACGACAATGCGCCGCGCGTTTACCTTACGACGATACAAAAGGGAAGGGAAAGGGGGGGGGGGCCCGGAGGGAGAACACGTAGTTAACCTCTCTTTCAAACCCATTGCCAACAAACACGTACAATTTATCGAATAAACAATCTAAAGCCGTACAAATTGTACCGATGGGAAAACCTGCCAGCGACGGAGCTCGACGGCGTCGAATTTCCCAGCATCACCGAACCGAGGAATCTTCAAATTTTCAATGAGAATTACGAATTTCCTGATTGGGTGGGGCTCAGTATGTCGAATAACTGAATTGTAGAACTGTCGATATTTCGAAATTTTTAAAGTTGTGACATCAGTTTGGAGAAAAATAAGTAATTCGAAATTCTTATTCCCGATCGACTATTCAGCAGATTGCATGTTTAATCAAAAATTTCTTCCTTGAATTCGTATTTACTCGAAAATATATATTTCGAAAGTTTTCATTTCGAATGCAATTTAAACAGACCATCCGAATGTCAAAAGTTCATATTTTCGAATTAAAAATGGAGAGTAATTGTTTTACAGACAGACCAGAATATAGAGTAGGAAAAAATCGAAAGTGAATTTTTCGAGCCTATAAAACTTAGATATGCGGAATAGCGATGGCTCGAAAAGGCGAAAGTCAAAATGGCGATGTTTAAAATTGGAGATCACCGGTCTGAGTAAGTGAGTGAGTGAGACGCGTGTATTTGGAGCTCCACTGTATTTCTTTATTTTGATCGATCGACTTTCTAACGTTTCGCTATTTTGACTGTTCGACTTTTTGGTGTTTCAGTATTTCAACCTCAGTAATATTTGATCTTTCGTTATTATATTTTCAAAATTGTAAATTTTCACAGTATCACTGACTGTAGTAATTTATGAATCGAAAGAGTGATAGTCGAGTTTTCGAAAAATCGATATTTTAGTCATCGTCCTATGGGCGATTGTTACATTCTATTTTAGATGTAAACGTGCTTCGAACCTTGCAGTTTCTGCTTTATTTATGTTCGGCATTCAAAGCTCTAGTCGAATCTACCTGTCTCCATATTATCATTCGAAGTTTATAAACTCGAGATTTTAGCTGTTCGAAATTTTAGTCATTCCAACATTTGATCCCCACCCTCCTGATTCACGAGAGGCTGGAGGGAAAAAAAATAATCAAGCAAAGTTTTACTTTGCACGAGTCTTCGAGATAATCGTGTTTCATTTCGTGGAAACCTCTGCGGCCACGGGGAGAATGATAATTTTCGAAAAAACTCAATCCTCTCGTGAATAATCCGATGGCGAAACGCTCGAAGGAGAAACTGGCCACTTTCGCTGTCGGATTTTTCGTCGTCCGCTCCGATCGAATGACCCCACTTTAACCCGTAGCGACGATACTGTTCCAGCACCCACGGAAATTCCGAGTGTCTGGAACTTCGAGCTTCCTTTCTTCAATTTCTCCATTTTTCTGTAACAAAACTTGATTTTTGAATTTTTTAAGTGATCCTAATCGATTACGGAGGAGCTGTCTCACCCCTTAAAAGTCTCGTCGTAAAATTAATCCCACACATTAGTATCGATGAAATAGAAACGTCGTGAAAAGTCCAAGTGCAAATTTGCGGCAGTCCGGTGAGTGCGTGACCTCGAAGGAGTCTCTGCGAGTCAAGTATATTTCTAAACACTTGAACATGTAGAAACAACTGCACGAGCGGGGGGAAATCGACCAATCTCGAGTGAAGATCGTCTCGAGCCGCTCTGCCTACGAAGTTGTATTTTTTAATACTCCGCGTCAAGACGCCGCCCCGTCTCTGGACAAAGCCCGCACAAATATTTGTTTATTTGCGATGAAACACGAAGCAAGTAAACGCTGAATCACGAATGTGAACATCCGGACCGTCGAATCGTACGATTCCGAAGAAAAAAGTCCTCAACGATTTTCCTTTGCGATGCACCGTTGACGAGAGATCGAGTCGTTTCCGTTGACAGCGAATCAGCCGCTCGGATGCGCCTTCGCAGCGGTGGGGACTCGCGCGCCCCGCCCACGTCCGCTCCCCGAGGGCCCCGATTGGCCCTCGCCAATCGATCGCTATCTCCGCACAGTTCGAGTCGGACTTTTGATACCGCCTGTATATATAACGAGAATCGTACTCACTCGGATCATTATAATCAATGTACATAGTCGTTGGTCGTCATCATCATCATCGCAGTCGGTGTAGCGTGTTATTTTCTCCGGTATCTGTCCAACATCGTGACGTGACAAGCATGCTCTCGTGGCCTTGACAGTCGACCCGCAACCATTCTCTCTCGTCGTCGCATCTCTCTCTCTCTCTCTCTCTTGAGTATACTTCCAAGTCGCGATCGTCCCGATATCACGGCGTTTTCCCCGTTCAATTAATCCTCCGTGTAAAAGCTACCGTGCTGGAATCTCTTGCACAAAATTATGGATTGTATCTAAAGATATGCAGAGGCGCTCGCGCACTGTACGATTGTCATATGCTTTTGTGATTTGTGTCAAAGTTTCTCGATGACAGTTTTTTCTCTTTGCGATAATGCGAGGCTTGGGAAAATAATAAATCAGTCTCAATCGAGCTTACGCTTGTCTACAGGTCGATTCACTTGTTTATTAAATTACAAAACTCGCAGTTTTTCACTGCCCACGGGCGTTTGTTCGGTCTGTTAACACTGCGACTCGTGTCGCTTTGTCTTTCTTCAGGGAAACAAAGTAAAGATGGACCCGAGGAGAAGAAGGACGCGGACGGTGAATTATGGGGCAACGTGGAAGCACAGGCCGCCTTCCTCGGTCCCAACCTTTGGGACAAAACGCTGCCCTACGATGCCGACCTGAAGGTATTGAATCATGTATGTACACAGTCGCGAGACGGTAAGCAGCGTTAAAGCCAATCATCAGTTGAACCCTCCCCCACTTTTCGATTGTCTCATTCGCTGGTGAATTTCCTTGCGTTTTATTCTCCTCGAAGAGTAACGAAATTTTTGCTCAAAGTATAAGTGCCTTGAATTCCAAGTGTGAGGCGAACATTAATCTCGAAAATCCAGCTTGAAAACTCGAGCTTTTTGCTAATAAAACCTTTTTCGCAATGAAGGTGAAAAAATCTCAAAAATCCTGCACCATTTTTTTAACAAGCGTGAGATATTGAGTCTTTTTTGCTTATCGATGCGAATCGCATCAGGCTGCTGTGTGTGCTTTCCGACTTGACCCAACTAACAAACGATGCGTCATGCGCGCCTTGTTTCATTCTTTTTTTTATTCCGCACTCTCATTTCCCTCCTTATCTCATTGCAATTCTTCCACCGTTTTCATCTCGAGATCGAGCGTCGCAGACAAGCCTATAATCTCGTTGCGCAATTAGCCCAGTCGCGGGTCAGTCAAATAAAAGGCCGAAATTTTGACGTCTGCAATTTTATTGCTCCAACCTTTAGGGGGAGTCACTGCTAGTCTAAATTCAAAATGGCGAACAATTTCCGCGCTTGCGGTAACCGCCATTTCAAATTTAAGAGGAAATTACTTCTGTTCGACATTTCGGTCATTTTTAACTTTTCGACAAAAATGGTAAGAGCTCGAGTCGTTGTAGATTTGATTCTCTGCTAATTAGTCTCTATAACTTTTGTCGAATTAAAGGGGAAAAATATGGTAAAGTCTAATTATCGAGTGATCTGGTTTATCATTCATTTTAGGACACAACTATACGGGAACGAAGTTGTAGAGAATAGAGTATTTTACACCATGTGAGAAAATATATAAAAATGCATGTTCATGATAGATTTCGTAAAAAGTAAACGAGAAACGTCAGTATTTATTCGTACAAATGCAATGTAAATATTATAATTCAATTTTAAAAATCGTCTTTTTTCATCTGTTTTTCAAATGTCTAAAACGCCATCCGCCATATTGGATTCCAACGTGACGTCACTCCGATAGTAAACAATCTAGATTCTTATCGTGCGCTCTGTGTTATTTTAAAATTTTACAGGTTATTATGCACGTTTGTGGAATTTTATCATTCATTTTATTAAAATCGCAGCATCGAAGACGGTTTTGTGAATGCAGAAAGTACAAATCTACCAATGGACACAACTTTTGTGGCATTTTAACACTTGTATTATTGCATTAAGGCACAAGCCACCAAATTATTTTCACGAATCTTGTTACTTGGTCTTTCGCAATCGTATTGGTCACTAACGGAGTGACGTCACAAACCGAAACAACACGGCAACTAGCGTTTCCGCGCGAAAATTGAAAATTATAAATAAAAAATAGTTTTTAAGATACTTTTCGGTCTTACAAAGTGGAAATAAAAATTCTATTGATTTATTGCGATCTCAGGATTACGTTGAAACAGTTTTCAAAAAAATGTGTGATACTCTATTGAATTTTCTACAATTTTGATCTCCACGACTTTGTTCCTTGAATCAATATTAAGGGTCCTACAATTACGATAAAGGTAACGAGTTGTTTGATGGGAGAGCAGCTGTTTTAAGAGTTCATACTTTACCACGTTTTTCGATTGTTTTCGAGAATGTTTTTGAACAGACGGAGATAACTCACCATAGCGAACTTTTCGGTATAGTTTTTCAAGGATATTCAAAAAGTATAAAAACATTTTTTTAATGCGAGAAATATTAATTTGTACATGCTTTAGGCGCAAAGTCTGATTGTCGAAATTTCTCAGCTGCGTACAAAGTGAAACTCTATATTTTTAGCGAGTTTGAAAAAAAAACTCTTCTAAAGAAGAATGTCACTTCGACGTGCTGTAAATATAGAATTTCGCAATTTTTTCGTGTTTTCGTAGGTTCATATGGAAAGAAAATATATGAAAATGGGGAAAAAATTGGAATTTATGTCGTAGACAATAATTACGATCTCCACGTTGTACGCAGCTGAGAAATTTCGACAATCAGACTTTGCGCATGAACCATGTACAAATGAGTATTTCTCACATGAAAAACAATGTTTTTGTACCCTTTAAAAAAACATTCCCGAAAACAATCGAACTTTTTTTGTTTTTACTTCCTAAAGCAGGGCCCCCTTAATTCGAAAATTGCAGACGTCGATTTACTCCGGGTTAAATAGATCGGAAGAGGGGAAAAAGGAGGAAGAGAAAACACAGAGAAACAATCATTTTTCCAAGAGCCTCGGTAGGATCAGCGAAAATTCGAAACTCCGCATCAACTCGTCGCGACACTTTCATCCTCCTCTTACGGTTCCTCATTTACCTCGTTTTTCATCACCGACAATTTTCAATGATTCCATTTTTCACGAATCCCTCGACGCAGCTCTCTTTGCCGGAAACACTGGACAATCGGAACGCGCTGTAATTTGGTTGCAACGCATGGGCGTTCGCGTATAATCTCGATCGCCCGGCGACGTATACGCGAGACTACTTTCTCCGGTTTGAACGAACCGGAGTGTATTATATCGCGCGCCCCTAAGAGATTTACGAACTTGTTCCGCGCGGAAGTTAGCCGCGAGTTGACTTTCTTCCGTCCCGTGTCAGGCTCCGCGAACAATTTATCTTGCGAGTCCTTTATCGCGTTTGAAAAGCAACGAAAAACGACGACGAATTTCCAGCGTGCACGGTTTTGTGGGCTACTCGCGTGGGCGGGCGATTCGTACGTGAAAGTTAACGCGTTTTTTCTGTGTTTCTCGTCGGAGAGTGAAACTTTGTCGTGGCTCGCAATCGCAATGGTCGATCATTCGAATGAAACCGTTGAAAAATATCGAGTGCAAATCCAAATTGAGAAGGTAAACGAGCAACTTTAGTCAGCTATTCGCTAATTCAACGCTTTTGTCTTCGAATCCGAAACAGTACGTGGACCTCGATGAATTCTTATCCGAGAATGGGATCCCGGTGGACGGCGTCGCGAGCAGCGGTCAAGGGACCATGCAGGCCAGCCAATTGCACAAGATCAACAGCGGCGAAGCCACCAGTCATCAGGGTCCGGCAGGCTTGCACCTTGAACCAGTCACCAAACGCGAGAGATCCCCATCGCCGAGCGAATGTTGCTCGCCCGACACCCTCAATCCACCCTCACCAGCAGACTCCAGTAAGTATTTACTCCCTTTATATTTGTGGATGCCGAGTTTGCGTGGAAAACACTTTTCAATAGTGTTTCGAAGACCGCGATTATCGAACAATCTGATTCACTTTTAAATCACTTTAAATTTTAGCTTGTCAGCTAAAATTCAAAAAGAGAAAAATAGAGTAGAGTCAATCAATCAAGTGCCCTTTGAAGGAAAAGAAAATTCAATGTTAAAAAAACTAATGCCAAAACAACGGCAGCTTATAGTTAGAGACTGGAAAAGATATTAAAAAAATGCTGAAAATTAAAATTTGCAAATTGCTACCTCAAGATGCTCAAGATGCACGATGCTCAAAGCTTACTCTATGAGGTGCTATATTTTTCATTTTGGCTTCCTTTTTTTAATAAAATTTTAACTTATTTATCGACTTTTAACTTTTCCAAATTAATTTCTAAAAAATTTGCAAATTGCTTCCTCAAGATGGTCAAGATGCACGATGCTCGAAAGCTTACTATGAGGTGTTATATTTTTCATTGGCTTCCTCATAGAGGAAGCTTTGAGCATCGTGCATCCTGACCATCTTGAGGAAGCAATTTGCAAATTTTAATTTGCAGCATTTTTTTTGTATACAAGGATATAATGTATTTTCTCTACCTTCTTTTACGAACTTTAATTTATCTCTTTGTTTAAATCCATAAAAAAAAACTGAATGACGAGCCATCAGAAAAACAGTTTGCAACTTTCAATTTTCATCGTTTTTCTATTTACACTGAAATTAAATAATTCCAACAACTTTGCTGGAAAGTATAGAGGAAGTACAAACTTATACACAATAGCTTACAAAATTTCTAAAAATTAAAGCGGTTAAACGATTTTTTGAAAAACTCATATTTTCGTAAAATTCAAAAAATCATAAAATTTAAACCGCTCAACCGATATTCCCCAAATTCAATACCAACCTTCCTATTATTATAGTGTATTTTTTATAAAAAAATATTATTAATAAATCTTAAAATTTTCGAAAGTTAGAGCGGCGACACCTTTTTTATGAAAATTTCAAAACCTCGTAGGATTCGTAATTTTTTACAAATTGTGATAAAATTACCAGAGAATGAAAAGCTTGTATGGATTAACATCTGTGCAAAACGGTAGCCCTGTATCTCAAATCGTTTTCGAGTTATAAGCGTTTGAATTTTGCAGTGCCATAACACACACACACACTCACACACCCGGATATTTTTTCTAGATATGATTTTTTGATGTTTTTAGACATTTTGAGCACATTGACATTGAAAACTGGAAAACAAAAATGTTCATCGTCACATAGTTTCCTCTATCGGGAAGCAAAAGGGCTCAAAATTAAAATCACCTTATTTTCAAAACAATGTTTTTGTCAACTCTACCATGTAAATCTTGAAATTATTCGCTATTGTATTATTTTTTATATTTGTGAGTTTCATTTTATTCCATATACGTATAAGTATAGCAAAAAATTTATAATTTTCTTTATTCACACTCGTCGTTCAAATTCGTTCACAAATTTGGATTTTTCTTCACTTTCATTTATAATTTTCGATTCATTCCCACACCTCGCACACTCATACAACCAATGATCTCGTCAAACGGCAATAAAGAAAACTTAGCTCGATTTTTTGTACGGTCGATCCCACGGTGGCTCTTAGAAATAATCCTGAAACTTGCTGATAGTGATTATATCGATGACCCACCTCGATAACGTTCCCGAGCGAAGAAAGCGAGCACGTGAAATCGAACCGCGATGAGAGGGCGATTCCCCTTCTGTGCGGATACAAATTTGGGAAAATCGGACAATCGTGTCGCTGTGTGCGACAAAGACACTCGCAATCTTTTGGACCAAAACGACGAGCTCACATATTATTTATTTTACTATTATTCATTGAATTTATTGATTCGTAAAATTGGCATTTAAGGAGGGTAGCTACATTCGTCAAAATAATAAGAAATTGATGAAATTTGGTGATAATGTTGTTCAACGTCAAGTGCGAAGACACAATTTTTTTCAAAATTTTCTTCAGCTTAGTTATCAAGTAATTACGCATTAAAGCAGATTTTTAGTGATCAATTACTCGATAACTGTACAGAAGAAAAATCTTTAAAAATTTGTATTCTCAAATTTGCCACTAAAGAATATGTTCAACAAATTTTATAAAATTCTTATAATTTTGAAATTTTTAATGTATTTAACATGGTTTAGCATGGCAACATTGTATCGTCGCTAGCCACCCTCCTTAATGATGAATTTCAATGA
Source organism: Venturia canescens (assembly GCF_019457755.1). Lineage (NCBI taxonomy): Eukaryota > Metazoa > Arthropoda > Insecta > Hymenoptera > Ichneumonidae > Venturia > Venturia canescens. The sequence goes on from NC_057430.1 coordinate 8,443,035, forward strand.
GTTAAATTGTAAACTTACAACGTAGATCGAAGCAAGATCAGAGAGCGGAAAAAGCATGAAAAACTTGGCATTCCCCTGGTCGAATATGGTCGAATAACTTTGTCAATTTAGCAATAAAATTAAAACGTTTGAAGAAGTATAAATGAGACGTTGAGAGTAACTGAAACAATGGATTTGTTTGTTTGCAGCGCTCTCGATGGCATCATCGGGGCGGGACTTTGATCCGAGAACCCGTGCTTTCTCTGACGAGGAGCTCAAGCCACAACCAATGATCAAGAAGTCACGGAAGCAGGTGAGAGCATCGCTATATTCCTCATTGGTTTGTATAAATTCATACAAAACTAAATAAACCTTAATCCAAAGCGTTGAAAAAAGAGGAAGCAATAACAACTCCGCGGTGACTTTATTCTTTGTTCTCGGTCTCGTGACGTCTCTCCCTCTGTTCAACTCTGGCTCGCCTCGCGACAGTTTGTTCCGGACGACTTGAAGGACGACAAATACTGGGCGCGTCGCAGGAAGAACAACATGGCGGCGAAGCGCTCGCGAGATGCACGCCGAATGAAGGAAAATCAGATCGCACTGAGAGCTGGATTTCTGGAGAAAGAGGCGAGTCTTTTATCCATCGTTTTCGAATTGACAGGCCTTCGGGACCGTCTCGCTGTCAGACTTTTCTTCACACTTTTGTCGGAGCGATGATAACTCGAAAAGAGAGCGAATAAATTTACAACCTTTTCTGTCTTGCCCGCGAATTTTTTTCTGACGGACGAAATGTAAAGTAGAAAAACAAATTTCCATCGAGCGGGGAAATTATTTTTAAAAGTACAAGTAGCGCCACCGCCGATTTTATTGTCAACCGTTTTGTAACCTCTTCAGCGTTGAATGTCCGTTAATCGTCAAGTGTTGAATTGAAATGACAAAGGATGATAATATTTCAGAACATGGGGCTGCGACAGGAGTTGGATCGGTTAAAGAACGAGAACATGTTGCTGCGAGACAAGCTGAGCAAGTACACGGACGTTTAACCTTGGCGAAGACTCGCGAAATCGACGAAAGTTGTATCGTGAATAATGTCATTTGGCCCTTGGATCGACGGAGGACACGTGTGTCGCGTATTTTTATCGAGTTGTCCGGGACGAGGGAGAGAATGAAAAAAAGAACAGAGATCAAGGACGTTTTGAGGTTAGAGAGCGAGCGAAAGAGACAGCGAAAGATTGAGAGTGTTAAGAAAATAAGTGAAAAGTCAAAAGCGAAGGATGAAAAGTGTAGAAAATATGTAGAGTAAAGAAATACCGGTAAAGCAGAGAAAAAGCGCAGCGGGGAGTTTTGGCCTTGAAAGGATCACCTTTGGTACCGATTTCCGTTTAGCTTCAGAAATAAGAAACACCTAAAACAAAAGAGGCGAAAATCCCCAGATCCGAGAAGCTCCCCTCACTTGTACATAGTTATATGTATAGTTAGATTATGTATAAAAGAATATGAAAACAAACAAACAAACAAACAAACAAAACAAAGAAACGACGAAGAGAATAATGAAAAAGAATTAAGTGCGCGTTAGTATCGCGTACGTGCATATGTGCCCGCCTAATATCGATTATATCACACAGTACGTCGTAGAGTACGAAAAAAAACAATGATTTTAAGAAACAAAGCAAAATATACAAATAACACAGAGATTTAAAAAATGAAGAAACAAGAAAAAATCGAAAAAAAATATAATGGAAACGAAATGAGTAATGAATTAACGATGAAAACAACACAGAAATAAGGACGACGAATAGATACCGGAAATGGTACTTGTTAGTGTACTACTTTTAGACGTATATACGAGAAAAACAGACACCACGAGGGTGGGTTGAAGAAATAGTGGAAGGATCATACAAAAGCGATGAAAATAGGGGAAAAAACCCACCTGACACGATTTCATCGGCGAGTCAAACGATACGGAGAGTTAATTAAATCGAGTAAATAACATTTTTTCAGCACACGTAAAAGCGCCCTCTTTCGGGACGACTTTTTAACGCGAAGTTAGGATTTGTACAAAGAAAGTATGGAGAATTTGGATGTTTTTCTTCTTTTTCTTTTCGTTTCTTTATTTTGGTTATTAGTAGAGCGGGGTGGCTCGTGACGAACCGACGTTTTCTGCGCACTTTATCCTCTCCTCAATCCCCCTTGGAATGACGCTGCTTCATTGGCAACCTGCGAAAAGATTCGAGTGTTTTTTACATTTTCTCATGCGGAGGAAGATTTTTTTCGGTATTTGAAAGTCCGGGTTATCGATCGATTCCGATTTTTCTCCGGTTATTAACCGTGCTCAAAATACTGAAATTTTTATTTATTTATTTATTCGTTCATCGCTGCCCCATTTTGCTCGTTTGATTCGTACTGTGCGATTTTTATGTCGAATATTATCGTTTTTTAAGATCTCCAAATCACTTACTACCGATGCGTCAATGTGGCAACACTGCAATAAATTATACCGAATTATTGCTTTTGCACGCCCTTTAAGGTATTCCTTTCACGAACCCCAAAAACCCTACAAAAATTGATTTTAATTTACAATAAAGTACAATTGCATCCAAATCGATTGACGAAATTTCAGATCAGGTTATCGATCATTTAATGAAGAATCAAATTGTTAAAAATCGTAAAATTTTCTTTCACGGATAGAAAATAAATGTAAGAAATTCGTAGCAACGATAAAAATAAAGGGTTATCGAATGTGTTTAAAAAAAATATCAACGATAGAAGTTGGAAAAATGGCAGAAGCAGAAGCTTTTCCCATATAACAGCGACTTCTCAGAGGTTAGGAATCAGTCCAAATTTCGAGTGCCCCAGTTGGCGACACCAAAAAATACGGTCCTGCGAAGGGAATACCTTAAATTGTTGCCCACTACCGTGATTTCAATGCTCGGCAAAAATCATTTCGAATAATCTCGAAACCACTGAAATTCCAATTAATCGAAACTTCTCTCTGGAAATGTTGGAGACGCCCTGATCCATTAACATTCGTCGAAAACTCATTGTTTCTCTTTTATAAATTTCGTTCTTTCGATAGCAGAGATTTTATCCCCCAAACTTCCCTCCAAATGTGTTAATATTCCTAGCGTATCCACTCGGTGATGGTTACAAAGTGATTCTAGTTTTTTTCTTCATTTCGTTTTTAAAACGTAGATCGAAAAGTATGTCAATTCTTATCGTTTTTTCCTCTCTTCTTCTTCTCCTTCTTTCTTCGACTCTTCCTTAATTCTTTCTCTTAGCTCAATAATTCTTGCGAATTAGTCGAATTGACGATTATATTGACACTCAAAGTGTGGCTCGAGCGTGCGAGTGTGTGCGTGCAATCGTGGAAATGTGATTGATGTGCGCGCGCGCGCGCGTGTATGTTTTTGTGTCCGTGCGTGCGCGTGGAAAGCGTCGAGTCTCTGCGAGAGACTTTTCGGCGTGGCTACTCGCCTGCGAGGATAAATATTATATTAAAAACAACAACAACAACATATGATCGAGAGAAAAAAATCACAGAGATATATAATGAATAAGAATAAATAGATAAGTCGCGGGGAGAAAGAGAAAAAAATCCTCGAAGCACGAGGCTCCATTCGCCCTCGTGTGCTCGAGCTATTTTTCTTTTTTTTTCTTCCTTTTTTTTAGCTTTTTCGGGCTGCTTAACACAGCACTAGCCGTCAATTTTTAAGTTTCTAGATGTTTATTTACCGTTTGACCGGAATAATGGTCCCATCAACGCAACGCAGTCGGGTGAGAGTAATAATAATTATTATTATTATTCAAATGTAACGAAAGAAAACACACAAGTTAATCGTTTCGTTATTTCCTGTCGTTTTTACAACCTTCTCGTCTTTGTATCGAAGCTTTTGTTTGGCCACCTCGGAACGAGCGATTTCACGCAGGGTATTTATATTTATACGTCCTTTTGGGATATATATTTGCGAAATGTTAAAAATTTGTGATTCCTCTTTCTGCCGTTTCTGGTGGAACTTTCAAAATTTTTCACACTCCCCCCCCCCCCTCTATTTTCACCAAATTTTATCCAATTTTTCTAACGCTTTTTCAAACGAGTGCAATAACATTTTCAAAGAGATTTAGCAGCCTCGTCGGTCGTTGGAGACTTCAATGGCCGATCGAGTATCCGAATTATTCTCAATTCATATCAATATTTGGCCCCGTTTTATTTCCTCGGTTTTTAATTTTTTAAGGGGAAATATTCGCCGACAACTGTCACTATATACTCCATCAATCGTTGCCGCATTCGAAATCGGCCTAATTTGTACAGATTTTTACGGAATCGAATTCAACGAGATCGGGTGAAATCGCTCTTAACTTTTTGCTCAATCGTCCTGACAAATCGTTTTGTCGATCCCAACTAATTCGGCGGTCTCAACGATCGGATTAAAAAAAGATAAAGTTTACTATCGATTGTAAACAGACGATGAAATATTTGCTCCTTTTTTAAAACGCCTCTGGCTCACCGGGATTCTCAATAACGAAAGGGCCAAATTACATTAAAATCAAGCATTCGGGACGATTGTAAGTATGCTCGTGCGTGCGTGAACGCGTGTGTGTCTGTGTACGGGTGCGCGTGAGTGTGTGATTTCTCTGCTCAAATCGATCAAAGCGGAGAATATACGGAATGAAAAATATAGTGAAAATAAAGAAAGATTGAGGAACGAGAAGAGATTATGAAAGCAAAGTTAAAGCAGCGGAGGTGAACAAATTATCCGATCCATAAATGTTAAACGATCGTGTCGAATTAATGAGAGAACGACGATGACTATACCAACACAAAAATAACTGTATAACATTTCGAAAGTATATGTATTTGTTATTGTTTTAATTGAATTTTATTGTTTTTATTTTATTCGATCTTCGAAGACCCATTATTTTAAAATAAAATCAGGAAAAAATTCAAATAAATCTTACGAATGGAGTATTTTCCGAACTTATCTGACAGCCCGAGTTTTCTCTTATCAGGCTCTATCTCAATCGAAGTTTGTTTAAACTGGAGCAAACGTACGACGAGAGAACGGTATTTTCCCTCGTACGGGCCATAGGATCTTCTATATCGTAATAATTATTTATTCTTACGAACATACGTAGCCATTTATTGTGAAGCGAGAATTCGATGAAAATTCATCTGTCATGCCAAAATAAGCGCAAATGAAATTCTGCTGTGTGCTGTAGTAAATTTCTTAACACTTTGGCGGATCGAGCTTGTGCTCGAGCTCCTCAAATTTTACTGTGTTCAACTGTTAATTTCGATTGTGAAAACACAGTACTAACCTTAGCGAAACGGCGTTAATAATTCTACTTTACGATTCATCGTCGAATCAACATCAATTTTACAATGTTTCCTCGGTGAAGTACGCAGGAAAAAATAACAAAGTTTAAACCTTCGTCAGAGCAAAATACCCAATTTAAGAAGGGTGACTACATTCGTCAAAATGATAAGAAATTGATTAAATTTCGTGATAATGTTCTTCAACATCAAGTGCGAAGACACAATTTTTTTCAAAATTTTCTTCTGCTTAGTTATCGAGTAATTACGCGTTAAAGCAGATTTCTTATGCCCGGAATGTATACCTGGAAACGCTATGCTTATACACGTGAACTTTAGTGATCGCAATTACTCGATAACTGTACAGAAGAAAAATCTTTAAAAATGTGTATTGTCAAATTTGGCACTAAAGAATATGTTGACCAAATTTGATTAAATTCTTATAATTTTGAAATTTTTAATGTATTTAACATGGTTTAGCATGGCAACATTGTATCGTCGATAGCCACCCTCCTTAAAAGTTTCTTTTCGGAATTGACTTGGAAATTGCAATGTTTTTGGCAAAAATCCCCAAAACGGGGGATTTCGAGTTCTTGCAATTTTACTATGCTCAACTGTAAAATAAGTAATTAAGAAATTTTAATTTGGAAAGGACACGAAAATTAAAACGTTTTTGGTAAAAACCTCCAAATGGGCGAATACTATGGCGGCATAGTAATTCCTACTATTTTTTTTTCTCCGTGTATTTCCACTGTCGTATTTGGTTTTTTGAATAGCCGTTTTTTCGAGTCCGGATCGAAATAAGTAGGGGATATTAGCATTTGAAAAGTATAAAAATGCTTGGTATCGAGTTCGAAAATAACGTTTGTGTGTTTTCGTTGTTTGCTTCGAAAACCACGTGCCTCTCGAAGGCGAAGGAAACCGGAAGCGTATCGAAACTTCGAAAGAGGTGGAAAAACGTTGTCGGGCAAAGACACCGGGAGAAACGATCTTATCGAGCGCCAACGATCGAAACTCTTTGACCCGAGACAGCTCTCAAAGGTTTTCGAGGACACTAAAAAAATCTCAAAAATGAAGTTTTTCTCGACCTTCCGTTGCATTCTTCGTCAACCCATTTCCAAAATATCGATTTTAGCGCGTGTCGCTATACTCGTTATCGAAAAACCGAAAGATTTATGTCGCTGCAAATATTTTTAACTTCGCGAAACTCCTTTTCCGTCGCATCGAACGCAGCCCACCAATTTTCGTGTTCTCAGTTCCTGGCAACTGAAAATCTGAAAAAATCGATTAAAGGGCCTTGCTCAAATGTGCAAACACGGCTTTTGGGCGGGCCTGTAATCCGTCGACTTCTGAGGCAGCCTGTAACGTTTGAGAACAGTAAGCCTCGGTTAAATTAGGCTACAACGCCGTACCACCAGACGAGATTCCTCGCAGTTCGTATCAGCTCGCAAGGCGTCAAACAACTTCGTGTTACTTCGCGAAGTACAAACATTGTTGCGTTTTGTCCCGTCATCCGCGATAAGATGAAAAGTTTAGCAATTGTTTTTCCACTCATACTTCTCTTTTACGTCGCTTATTCTTACAATTATGTTAAAAAAGTGGAGATACCGGAACTTCCGGAAATCTGGTGGGGACCCGGAAGTGAAGAAAAATCGGATACTTCCATAAGACCCTTCAAAATATCCTTCAGCCAAGAGGTAAATTGATAATCGTTCATCCATTGACTTCCGAATGGAAATTGAAAAAAAAAACTGATAAATTCGATCGTTTATAAACGTGAACATGAAAATATCCATATTTTTTCGATGGTGAGTGACAAAATTGGTCTTCCGAAGAAAAAACTTCGTGAAGGTGTGCTCCGGTGACTCGAAAAAGTCGTTTCATTCTTCTGCGAATTCATCATTCGTTGTCTAAAGTGAAAATTGAACGAACTTCGATGAGGAGACAAAATCGAATGAATTCAACTTTGTAAAATGATTTGTCACTCGGTTAAAAACAATTTGAACAAATTGAAAATCGAATGGTCGTTTGATCGATAAAAAAATTTGTGTTCGAAGGAGAAAAAGTGAAAATAAGACTATGAACGCCCCATTGAAAAGAATTTATATTCAAAATATATGCAATATGAAAAGTTTATTCCGTGTATATAAAAAATATATTTTTTGCAACTTTCATATATACAAATATTTGAACCATGCATTTATTTTATCAATGATTTTGCTGATTTCAGTATATTAATCATGTATTGCGTTGTTATTAACGATATATATTTTTTTTTTAATATCAAATATACATTTTTGATAAATAGATATGATCATTTTTAAGATTTTTAGACAACGTTAAGCATGTAACCTTAAAGTAGTATGTAAACATCAAAAACATATATTTTTCGACTGAACCACGTTTTTCTATAATCAAGATGGTATACTAAAGGAAATGGAACCAGTATATTATTTGACACTTGAACGTAAAGTCTTTGTGAACCATCATCTTAAAACTGAGGCAAAAAATGGACACTTTTTTACCTTTATAAGGCTCGTTCTCGTGACCTCGAGCACTTAGAGAGTTGAAATTTGGTATTTGAGAATAGTTTTTGAGGTAGTTCGAAGTACCCAAGTTTGAGCAAAATCGAAAGAGCCCTCACGAGAAATAGGGCGAAATTCAATGGATCTACTCATATATATATTTCATGTGAAAAATAATGTATTTCATGTTTATCAAAAATGTATATTTAATATAAATAAAATATATCGTTAATGACAACACAATGCATGATTAATATACTGAAATCAGCAAAATCATCGATAAAATAAATGCATGGTTCAAATATTTGTATATATGAAAGTTGCAAAAAATATATTTTTTATATACGCGGAATATACTTTTCATACTGCATATATTTTGAATATAAATTCTTTTCTGTTGGGAGAAATATTTTCGGTTATTCGCAACGATAATTATGCGTTGGTTTATTTCGTCTTCAACAATGGCCGATGCGATCTTGATTTTGAACCCTTTTTAGGACATAACCGACCTGAGATCACGTTTGAAAAGAACGAGACAATTTCCAGCTGCGCTGGAAGGAACCGGTTGGAGTTACGGCGTTGATGGAAGCTATTTGCCCATAATTCTTCAACATTGGTACGAAAAGTATGACTTCGCAAAGCGCGAAGCTTACCTCAATCGTTACCCACAATTCTTGACGAACGTTCAAGGTAACGCCGAGGCGAATTGGAGCGTCACGACGCTTCAATTGATCGTTTAATTACGGCTGCTCAGGAAAAATTAACAAAATCTTTTCGATTCGAATTCAAGGCTTGGACATTCATTACGTGCACGCAAAACCGCAAAATGTCACTTCGAACAAGCGGCTTTTGCCGTTGCTGTTGCAGCACGGTTGGCCGGGCTCGGTCGTTGAGTTTCATAAGATTTTGCCCATTCTGACAACACCTCGTGACGAATATGATTTTGTATTCGAGGTTGTCGCGCCCTCCCTTCCGGGTTTCGGCTTTTCGAGCTCAGCCGTCAGACCTGGACTCGGAAGCCCTCAAATGGCCGTCGTTCTCAAAAACCTCATGCTGAGAATCGGCTTCGACAAATTTTACACTCAGGGCGGTGACTGGGGCGCCATCATCACGGCTCATCTCGCTGCTTTGTTCCCCCAACAGTGAGCGCAATCGCATTTATTCTTCTTACATTTCTTATGTCAAAATAAAAATCGTCGCGGTGAATGTCACATTGGAGTTTTGAATAATTCAAAAAAAGCTCAAAATTCAAAGCAAATAGCACGCTCAATTCTACTCTTTTTTGGCTATCCAATCGCGTCAATACTTTTTCAAATAAATTCGCCAAATTTTTGATATCTCCAAGTGATTTGAAAAAAATTGAAAAACATTTTCTCCGATTTTCAATCAATTTTTGTGGGAAAATCATTCATTTTCGTTTGGGATTATTTTCACTGGGGAAATGGAATCGATGCTGAACTTTCGAATTCTTTTGTCAACCTTCAAATGACGAAGGTCATTGAAAAATCGCAGCGACAAACTGTTAAAGTTTTTAACACGGAAAAATTCCAAAAATTTCTTTGCTTCTTTTGGAGATCCTGAAGTAATGAAAAAAAAAAAAAAATTGTAAAAGATAAAAACGTTTTTTCAAGCTCACATTTGCTGTTGATTCATTCAAGTTTCAGACAATTTAAGTTTTTGCGAAGTTTTTATTTGTGCACGAAATTGAAAGCAATCAATTAACTTGCGACGATTCTTTCGACAGTGTTTTGGGCGTGCATTCGAACATGTGCGTTGTTCTGAGCTCGAACGTCTTATTGAAAACTGCGTTATACGCAATTGCGCCTTCGTTGGCAGTGGCAAAAGAAGACGAAAGTTTGATGTATCCATTGAAGGGAAAATTAATGCGGCACGTCGAAGAGACCGGATACTTCCATATTCAAGCCACGAAACCAGACACTGTGGGTACGTACGAAATCGCTGAAATAAACCATCGAGGCAACCGACTGTGCACGAGGAATTATAAATCGCTTCATTAGCTTTGTATTCCGATGGAGCAGTACTTACGTTGTTTTTTCGGCAATTTCTCCTCGTGCAAAAATCATGGAAAATTCTCGAAACTGAATCACGTCGGTGGAGTCTCGTGAAACGTGATAAAAGCAGTTTTGTTTAGCGAATAAAAGTTTTCGAAATAAAATTCCGCCGAAGCTCGATTCTTTAAGGCTTTTGTATATTTTTATATCATTTTGACGAAATCGAAATGTACGAAATTCACATGATACTTCAGCAAATGTAGCTTTTATTTAATTTTCAGCTTCACGTTACATCGAAAAATTCAAACGATGCAAAAACGGAATAAAATCTCAGGCAAAACGCCATTTTTCATATTTTTATTGTTTTATTCAACTTTCATGAACTCAAACGATGAAAATTGGAAACAAAATTTCAATAAAAACGTCACGTTTCCAAATTTTTATAGCTCTACATTGTTGTAAAGAATTGGAACGATTCAAATTCAAAATGAAATGCCGCCAATTGTGATTTTTTCACATTTTTATAGTTTAAAATGACTTTAAAAATTCCAACAATTAAAAATCTAAATAAAAATCCAACCGAAACGCGATTCTTTCAAATTTCTATAGTTTTACGTTATTTTCTACAATCGAATCATTGAAAATTCTAATGTCGAAGGCTTCTAAGGAATCTCGATAAATTTGCGTACTAAAAATCTTATTTTCCAAGCGCATTTCAACGGGAACATATTTGCTAGTCAAAAACCCGTAACGTAAAAACTTTGAGAACGTAGAAAAAGGAAATTTTTCGTACATTGTTCTCAAGATTGTTACCAATCGAACGTTTCTTCATTTTCCAGGAATCGGGTTGATCGATTCCCCCGCAGGATTGGCCGCTTACATTCTCGAAAAGTTTTCCACAGCAACGAACGGGACGTACAGATTCAGGGCGGACGGTGGTTTGTTTGAAAAATTCGAGGCTGACGAACTGATCGACAATTTGATGATGTACTGGATACCCAGAAGCATGACGACCGCCATGAGAATATATGCGGAAACGTTCAACATGAAAACCCGCAGCCTCGGGATCGATTCGTGCGTTTAGTAGCGAAAATTATTTTCATATCCTTTAAGGGGGGGGTTCTGCTTTAAAAAGTCAAAAAAATCGATTGTTCTCGGCAATGTTTTTGCATAGACTGAAATAACTCAGCATAGCGAACTGTTCGGTGTAGTTTCAAAGATATTTCAAGGGCACAAAAACATTTTTTTCGTGTGAGAAATACCAATCTGTGCGCAAAATCTGATTGTCGAAATTTCTCAGCTGCGTACAACGTGGAGACCGTAATTATTGTTTGCAACGAAAATTCCAAAATTTTTTTTTCATTCTCATATAATTTCCTTCCATACGAACCTACGAAAACCCGAAAAACAGCGAAATTCTATATTTACAGGACGTTGAAGTGATATTCTTTTTTTTAGAAGCGTTTTTCTTTCAAACTCGCTAAAAATATAGAATTTCGCGATTTTTTCGGGTTTTTACAGGTTCATAGGAAAGGAAAATGTATGAAAATGGAAAAAAACTTTGGAATTTTTGTTGCAGACAATAATTACGATCTCCACAATGTACGCGGCTGAAAAATTTCGACAATCAGAATTTGCGCTTAAACCATGTACAAATTAGTATTTTTCTCATGAAAAAAATGTTTTTGTATGTTTTAAATATCCTTGAAGCTATACCGAAAAGTTCGTGACGCAGCGTTATTTCCGTTTATCGTAAAAACATTCTCGAAAACAGTCGATTTTTTTAAATATTGTAAAGCAGGACCCCCTTAAATGCACGAGCGTGGAAAAAAATTTCCTCTGTTGCAGGGTCCCGATCAACGTTCCGAGCGCTTGTGCCCAATTTCCTAACGAGATTATTCACCAACCGATGGAATTTTTGAAAGATCGGTTCAAAAATTTATTACGCGCTACGAGGATGCCGAGGGGAGGGCATTTTGCGGCGATGGAGGAGCCGGAGTTATTGGCCAACGATATTTTCGAGTCCGTCGATGAAATGGAGAAATTTAGGAAAAATTTGGAAAATGAGAAAGTTTGTGACGAACTTTGAATCTCAAGGTCAACTAACTTTCATTTTTTCTTCAATTCTCGATTCGAAAATTCCACCTCGAAATTCGTCACCGAAATTTTAATTCTTCAAGAATTATTCAACCTTGGAGAGTAATGAAAAACTCTAATTTTCAACTATCTTTACTTTCCTCGAACGCACCTTATTTTGAAATTGATTAAATATTTTTCAAACTTTCCGGAAAAAAAAACTTCCAACCCACCATCGATTTTTATAAATCTATCGCAGTCGGTAATGCGAGCAACGTCTTTACCGACATCAACTTTACCAACAGTATTGACTCGTTCCGCCGTCGCCGCGCTCGCAGCAATAATTTTTTTCCTGCAATCTATTCGTTAGTAAAAAATCATCACCCACTAATTAAGAGCAGAGCATTTTTGCTCTTATCTTTGAAATTGTTGGCAAACGAATTAGTGTGAATGAGAATAAAATATTGCAAATGAATACAACGTTATTGCATCTTTATCGTTATCTTTTCAATAATTGAAGACGTTTGCACTTTAGTTTGACTTCCTTATATTGACTCTAATTTCATGAGCATATCAACCGTTGGTAAATTTTATGAAAATGATGGAAATAATATTGGCGAATAAATTAGTTATCAAGTTTTATAATAAATTGAATAAATTAAGAATTTTCTATTCGACCATCATTTTTCGACGAGTTACGAACGTTGTGAATAGAGTTGATTGCTACTTTTTAAATATTGCACTGTCTACGACAATTTTATTCGAAAATTTAAAAAAATAATGATTCAATAAAAAATACAAAACTGGGGAATGGATGGAAGTTTTGGTGGTCAAGAATTATTTTGTGGAATAAAAATTCTATGAATGCGTGATTGATTATAATTTTTTTTCAATATATCACCAAATTTTTTAATAAGTTTTGAAAAAGACTGTTTAAAAATGGAATTTTGTCATTTGAGAGTGGTCAGAATTTCTCGCTTCGCAACGGTTTGTTGTTTTCAAACATTACTCGACGCATTTGACTGTAGATAAAGCACATGACGACGCTAATATCGCTCTTGATATCTGTGCGATGATAATAGTGGGTGTTGCGTAACGAGGAAAAAAAACAAAGAAACGAATGTTATTATCGATGAGAAGGCGTAACTGTGACTTGGCGCTTCGCATCAAGGTACGCGCTGAGACGCCCGCACGATCTCGCGGATCGCTAATACTCCGCAACAAATATAATTATTGATGAAGCGACGAACGGGTTTTTTATGAATCAATTAAAAACAAAGTATCACAGGCGCGACCTTCGACAGTCAAGGAGTTTCGGTACAGGCGATACAATGTTGCCATGCTAAACCATGCTAAAAACATAAAAAATTTCAAAAAGTTGAGAATTTTATAAAATTTGGTGAACATATTCTTTAGTGCCAAATTTGACAATACAAATTTTTCAAGATTTTTCTTCTACACAGTTATCGAGTAATTGATCACTAAAGTTCACGTGTATAAACACATAGCGTTTCCATATGTATAGTAGGGTGGCCGCAATTCAGGTCACTTTTTTTTGCAAATTCCTTCGCGGAAACATCATCAACATCAAAAAAAAAAATAAAAGTGCACCAAATTTGAATGCGCTAGGAGAATTTAAACAGGTGTCACCGAAGAGTTGAAGTTTTAAATGCAAAACACGTGTATTTATCAAACTTGTTACTTAATTATTATCTGCTTCCCATAATAATGACGATAGAAATTTGAAATTTGGCCCACTTGTTGTTCATATTAAACGGTACGAAAAAGAATTTTTTCAGATTTTTCCAAAGATTATTTCCGTGATTTTTACCGTTACAAAGATAACCATATTTTTGATTTTTTTAGTACTTTGATCACGGTCAATCGAAGCATTTTTAAGGTAAGAGTCGCGCGACTCTATGGTCAAATGACTATTTATTAATCGTTGAAATAAAATAGGTTATAAGAAAGGTTTTCTGTATTGAATAAATCTTGGGGCAATTTAAAGTGGATTCGTCTAAATTTATACAAGATCATATTTAATAATTTATGATTAAAAATATCTTATGATTGCTTATTTGACCCGGTTTTTCAATATATACATATATATCGGTTCTCTTCTCATCTGACAGTCGAAAGATATCCTAGCCTCCAAACTCGCCGGCTATCACGAAAAGTATAATATATGTATACATTCTTAACGTTGGCAAGTATATCGAGCCACTTTTTGGCAGTCGATCTCCTTCCACTTTCTGAGTTTTCATCGAGATTAATTAAAAAATTCTCTTCGAATTAGTCGATGGCCCTATATTTTTATGGTCACATTAGAATCTTTATAATATAATCTATGAGGAGCAATTTTATCATAAACTATATCTAATCGATAAGGAAATGAATTCTGCAATCATAGTGTTGGCGGGATGGGTTTCTCATACGATGTCGTGTTATATTTCTATTTTTGATCGTAAATTTCTTGACATAATCTTCGGTAACCTATTAAATCCTTTAGCCATATGAAAGTTTATCACGTAAAAATGATATAATTTAAAAATCACGAGTTCGTCTAATATCGATTGTCGCGCGACTCCTACCTTAATTAACGTAGTTCGATGGCTAAGTGCAGCATAAAAAATAAGTGAACATAGGTGACCCTTTCTACGTGAACATTATTCTTTGTGAAATATGTCCCAAAAATCCTTCAAATTATCGTTAATTATTAGTAAAAAAATATATGATTACGATATTTTACTAAAATTTCATAATTGCTCGTGATTTTGGAATTTTTATATTTTTTCTTTTGCGTATGCCCCTGCTAGAATACATCTTCATGCCGTATGCACAGATACGAGCATACTAATGACCGCTCCCGCTCAGAAGCGCGTCAATCGTGACAACATTGTACACAGACAACTGTTTGAGACGAGCGCAGCGTCCTTAAAATATAGTGATAATCATTGCCCGTCTCACTCGACAGCGTTGCCCTGTCGCGAACCTTGAAATTTTCGTTTTTTTTTAATACGTTTTTTTTTTTAATTTCCGACGACTTGCTTCATGATTGAATTTCGTTTCTCATCATTAGCGAGTCCTCTATTCCCACTTTTGAAGAACCTCTGAAATTACATGGAAAACA
Organism: Venturia canescens; assembly: GCF_019457755.1. Classification (NCBI taxonomy): domain Eukaryota; kingdom Metazoa; phylum Arthropoda; class Insecta; order Hymenoptera; family Ichneumonidae; genus Venturia; species Venturia canescens. The sequence continues at coordinate 8,458,068 of NC_057430.1, forward strand.
ATTTTTTTTTTTTTCAAATCAATGTGTAGAATTATTTTTTTACTTTTTTAAAAATATTAAAGTAAGGATTGAAATGGAGATGAAGTATCATTTTATGGATCATGTGCGATTATTATAATTTTTTTTTATACATAAATTGGGCATAATGATGGCATTTACTTGTGTTGAGCCTTGTCCATTTTCTAATGCAGAAATGGATAAAATTTGTTCGCCTTCTTCGTTCGTTTGTAATTATAGTTATGACTTTAATTCTGTCATTCAATAATAAGGGTACAACAAGGGCATGTAGTATACAAGAGAGATGTAAATTTTTATTTTTTTCGGGCAGCTTTTTACGAATGTGAATATATTCTTCTTTTCAATCTGACGGTACGTCTTTGCTTGATAAGGACATTGATTTTTGATAACCCCTGAATCAATGGCTATCTTCAAACGGTTCCATAATGACACCAGCTTGTTCAATCGCGATATCTCCCATTGGTGTTTGAGTACGAGCTATCAATTTGGTGCCCAAATCGTGAAAAATATTGACATTGTCGACAGCGTTGCCGAAAGAGGAATCAAATTCATTACAGAGTAGAACAGCAGACTCACTAAACATAACAAACAAAAACAAATACTTTTGCAAGTCATCGGAGATTACCATAAAATGTATGCAGATGGGAACAAGAGGACTTTGGTTCGACCGTTTCGCCAATGAAATCTCACGTAAGTTCGAATTTGTATGAGTCATTTTTAAATGTACACTGTTGATTACGGCTCAAACTTTGTCTAAATGCATCAAAGTAACGTTTAAAAGGGCTTCGATTGACCTTGATCAAAGTACTAAAAAAATAAAAAATATGGTTACCTTTGTAACGGTAAAAATCACGGAAATAATCTTTGGAAAAATCTGAAAAAATTCTGTTTCGTACCGTTTAATATGAACAACAAGTGAGCCAAATTTCAGATTTCTATCGTCATTATTATGGGAGACAGATAATAATTAAGTAACAAGTCTGATAAATACACGTGTTTTGCATTTAAAACTTCAACTCTTCGGTGGCACCTGTTTAAATTCTCTTAGCGCATTCAAATTTGGTGCACATTTTTTTCATGTTGATGATGTTTCCGCGAAGGAATTTGCAAAAGAAAAAAGTGACTCAAATTGCGGCCACCCTAATACATATAGAAAATAAAAAAGGACTTTCGTAGTTCGGAATCAGTTAGACTCGAAACGTTGGACTGTGCAAACGTCTATATTCGGAACAGTTTTTTGAGTTTTCCAGTGCAAGATGGATATCGGCGATCCCTGGAAGACACTCGAGAGGCGAGAGTACTCCGACTCTATGTAAGTTACAAAAAAAAAAATTTTATCTGTATGCAAAACGTACTCAAAACTTTAAACAGGTTTTTCTCGAAACCATGTTTTTGAAGTCGGTGATTACTGTAACTCGAGAACGGCTTTACCGATCGGGTTGAAATTTATATCACTTTTTCTATACACAGTTGTTCCTCCGGATGAACGAAGGATTTTTTTTGGATAATAATTTTTTTTCTTATAGTAAAAAATGTGAATAATTGGTGAAGATAACACTGTTGACTTTTAACGTCCGCCATTTTGTGAAAAATGGAAATTTTTCGAAACTCTTCGTTCATCCGGAGCATTATATCATTAACTAAAAATCCCCCCCTGTTTTTTTTGTTTCAGATAATCCATTGCAGCGTGCGATTGATGACGGCAAAACGTGTTTTTTTTTTACAGCGTCTTTGGCCATTGATGCTCATCAGTTTATTTTGAAATATATTTCTTTGAAAAAATTGTAAAATATACATGAAATATGTATCTTTTAACGACGCTGAAGTTTCCAACGTTGGAGTCCAACGAAATGAACGAAAAAAATGTTTTTAATTCACCAGTTTTTTATTTCACGAATCGTTGGTGCAGCTTGAAAAACTACGAATCGCAAATTTGGCAGGGAACAAAATAGGAGAATTACTGGAATTATTGAAGAGTTTTTTTCGATCATTTCGTTGGACTCCAACGTTGGAAACTTCAGCGTCATATCTTTTAAACGGAAGAACTTTTGTTGTAAATCATTTCATCGTTCGACCAAAAAAAAATCGGAAAAAGGCCTTTTTTGACGTTCCAACTTGCTCTGTCCCCTTAAACCTTGCATGTTTTACTCCTTGCAGTTGAATAAAGTACGAATTGAGCCCCAAAAGTTATGGGGTGGACTCTTAAAATAGCTACAAATTTCATTTTTCAATTTCGGAACTTCAATAAGAACCGTCGGGAAAAATGTTTCCTGCCATAGTCTTTTCTATAAAAAAAATTGTTTAAGTATATTTTGGTACACTCCATCAGTTTCCGTGTTATTAACCTCGCGTGATTCACTGCGGAAAGGTTAGAATTTGGTCTTAAAATGCATTTTTACGTTATTCGTATGACTGGAATTTTATTGATTTTTGTATGCGATTAGAAGGAAACGCGGAGCAAACACAAAGCTTCCAAGATAGCTTGATTTCCGACGCTTATTATCGAGCGTATTTCACTTGAAAATATTGGAAAACTTATAAATTGTATGTATGAAAAAACGTCTGGGGAAAATTCATCGAGAACAATTCGTCGAATCACAATTTGTTGAAGTGCTGAAGTTGTTGAAGGGAACAATTTGGAACATAAATATTCTTACCGCTTTCAGCCGCACCCGGAGTCAACGACGAGGACGTAGCGGATATCTGACTCCATCTTTATTTTTAACGATACCGCACACACATCGAAGATGCTCCAAACCCACCCAACGATTCCACACACACATCGAAGGTGCTTCAAACCCACCCAACGATTTCACACACACACATCGAAGGTGCTCCAAACCCACCCAACGATTCCACACACACATCGAAGGTGCTTCAAACCCACCCAACGATTCCACACACACATCGAAGGTGCTTCAAACCCACCCAACGATTCCACACACACATCGAAGGTGCTTCAAACCTACCCAACGATTCCGCACACATATCGAAGGTGCTCCAAACCCACCCAATAATTCTGCACACACATCAAATGTGTGTTTGGATTAGAGAAATAAATTTCAACATTCTAAAATATTTTTCTTAAAAAAAAAAATTCGCCTCAACGTTACGAACCCTATTGAATGATATTCCGGACCCACTCAACAATCAAAAACAGTATTTCTAACGAGTTTTCGGCAAATTTTTTAAGTATCGTGATTCGACGAATTGTGATTCGATGAATTGTGATTCGATGAATTGTGATTCGATGAATTGTGATTCGACGAAATGTGATTCGACGAATTTTTCGCAAATCACGATGCATGGTACAAAAGTCTAAATAATTAGAAATTGATCAAATTTGGTGATAATGTTCTTCAACATCAAGTGCGAAAACACAATTTTTTTTCAATATTTCCTTCTGCTCAGTTATCGAGTAATTACGCATTAAAGCAAACTGTTATGCCCGAAATGGATTCCTATATATATATATATATGGAAACGCTAAACGCTATGCTTATATGCGTGAACTTTAGTGATCAATTATACTCGATAACTGTACAGAAGAAAAATCTCAAAAAATTTGTATTGTCAAATTTGGCACTAAAGAATATGTTCACGAAATTTTATAAAATTCTGATCATTTTGAAATTTTTTATGTTCTTAGCATGGTTTAGAATGGCAACAGTGTAAACCTGTACCAAATATCCTTAAACACACACGGGAGCAGCCGAGTTCTGTAAGCCGGCGTTACGAGCAGCCGGGAGTGGGGCGTACCGGAAGAGCGAGAACGGCGAAAGAAAGAGAGAGAGAGAGAGAGAGTATACGATGGCGCACGAACCTGCGCAGAGCCGCAGAGATCTACACCCGGCGTGTTCGTTTAGATTCTCGGATCGCAAGCAGGCTCGATCAGTTTAAGTTCGCTACTCGAGGTCAAAAGAATTATTTGCGAGATGCTAAAAGTAGCCGGTTTAGTTTTTCTCCTTGGGCTCGGAGTGACATACGTTTTCGAGTGAGTTGTTCTTCGAAATCCCAGATTTTCAGTGAATTTTTCATCTTCCAATACACACGCTGGTCAATTTCGTATTTTTCAGTTATCTCGGAAGTGATGCGGATATCGAAGTGCCCAAACTACAAGATACTTATTGGGGACCCCTCGAACCGAGAAAAGTCGATAACAGTATTAGACCTTTTAAAATCGATGTTCCCAGTGAGGTAAGTAGAATCCGTTTTCATTTTTCTCGCTATCATTGTCACGATTTTGAAGACCGAGCGTTTCACCCCGGGCACACGTGACCTTGAATTTTTTCTCATCTTCGTATCGCCAGAATAAAGCGTCCGCTGTTTCGATCGAGCAAAATATTTTCGAGACCTTTCCTTTGAATCTATGGGTGGAATATTTTCTCAGGAGAATCCATCTTGGAGCTTGAATTTCGGAACGGGATTAAAAACAACCGCAACCCTTCGCCGATCGGAAATTTTACTTCGTATATGTAAATACACACGAGACGAGACGACTTGAAAAAAAAATAAGCTTCACACGTAAACTCGGGTCGTTTTTGACGCGGTTTTTTTTCGTAATTGATTTCGTTAATGAAAATGATCTTTTCTAACGGCGCTCGTTAGAAACGAACGTAAAGATTCTAATCGCGAGTTTCTTGTTTTTTTTCTTAAAAAATATTTTCCTACAGGAAGGAAAGCATTTTGATTTCGTTCGACAAACATTTTTTATATTTCGCGAAAATTCTCTTCTTTTTTGTAGTTCGTGAAAATTCACGAATTCGTTTAATTTTTCTATTACGAAATCCCAAGGTGATAACGAAATTGAAAAATCGTTTGGCGGAAAAACGAAATTTCGTTCCGCCACTCGAAGGGACCGCATGGGAATATGGAATCAGTGGCAAATATATGGAAACCGTTCTCGAGTATTGGCGAACAAAGTACGATTGGACTAAGAGGCAAGCGTTACTCAACAAGTATCCGCAATTCCTGACGACTATTCAGGGTAAAAAAACTACGAGTTTCTCACCGAAAGACGAATAAAAACAATTCATTCCATGAGCAAGCATTTTTCATATTAATTTCTCTACTCTCAAAGGATTGGACATTCATTTCCTGCACGTAAAACCGCAAGCAGCGAAGGACGGCAAAAAACGACGAGTTTTGCCGCTGCTCATTGTCCACGGATGGCCGGGATCGGTTGTTGAATTTCAAAAAATCATTCCGATGCTAACAACCCCCCGAGAAGATCAGGATTACGTTTTTGAAGTAATCGCACCTTCTCTTCCTGGGTACGGATTTTCTGATGGAGCCGTTCGTCCGGGGCTCGGTCCAGCTCAGGTGAGAGCATCATTTTAAAGAGTGCTGAGTCACGCTGCAAAAAAAGCGAAACAACCTATATTTTTTCATTTATTGCAAAAGCAGGCTTCCTGCGGACGAATTTACCTAACTGATTATTCACTCGTTCAATTATTTTTCTTTTCGAAGATGGGCGTAATTTTGAAAAATCTCATGACGCGACTAGGCTTCAAGAGATTTTACATTCAGGGAGGCGACTGGGGTAGCATTATAACATCGACGATGGCGAGCATGTTTCCGGACCTGTAAGCATTTTATTTCTTTATTTTCGTTTCGTATTTCGTAAATGATGAGTCGAAAATTTGAATAATTTCATGATTAAGGAAGTACCCTCGGTAAATCAATTAACAAACAGAAAATTATAAAAATTTGTAAAGATGTCAAAATCTTTCGAAAAATGAGTCAGTTAAAATTTTGTGACGTTTGGTTGACTTTGAAAAGAGATACCAATGATTTAATTTGAAGCAGTTAACACGGAGTCTTATATGAATCTGTGTTTCATATAAGGCAGATTTTGATAAAATTTGGAGAAGATATAAACGAATGTCCAATGAACATTTTTCTTTTTGGAAAACATGCAAAGCTTGCTTGTGTTCTAAGAAATGACTGGAAATAAGACAAGGTTTTTGAGCAACACGCAAATGTGCCAACACCGCGGAATTGTAGGTTATGGCGCTTCATTCGAATATAAGTTACAGCAGCACTTTCGAAACCGTCTGAACATGCGCAAATTGAGTCAACGATAGAAACACAGTATTGCAAAAGAAATATTGTACATTTGTAACGAACATTTTGTGTGTTGCATGAATCAATTATTTTTGGAAACAATAAGAAATAGGAAATATGAAAAGAAAACACCGTCAATTTATTCATTTTTGAAGTCTTCTTTGAGGTTAGGGATGTTTCTTTTCCCGTACACACTTCGGATTTCTTTACCCACTGATGAAAAACGAAACACGCAGAAGCTGGTTTTCCTATATGCGACTATACGTAGATTCAATGCTTGTACGTGAGCACGTACACTAACCCAGGGGCTACGGTCTACGGTGTTGCCGAAATATACGTTACTCATATAGGGACCGTGCGTGAGCTATAAAGAGCAGCACTACAGTCGATGAGCGCGCTCTCTCGTGTCTGAATATGCAATTTTTCTGATGATATTTTGACTGTATATCATTGAAAATAATTAATTTTTCGGAAAAAAATAATGATTTAAGTAATCAAATACGGTTTTTGTCCGATCAACAATGATCGCATTCAAAATCAAAATGACGTAAAAGGAAAAAAACTGTTTGAATCGAATGACGTTTTAAATGTCGTCGAAACAGAAAGTTCAGTGGATGAGCTGACAGTGATCCATTTAACCTTTTGATCCATTTGGTCCGTTTCTCACTTTTCCATGGAGAATGGACTGTGCCCTCTGGGAAATAATAAGATTTTACTGATACTTCAACGTCTCGGCGTTGATATTGTGCATTAGAGCACTCTCGAATGCAACAATATTTTCTCGATCGAGACATGATAAAAAATAATCATTTTATTTTGTTAAATAATGCGAAAAGTAATAATTCCCATATGCGCCTGCTTCAAATTGCACCTAGGAAGTTTTGAAATTGGCCGCATAGTGACACTGTAGACGCTGCGCACGGTCCCTATTGAAGACTAAAACTCTCTGACTCACTGAGGGTACTTCGTTAACGCACGAGAGATGAGAGAAAAAACAGAAATTTTTGAAAATTTTTTAAAACAGCAATCCTTTTTCTGACAGTTTTTCCCAATTTTTCTATTTTTTGAACGTCTCTTTGACAATTTTTTTTCTCAAATCCAGCCACTCCAGGCAGCAGTATTTTCGTTATCGAAAAAGCCCAGAAATAATGCCTCGTTAAACTTTTAAAACATTTTATGCTACACCGAAAATTGAATGGTTTTCGTAGAGTTCCAAAAAATCTTTATTTTTAAATGAAATGTAAAATTGTGCTCGTATTTCAGGGTGATCGGCAGTCACATGAACATGTGTTACATCAACAATGCCAAAACGACGGTTTACAAGCTCGTGGCTTCTTATTATCCTTCTCTGATAGTGAGTGACGAGTACGCCTCTAGAATGTTCCCCCTCAAGGATCATCTGTCCTTTCTCTTGAGGGAATCTGGTTACATGCATTTGCAGGCTACGAAACCTGATACGATTGGTATTTACGTAACATTGATTAGTGCAAAAATGAAATTGTCCATCGAATCGATTAAGGGGACAGAGCTAGTTAGAATTTTCAAAAAATCAATTTTCTTTTTCATTTTCAAAAAGTAGAATATCTAACTAGCTCCGTCTCCTTAAATTGACACGGAGCTCAACGAATGCTTTTTAATCGATAATATTCGTTTGATTTTTTCCCAGGCAATAGTCTCGTCGACTCACCGAGTGCTCTCGCGACTTACATCCTCGAGAAATTCAGCACTTGGACGAACCCTGAATACGTCAGTCGCGAGGATGGCGGTTTGTTGGAAAAATTCACGATGGACGAACTTTTGGACAATGTAATGATTTATTGGCTCACTAATTCCATCACTACGAGCATGAGACTTTATGCAGAATGCTTCAACTGGGAATATCAAGCTGCGAATTGGGACAAGTAAGACAATTTATCACCGTTATTCATCCTTGTTGTTTGGTTGACGTTCATTCAACTCGTTGCAGATCATTCTGTTTCCTGTTTCATCGAACTATTATGGAGCCATTGAGTGGAAATAATGTTTGATCGAACAAAAAAATTTGTAACCATTGTTTATTTGAAAGTTTGAGAAGAATCGAGCGAAAATATTTCAACATTGAATTGCCGGTGCCAATGACTCTTTTCCATTTTCGCAGATTGCTCGTCAAAGTGCCTTCGGCGTGTGCAGCCTTCCCTAACGAGCTCACTTACGCACCGGAAAAATTATTGAAATTCCGTTACAAGAATCTCGTGCAACACAGTCACCCGGCACGAGGTGGCCACTTCGCAGCTTTCGAAGAACCGAAATTATTGGCCGATGACGTTTGGAGCTTTGTGGAAAAAGTCGAGAACCCCAAAGAATTATCAAAGTAGAGGTACGAAATAGGAACAACTCGAACGATGTTGAATAGTTAAGTTTTTTTTTTATCCGTTTTTCAAGAGAATCTGTTGATGAATGACCGGAATTAATTTTTTTTACGAATAAAATGAACGATTATAAGAAAGTGAAGAAATGTTGGTGCTGATTCGGCCACGGCTGAAGCCTGTTTTGCGGGGATCGAAATTCAAGTCAAAGAATCCCGGAAGTTGTCGGTTGCTGTTGTTCTCACGAATTTTCTCATACATTCAACCGCTTTGGTGGCAGAGTCGATAAAATAATGGGTGTCCTCCAATTTTTAAAACTGTTCGCTTACCACGGGGGAAATTTAATTTCCAAAGACTCAGGAATTTTGGTCTGGAAACCTACGGTGTACCATCGGTCGAGCGAGTGCCCGAATTTCTGCTTTATCGACGAGAGTTTCTGTTTTATCGACAATTAAAAGGTCGAGAAACAAAATTTGGATATTTTCTCATTCTTAAGAAGTGGAGAGAAAAACAACGAATTGGTTAATTTCTCCTGTCGTAAATATGAAAAACTGAGCTCATTCCAAGTGGCAATCGCTTTCACCAAATTAGTCGTAAAATATAATGATGACGCGTTGCGAGTCTGGTGCGAACCACGTGTTACAACCCTCGACTAGCAAGAGCTCTGCTGGAAAAGTTTCCATGTGTTTGTACTCGGAGGGGACCCGGGGGTGAAAACACGTTTCCAAATGCTTCGAGGGTTCCGTCTACGATGAATCACCGTTGCTGGAAGCTGAGGGGGCCAAGGATGTTCGAAGACACGTTCTCAAAGTCAATGGAACGAAACGTTTCTTTGTCTGTTTCTTCTTCAGGCGTCTCTTCTCTCGTTTTATTTTTATGCAACGGCGAGGGAAAAATGCCTATTTTCAGATTCTATTTCCGAGGATTTTTTCTATTTCCGCGATTTTAACTTTCCAAATTCTCGAAACGTTAAATATATTCGAATTGAAGCATCATTTTTCCGAAAGTTCAGGCATTAGAAAGAAAATGATGTCATCGCTTTTAAACCGATTGCATCTTATAAAGTGAAGTGTAAAGAAAAATCAGTTCAATTTTCAGACAGTTTAGGAGCCTCGTTGCTGAGAAAAATCAATAACAATTTCGGCCAAATAACGTGAAATCTTATGGAAGTCGAGACACATTCAGTGATATCTCCGTTAAAAATGATGCCAAAAATATGAAACTTTTTTGGGCAACATGAGCAAGGCTTGCCAAATAATGTCAATTTTTTCAGATTTATTAGGAGGTTTGCTGAGATTATATTAATAATAATCTGTTTCGTCTTTTTTTTTCCGACTCTTCTTTAAAGCGTACGCAACGTTGCCGAATTGTAAACTGGCCTAACTTTTGAAAGGTACAGGTCATAACTTTTGGGTGAAAAAGATGAGTGTACGGCCTCAACTTCCTTAAAGCGATCCATCGGACACGAAGTGTCGCATTCTTATCGCCCAGATATTCGCTGAATCATTTCTCTGCAAATGCGTTCAAATAACATTTGTACCAAAGAGTTGGTAATTCAATCCGATTTCATAATTCATCAATTTCGTACTAACAGAAGTGACAAACCAGCGATTTTTATTACGATCGTGCAGTAAATGCTCAGTTGACAAACAGATAGAGACGAATCTCGAAAAAAAAAAAAAAAATAAAAAAATACATGAAGAAATAATACTTTTCGAAATACTACAAAAGTCACGGCGATTCACCGGCGCACGAGTCCGCGCACACGGAAGTCAAACAGCGAGGAAGAGAGAGAAAGAAAGAGTGGGAAAGAAAGGGAAAGGAGGAAGAGCGGGGGCGTCAGTTTACAAGCGCCCCGCCGATGATAGGCAGTCTTGACCGAAACGTCGCGAAGCCTCGGTCGATCGTTGCGAGCGCGAAAAAATTTGCCGCATCAGCCGGCGAGCTAGAAATACGAAACAATAAAATGGCACGTGCTATGAAAAAATCGAAAGTGCAGAATCACGAAGGAGAAGCCGTCGCTTTAATTCGTCTAAATTGAACGCACTTTTTCATTTGGATCGAGCCCGTGGATGTTTTTCGTTTTTATACACAACGAAAGAACAAATCTTCGTCTTTCGACAAATAAAAATGATTCGGACTCATTGAATCTTAGTTATTAAATGACGAACCTCAGTTACGATCCTTGGAACAGTGACAAGAGGAAAACAAACATTCTCGTCACGTGATTTCGATGAATAAAATGAGGGATACGACGATAATAACTCACGCAGATGTTTACAACGATCAGGAGCCAAGCACCTCGAAAAATAACAGGTAATAACACTCGTCACAACATTTATTCTCATTCCGTAATTATTTGCAGATTCTGTCTCTCCCTGAAACAACTACGAAAGACGATTCATTATTTTTTTTTGAACACATTATTTTTATATCGAAACAAGATGAAATATTTTGAAGAATAGTTTTCGATTGAAGTCGAGAGAGAGAGAGAAATCTCAAAAATACCGATTTCTTCATCACGAAATCGACCGATTTTTCTGCACGTCAATTTCTCCGAAGTTGCAATAAAACTGTTCTCAAAATTGAGTCGATAAAATGTCGATGAATTTCTTCGTTCAAATGGGAAAAATGTTGCATTTCTTTAGTACGAATATTGTTGAAGATGTAGCAAAATTGAAGTGGATACAAAGAATAAAAACACAAAGGAAAGTTTGTGTGGAATGATTTTTTGTGAATCTCAAAGCAGAGGCCTAAATGGCTTTGTAATAATTCACCGCAAGCCGATACAAGACAAAAGCTCAAAGAGCACGTACAGTTCTCGGTCAACTTCAATTTTTCTCTGAGAAACCGGTTCTCGATTCCTTTCAGGATTTGCATACGTGCGCGGGAGCGAAGTTGAAAAATGACTCGATGATTTTGTACTTTGTGTGGAGAGCCGAAAAAACTGAAGGGAAAAACAATGGGAGAGAACAACTCAGTAATTTCTCGTTCGGCGAGTCTGTCGATTTTTCGTGTGTGCGAGAAAAAAAAATCAACAGTGCGAAACTACGTTAATACCAAAAGTGGTCGAAACAATTCAGCGGGACACTTTAATGGATTAGTACACTGAATAAATTGAAAGAAACGTGCCCAGGTTTCTCGATTCGTCGCCTTAAACGGCCAGCTTTGACGGAGATGGCCTCGATTCCTTTGGGTTTGACCTTAAAACGTATAAACTACATTCCCACACTCGAGAATCTTTATTTTTCGAAATTTTTACTTGCCTAACTCTATTTTTCCTTTGCGACGGGAAAATGTCGCCTCGTCGACTTTCCGTAGAAAAAAAGACGCCAAAGAACGCAATCGATCAACCATGGTCAGTCAAGGACGCTAGAAATCAGACTATGCCATGAAGAAACTCATTTTTTTCAGTTTTTTTCTCTTTCTCGTCAGCGCTGGATGACAGTTTTCCAAATGACTTTTCAGACCGAGCTCGAGCCCGCATTTTACTTAAGGAGTTTCGGTACAGGTGATACCATGTTGCCATGCTAAACCATGCTAAAAACATAAAAAAATTCAAAAAGTTGAGAGTTTTATAAAATTTGGTCAACATATTCTTTAGTGCCAAATTTGACAATACAAATTTTTTAAGATTTTTCTTCCGCGCATAAGAAATCTGCTTTAATGCGTAATTACTCGATAACTAGGTAGAAGAAAATTTTGAAAAAATTTGTGTTTTCGTACTTGATGTTGAAGAACATTATCACCAAATTTCATCAATTTATTAATATTTAGACTTCTGTACCGAAACTCCTTAAGGTAACTCCTGTACTGCATGCTAGTCAAATGAGTGCTAAATTTTCGAAACGCTTTTAGACCAAGTTTAACGTATCGATTAAATGTATTGTTAGTGGATTCGTATTACGGCATATCTCATTAAGATGTAAAAATATGAAAAACGCTAGTTTTGCAAAATCATTAACTGATCAATGCAAATTTCCACGCTGACACATTTTCACTGGTATTTTTCAAACAATTATCTGCGTTTTTTCATCGATTTTATTGCAACAAGTCTCATTTTATTCGTCAACCGGTCGTCTATGAATCCACCGTGTAGTTGTTTTTTTAACTTTATCGTTTCACTGTTGCAGCTAATTGTTCATTAAGTGAAAAAACTTTTTCACTCATAATTTCTGAAGGAATGAGTTTAAAGGAAAATCTACTTGGTGAATTCGTAGAGGATCGGTTGAGGAACAAAATAAGACTTGGTGCAATAAAATCGGTTAAAAAATACAGATGATTCTTTGAAAAATACCAGTGAAAATGTGTCATCGTGGAAATTTGCATCCATCAGTTGATAGTTTTGCAAAACTATCATTTTAAATATTTTTTCACGTTAATAAAATACGCTTGAATATGTATCTACTAACAATAAGTTTAATCGGTACGTTGAACTTGGTCTAAAAGCGTTTTGGAAATTTAGCACTCATTTGACTAGCATGCAGTACAGGAGTTACCTTAAAATCGAAAATCGTTCTCCACTTTCGCCGCTCGAGACCATAAAGAACCGCGACCGTAACAGTAACGTCCGAAGATCGTGAAAAAATGTCAAAATTCAGCTGTCAAGTCACTTGCTTTCCTACTGAGTTTTTCTTATTTTTATTGAAAATTCTCTCCAACTTCTCTCAATGTGATTTTCATTTCGTAAAAATCTTTTTGACAAAATCTTTATTTTCTTCTGTTCCGTTTCGACTAGTCGTTGGCCTTTCTTAGTCACGCTCATGATTTTGATTTTTCAACGGAGTACAGAAAACTTCCAAATATTCCGTGATATTCGTCAAATTTTTATTGAACTTCAATTCCCTGTCTTATTTTCCGTTGGCTTAATTTGTTCGTTCCTTAAAACACTCACTACTAAACACGATGTTGCGTATTTCGCGACTGTTGACGCAATCTCGCGATCCCGTACGGATTTAGTGACGTCGTCGACGGGACGTAATATCAGCGAGCGTGCAAGAAAAACGAGTGTGCGAGTGGCCAGTGTCGTATTTCGATCCGAGAAGCGTCTTAGTTTGACGTGGTCCGGCGGAGAGCTGGAAGAAGCAAAACTTGAAGAAAGGAGGATTCCGGGGGTGGCAATCGAATTACCGGTCTTTTGTCTTTAATTAAACTTCCTCGTTATATAGCGAGGAGAGAGAACTGCAGTCGGTGGAATTTATGTAAAACCTGCTTTACCGACCGGTCTCGATGACTCCGTGTCACGTGCCCCTTCCCGATTGTTTGGCGGTTCGAGCGAAAGAAAGAGATGAAAGAAAAAGAGGTTTTGCTTCTGCAAACGGCGCGGAGCTCAGTCCGACTGTCACGGGCCGATGGAACGTCAATTTCTCGCGATTCCCCCTCGTTTTTTATTGTAACGGTGTCTCGGAGCGTCTTGCTGAATATTGCAAAGCCTGCGCGTTTGTGACGCCAAGTTTTTTATCGAATTTTTATTCCATCGACTCTCGGAAACTCGTTGGATTTAGGAAATCGAAATCTAGGCCAACGAGAGCGTCGTGGCAACTGCGCGGCGCGAGGATATACTCGGAGAAAATTTCTCGTATATTCATTTCGTAATCGTTCAGTTTTATCGCCTCCGTGCAACCATGTTTTCCGCGTTCAATTCGAGACAAGGCCGCCGCAACAACTTGTTCGGCAGAGCCAAAAAAGCTTCTGGCCATAGACGACACAATCTTAGAGTGTGGGCCTCGATCGCTCGGAAAAAAAATAGGCATCGTGACACCGGGTGAGTCCAGACTTCTGAGCGCCCAATTCACTCGTTTCCGATTCTCGTTCGCTTGTCACACGTGAATTTCGGGTGTGACACACTGCCGGGGGTCTTTTGAGCTGGATTCGAAGTGTGAACGAGAGAATTTAATCGAGGCTTTCCGGTTCTATTTGTGCCTCGACGGAAGCAGCAGTTTCGCCGAAAAAAACTTTCAGTTCTTTCGAAATATTCAATTACTTTTTAGTCCAAATTTCTAGTGATTTACAACCTTCGAATCAAACCCGTTTTCACAGCTTTCCAGAATATTTTTCATAAAAAGTCGCGCTCTCGACTAGACGCCGACCGAAATGTCAAGGAGATTTAAACTTTTTCAACGTCTCTGAAAGTCATCGTCGAGCTCACAGCAAGATGAGAGTACAGATCACGGCCAATTCTGAGAATAAATTACCAATTTTGGCTCCACGGTGAGACTTTTTCTCTCACAAAAACTTGTCCAAGCCCAATTGTGACGTTCGCAAAAAAATATTCGTTCAAAATCTGTTATAAAAGTCCACTAAAAATTCCGACGAATCGATACCGACGTCCAATGAAATGCGGATATAAAAAAAAACGTTTCGAGAAAAAAAATCCGGATTAAGGTTGATCCTCTGCGACAGGCTCAACCAAAAGTTATGTACCGTCTGCATATTAAAAGGGTTGATAATTCGTTCGAATCGTAATCGTCAATAACTTTGTAAACAGCCTATACACGTCCTCGGTGCCAGCAGATATAGTACAAATATCATTTTCTTTCATAAAATTTATTCTAAAAGTATTTTTTATCTGACATCGCGAGTAAATTCATTGACGGAACTATCCGGGTTATTGGGATCTGACAAATTTCGTGAGACATCTGGTGTTGAATTTTCCAATTATAACCAGGGTGCATTGCGTATTGATACATATCAATTAACATTAGTGTTTTTGCGCAAAATTAAACAAAAATGGGAGTAGGTGTGTTTACACCTCGCGAATAATTCAAAAAAAGAAAAAAAAGAAAAAAAAAGTTTTAATGACTAGAAATTGAACCGGACGATCGACAAATATCACTTTTTGTTAAAACTACCATTATTTATCCTAAATACTTATAACTAATGCTATATTTACACGGTGAGCCTATACCATACACGGGCTTTTAAGGTATTACTGGATGGATAGCCCAGCCAATAAATTGTACCTGATCGGAATTTCCGTACTTCGTGATTCAATAAAAATCTGAAAAAATTCAGCAACATTTGGAAAGTTATGAACTACAATTATCAACAATAATATTGCCCAAAAGTCATTAATAAATTGTTTAAATAAATGATTTTTTAACAATTTTACAGTAAAGCCTTGTTTTTTTTTACGAATCGAATGTGCACATTTTTCTGAATGTTCATGATTTTTTTCCGAATTTTCGTGGATTTTTGAAAATTTGTACATTTTTGATCCAGTAACCTTGAGACTTTTCAAAACTGATGGTAAATATGTCTTCTAAAACATATGCAAAATTCAAATTTTTAAAAATTTTTTTCTAAATTTTTTCAAGAAATTTCAAAAATCCACGAAAATTCTGAATAAATTCATGAGCATTCGGAAAAATACACACATTTGATTCGTAAAAAAAAGCAATAGGTCACCGGAAAATTATTGAATAATTAATTGTTTAAACAATTTGTTATTAACTTTTGGGAAATATTATTATTGATAATTGTTGTTCACAGCTTTCCAAATGTTGTTGAATTGTTTCAGATTTTTATTGCATCACGAAGTACGGAAATTTCAATCAGATATAATTTTTGGTCGAGCTATCCATCCAGTTATATCTTAATGCGATTGCATCCTCATCTGCGCCATTTTAATTTTAGGCCACGCCTCCATGTCAGATCCCAATATTCGCTTTTGTTCGCTTGCAAAATATATCGTATATGCAGCCTAAACCTTCGTACTTCTCGCGACTATATCTGTCAAACTAGATCGTCAATCACCTTGATTTTTTTCACAATATCTGCGATATCCTGCTCTAGATCCTCCTCGTTTTTTATAAACTTCCTAATTTCAGTACTAGCGGTAGAATTAATAATGTGCCGTTTGCCTATGCATGGTCCATATGTTACGTGTTAATTGAGTCAACTTCAATTATACATATATCTCGGGTTCGGGATGGTGAAACTTGTTAAAATTTTATAAAGGTGTTGTTCACATGTTAAACAATACGTACGCCAAATTTAAATAATTTCCTAATTTAACTGCCTCGTGGAGGAACCACTTTAAAAATAAATAAAGGCACGTTTTCAAGTGCTCGGGGCCACGTGAGCATACATCGGAATACTGAGGATGAGGAAAACAGAAATGTTTTTGTTTCGCTTTTCGTGGTGAAGAATACAAAACAAACGAAAAATCCTCGCAACGCGAACGTGTCAAAATGCTAATGGCTCTGTTACGATTCAAAGAGAAGGGCAAAGATCGAGGTTACGAGGAGCGCGAGGAAGAGAGAGCCTCGGAACATCGAATGTGAAGGGTTCGTACGCGAGTGAGCGTCCTCTTTGTATGCGTTAAGATTTGTTTTCGTGGGTCAATGATCTTTTTATTAAACGAGCCGTCGACGCGCGTAGGTGATTTCGGGACGATAAGTTCGCGCCCTGTTCTAACCTAAAAAAGTTGGCAGCAGCAAAAGTAGGATCCTGCTGCCCTTCACTTGTCTCTTCTCTTCTCCCTCTTTCGTTCTCTTTCTCGCTCTCTCTCTCGTTCCCGAGCCCCCGATCGCGGATCCACACAACGAAGCCTCACGAGTTCGTGTTCGTCGCGATCCCGGCAGCACCAAACGATCGTAAAACACGAGAACAGTCCTTCCAAACGTTCCGGTTCGAACATAGCTTCCTTCAAGAACTTTTGCCAAACGCGATTTTCTCCCTTCGTTTTTACTACGCGCCTTGCCACATCGACGAACAATATGCGACTGAAAAATCCACTCTCCCAACGCGGTGCTTACGAGTGAGTCCAACCACTATTTCATATTTATTTATTCCTTCACGTCTATCGCTCAACCATTTGTTTTCGTCCGTGTGTTACCCCGAGTTTTTTCAATGCAGCGTCTCTCGTGAAAACAACTCTTGCTTTCCTGACCACAAGTCCACTTTTACCACGAGTTTTAACCCATTTGGCGAACACTTCCATTTGCATTTGGCCAATTCTTATGCATCTCGACAATTATTCAATTATTTATTCAATTATTTTTTTTTTAAACTTGAACGAAGCAAAAAACTTTAACGAAATTCTCCAAATTCCATTTTTTTTGGAGATCTTAATCCATTTCTCCAATTTTTTGTGGAAAAAAACTCGAAATTCTTCGGACGCGACCTCCGATCTTTTGACAGGTCGTTTCGATCGCCACGGCGATTAGGCATAGTCGACTCGCGAGCTGGCAACCGCCAGCTCGTTACATTGCAGTTGAGAATTGGTTGATAAATGGGGTCATGGGTCGTCCCGGGTCTGGAATGTCCTCGAGCTATGACACTCCGCGATGTAATAGAGCAGGTTAATGTCGAAGAGAAACGAGAGCCGAGGATATTCTGATTTTTGACTTTTTAAAATGTATTTTTGCCTGTATTTTTTTTCGTCCGTTGGCGTTCGGAATTTCATATTCAAAGTCTCGAAATCTCGAGGAAAATCCTTCAAAATTCATTCCAGTCTTCTCTCTTGCACCCATGTGCGCGCGCGTGCGATTTGAAAACAATGTCAACGAGAGCAGACCGGTTAAACGACCTCGATGACAAATCGATCGCATCGTTATGCTCGAACGACGAATTCACGAGACAGAAATAGTAGAGTTATCGATACACGATTGTTGTTCGTCCTCGAATATCGCGTTTAAAAATAGAATTATCCGAAATTCATTCCCGAGGTATTTGTCGACAGAGAAATACTTTGAACCTCGATCAATGCCCGCGCAAAAGTCTCGCTGCAAATTATAATGCAAATTTGCTCGGAATAATATTTTTTGTCTTGAAATAACTCGATGATAGGTTGAACGATAAGAGGGATTCGATTCGAGTGGCTCGACGACGAAAAAATGTTGCGTCGTTGGTCAGCAGACGGTTGAGCGTTCAAACATTATTTTCTGCATCGTTCGACATTTCTCGTTTCGTGTTTTTCGTTTCAGTCCAAGTGTGGAATTTGCAGTATCGAGAACAGAAAAAAGCTGTAACAGAAAGCGAATAAAAAGACTCGGGATTGAAGTCGAAGAAGGAATGCCTACTCCGCTATTTCGGACGAACCGTAAATTAGAGAACAAGATTTTTCCATGCACGTGCCGCGCACACTGGAGCGGGGACTAGGGGAACGAAAAATCCGGGGATTATGAATTAAGACGAATGAATATCGGTGTCGCGTAATTCTGACGATGGTGGAAAAAGTCGATGTGATGGGGCGAAGAGCGCGAGCGAGAGAGACGGAGAGAAAAACAGGCGAAGCCGAAACGAGTCTCGGTGCCCTCGACTCGAGTAACTTTTGACCGAGCGCGCATACCTCCACAGGGAGCGAACTTTCAGAGAATCGGTTCGTTTCGCCTCTTCGAGGAATTTCGAACTTTCCGTCTCCGTCCCTCTCCTCTCGGGGCCAATGGGCGATTGGGCACGCTCGGTTGGCTCCGCGCGCGAGCTTCTCCCACTTCGGTCGAAAATTCGCTCCACGTGAAAAACATCGAACCGGCGCTCAGTCAAACGGAGATCGCCTACCGGCCTCGTGCTTCGCTTTGAAAGAGTGAAAAGTTGTATCGATTTGCCGCGCGTGTCACGATCTCCGGATTCTTTCACTCGGCCCTCATTCCCGTGCGAAAATAATTATCAATTTTGAACGATTAGTTACCGAATCGACGCAACTTTTCGTGTTCTTTTTTATTTCGAAACTCTGCTTCCGGTCACATTTCTGAGGCTACAATTCACTTCCATTGTTCATTCTCTGTTCAAGGGTAGACCGAACAGCTGCCTGTCACGATCCACCCCAAAATCGTGTGGGAGCGAGACGGATATTTCTAGCCCTTCGACACAAAACCGTCCATTCATCCCTGCACAAAACCCCACGCGCCCCACCCCGCGCTCCCTTCCGGACTCGTGTACACCCAGAACGCTCTTTTTTTCTCTTCATCGAATAAATTCAGAGTGTCCTCGCAATACTCGGCTCGGAAAGAGCGCCTTTGCTCGATTATTTGATAAGATATCGAGATAATTGGACTTTTATTGGCTTCGATTGCGACCGGAAAAATTAACCGAGTCCGCGTGCCCGCCTCCTTGTTGACGAGGGCGAAGCAAACTAGTATTTCTGAAGGTGTGCGGATTCATTGATTGACCAAACAAAATGACAGCACGCTGGGAAATCCTCGTCATCGAATAAGGTCGTTCGTAATCGATAAATCGAAAAATAGTGCTGAATGTTGTAACTTCGAAACGGAATACAAAAAGGTTTTTAAAGAGTGAAATTCGTCGACTCGGTCATTTCGGCGGGCGTGGAGAAATATTTGAGCGCACAAAAAGTGGTTCGAACTGGAACGCGAATAGCCCGAATCATCGAAAAAATATTTAAATTCGACATTCAGAAACTGTTCGAAAATAATCCGCTTTCCCCTGCAAAAACGTGGCTAAATGAGAGTCGGAAAATAAAATCGTGAACGAGAAAAGAGGATTCAAAAGGAGGCGAAACTTGTCATCGTGTGCGTGCATAAGCCGAGGCTCTATCATATCCTGGGAGAATTTATTCGTGTCGAAAAAAAATTAACTCGAGTTCAAGTCCGTTGCGAGTCGTCTTTCGCAGCTGATTCCGCGATAATTTTTTTCCTACGGTCGTCGAGTTGCTCTCGCAAGACGTGCAGACTATTTTTCAGTGGACAATGTTTGAAATTCGCAGCGGTTAAAAGTTCTTTCTCCATCCAGTGCTCGTGAAATAATCGGTGTTGATTTTCCTATATTTTTCAATGGGTCTGAGCAAAGAGCCGGAGAAAATGTCGTTTTACGGAACGTTGACGAGGGAGGAAATGGCCAGAATGCATCCGTGCACCAGAGCCAAGTGGTATGTCCGAAAATGGCCGCTTTTTTCAAAGTTTTTTTCCTCCAATTTTCATCCTAAACGCTCGTGCTAGCTCTGGAGTTTTTCTCGTGGCTTTCGACGTCTCCTTTTACAGCGTCGAATTAAGAGCCGAGACAAGTTGCTCTCCCCATTGACCCTCCTCAATTGCTCATTAATGCGACACGATTTTTTTCTCTCCTTACTTTTCCACCTCTGTGCTCTTCGCCTTCCAACATTCCAGACCGGGCACAGATTCCGTGCACATTTTTCGAAAATTATCGATCTTCCGAATTTTTTTTTCAAGATATTTACTGAAGTAATTACGTTTTATTGGTTGTCCAAAAGTCTGACGACGCTGAAGTTTCCAACGTTGGAGTCCACCGAAATGAACGAAAAAAATGTTTTTAATTCACCAGTTTTTTATTTCACGAATCGTTGGTGCAGCTTGAAAAACTACGAATCGCAAATTTGGCAGAGAACAAAATAGGAGAATTACTGGAATTATTGAAGAGTTTTTTTCGATCATTTCGTTGGACTCCAACGTTGGAAACTTCAGCGTCATAAAGTCTGCGAGTTCAGAAATTCCATCGAAATCGATTCGTTCGCGCAATGTGCCGATTATTTTTTCATTCATCATTGAAAAACGGTGTTTTTTGTCTTTCGCGCGGACGGCTACATTTTTACGAAAACTTTGTCCGATTTTTCGATCGGAAGAATCTGATGTAGTTTGATCAATGAATTACAATTTTTGTGAATAATTGTACGGTTGTTCGTAAAAAGACATGAGAAAATCATCGAATTTGTCTGCCAAGTTCGCTTCGTATCAAATCTGAGGAAAAAGGGTTGTTAAAACATCGAGTCCGATGTAGTAGGTTTCGAAAAGGGCTCTAAAGTTGTTTGAGACGCTTGAATTAGCAGATTTTCTCGCGAGACGTCCCGCGATCGGAAGCCCGAAAGCAGGTTATGGAAGTTCGAGAGAGATTCGAAATTAATGGGAATGTCAGAAACCTCGTTCGATGGTTCTGGAGAGAAAAAAGATGAATAAGAATTTTTTCATAAGCTCCCTTTTTTTTCAAATTTAATCACGTATTTATTGCACTTGATCATTATTACGAGTCACCGTAATTGATAGGAAAACTGAAAATACTGAACGAGCGAAAGGTGTCAAAAAATGAGGAACGCAAGCGTCGAACAATGGGAGTCGAGGAGGAGGTCGAAGGAAAAAAACAAACGAAACTTTACTTGTGTTGCAGCGTGATGAGATCAGGAGATTCGCCGCCGCCCCTGCAAGCCTCGATACCATCGGCGTACGATGTCCCGGACGACGCGGGGTTGAACGGGCGCGTGACGATTTCTTCGTCTCCGGCAATAACGACGAGCATAAAACCACTACGCTCGGAATCGGGAGACAGCGATGCCGAAGTCATTTCGATCGAAGAGGCTGTGCCCATAGTTCACAAAACATTACCGAGCCCAGAACCACAACCGAAAATAGAGAAAAAAAATGGATACGACTCAATGTACATGGACGAGAAGAAGCTCGTCGACCCCGACGACGACCCTTGTATCGTTAAATGCGTATATTTTGCACAACAGTTGTGCGAATGTACGATAATGTAATATTTTCACGAACAAAACAACACAAGAGCGCGCGAAACTCGTAAACTGTCGAAACGGCCGAAGCTAAAAAACATTGATATAGTTTTACCTGCGGGAGTTTATTTGCGAAAGACGCCCGCGCGAGGGCGCTGCTCGTCTATTCCTTCCAGCCGGTAACGTCGCCATTTTTAGAAATTTCAATTCGATCGAGCGAGTAGCTATATAAATATATATTTTTATATATTTATATATTATATATATAAATGTTTATAATTACGATAAAATAACGATAATATATAATATTATTATATTTTTATAGTATTATAAGTATTGTTAATAAATTTGATATTACACGATAGCTGTGATTTTTTGCTATGAAACATTTGTAACTTATTTGCAAACAACTCGTTCATTTAGGTTAAAAACTCTTGAATTTTCAGGCAACGAAACCATTTTTTTCGTCAAAGGATCGAGAGTGTTTCTTTCCCGACGTTTCGGGAGTGTCGAAACACGTGTGTTTGTAAAACGACGAAACATTAATGTCAATTTCCATCAAAGTAAATATATGTCGCGTAGTAAAAGGTAGAAGTTTGAAGTATTTTCCTCTAACACTGACATTCCGAGCACAATAACTCGTCACGGCACAAAAATCCTCGCAATAAGAACTGTTTAGACAAGTGACAGGTTTTTCTTCTTTTTTTTTTATTGTAAAACGATGTATGTATAATAAAAAAATTTTCTACAATTTTAGTGTATTTTTTTTTGCCGGGAATAGAGAAAATAATAATTTTTACATAATTCTGAACGCGAAGAAATAAAACGGTTATGTTTTGGGCTTTTCTTCTATTCTACGTTCTCACACAATTGAGATTACTTTTTATTGTAATTGAGTTTTTAATAAACGACGAATTTCGTCGTTCTCGCCGAATATTTCGCGAAACGCATAAAATTATTGTTTTTGTCTCAAAGTGGCCCACAGTCAGTGGCGTTAAATCAGACTTGAAATGGAGCGGAATTCGAGTCGAGACGTCCAGAAATACTATTCACAAGGCTGAATGAATTCTGAAAGCTATTCGTTTTGCTATACGACTTAATGCCAAAACAGTTGGAGATCGAGCAAAATTTCATGGGATCGATCTTGGAGCGCTTCAAATTTATGTGCAAAAAGTCTCTAGAAAGAACCTTAAGGAACTCCTGTACTGCATGCTAATCAAATGAATGCTAAATTTTCAAAACGCTTTTAGACCAAGTTCAACGTACCGATTAAACTTATTGTTAGTAGATACGTATTCAAGCATATTTTATTAACGTGAAAAAATATTTAAAATGATAGTTTTGCAAAACTATCAACTGATGGATGCAAATTTCCATGATGACACATTTTCACTGGTATTTTTCAAAGAATCATCTGTATTTTTTAACCGATTTTATTGCACCAAGTCTCATTTCGTTCCTCAACCGATCCTCTACGAATTCACCAAGTAGATTTTCCTTTAAACTCATTCCTTCAGAAATTATGAGTGAAAAAGTTTTTTCACTTAATGAACAATTAGCTGCAACAGTGAAACGATAAAGTTAAAAAAACAACTACACGGTGGATTCATAGACGACCGGTTGACGAACAAAATGAGACTTGTTGCAATAAAATCGATGAAAAAACGCAGATAATTGTTTGAAAAATACCAGTGAAAATGTGTCAGCGTGGAAATTTGCATTTATCAGTTGATGGTTTTGCAAAACTAGCGTTTTTAATATTTTTACATCTCAATAAGATATGCTGTAATGCAAATCCACTAACAATACATTTAATCGATACGTTAAACTTGGTCTAAAAGCGTTTTGAAAATTTAGCACTCATTTGACTAGCATGCAGTACAGGAGTTACCTTAAATTTGAGCCTGGGTATGCAGGATTTTATGCTCTACAAGATCGGCGCTTAGGAATTTTGCTCTATCCACAACAGTGGACTCGATAAAAAGATTCATATTCTTTTACTTCAATAATTGATAACTTGGGCCTGATTAAGAATGATCGACGGAATTTTCAACATGAATTTCGAGTCCAAACTCAAGTTTCCTCTCGTATTATCGGTTGTAAGAAACCTTGCTCATTGGAACGTCAATAACAAACTGATTACACGTTGTTCGTCGTTCCAGTTGCAAATTTTCCTAAAATGCAGCGCTAGTTTCACTTTTAAGAGTTACTATTACGTAAAAAACCGATTGAGACAGAATGAAAAAATGTAAAATTGATGTAACAACATTTGGAATAACGTGGGAAGATTATTTGAATGCCCAAGTTTCGTCAAATGTTTCAAATGAAATTTTTATGTTACAATTTTGTGTTTATTTTTCGATATCGCACGAGAGACGGATTTCGAAAAATTAGTAACTCCATTAGTTTTAGAGTGTTTATTATTTACAAAATAATCAAGCTAATCTACGAACCTCTAACGATCGTGATAATGATCCACGAAACGTTACGAATTCGATATATATATTCAATTGTATCTACTCATTGATCAATCACAATTCGATAATTACAAGCTAACGAGGCCCCGGAGTTAATTCTCATTTTCAATATTATCGCTCGAGCCAAATTGACTGGCTGTAATTAACACTCATTTCTCTTTATCTTCTCGCGTTGTGTTTATTATTCAACATTATTGCTATATGATCGATAATTATCGTGCGGTCAAATGGAGTTTCGAGATTTAACAAAGAAAAATACTTATTAACGACCGATCGGTTATTTGTTCGTCACTTTGACCAGTATAAAAATTAGGAAAATTGGATTTACGTCGAAAAGCTCGTGAGCTCGCTCTCCTAAGCAGGTTCCCCCTTCATAAACATTTGTCTTTCGTCTCCTCATTCTCATTCGTGACAAACTCTGGTGCAATTGAATTCCCGGTAATGCAATCGCACATTTTCGCATAGAGAGTAGATTGGTGAACAGAGAAAGTAAAAATAGCAGGAAACTGCGTCGCGTTTGCAACTTTGGCGGACAAAAATAGTGTTATTTCTCGTTACATTAAACAATAACGACTAGACTCCCGTCTCCTATGGTTTTTCGTTCAAATTATTACTACAAGACTCACGAATCGTCTTCGTACAATGATCGATTATCAGTTATACTATCGCTGAAATTTCTCTTCGTATTTTGTCGTTGTACGTTGTACGTTGAAGAGATTTAGAGGAAAAAAAGAAGAAACGTAAAAAATGCTATTGTAAGTACTGTCCCGAGATCGGTTATGACGATCGACGAAAACGACCCACGTATTTTCCCTCACTCTTTTTTTTCTTTCCTTCCTTCACCTCCATCAATTTCGATCGTCGACTGTCATCGTCCTCATATTCACAACTATATTTTATGACTCGTATATCGGCAATGGATGACCCTCCGAGTTGAATATCCATCTGTCCAAATCTATCAACTGCTTCGTATCGTCAAACAAGAGATACAAATACTTGAGAGTCTCTGCGTACCAAAAACTCTCCGTCATATCTCGCGGCCTCGTGTTCTGGGTGCTTCGCACATTTCCAATGCTCGTGTATCCGTTTTCCACTTTGGTGTAGTTTTCAAAACCCTGTGAAGTGATCGAATAAATATCATAACCAAATCGACGATCCGAGCGATGAGTGAAATCGATTTCATCAGGTGAGATAACGAAATAACGCAACGCTTTGAATAGATAAAAACTGCGTCTTAATAACGATAAAAACGCTCAAGGAGCCATTTTTATTCATAATTTCTGTCAAATATTATCTTCAGAAACGAAAAAAATATCAAATTCCAAATAAATGTGTTTGATAATATAATCCCCGTCGACAAAAATGTGCCTTTTCTAAGTTATTTTCCATTAGAAATGTTAAACTTAAATATTATCCAAAATTTGAATTTAATAAAAAAAATAAAAATAAAAACACATCCAACTTGCCTGAAATATTTGCCAGCCCCAATCCTGATAAGTTTTGTTTCCTGTCAAGTACCACATGTAAAAAAGACTTTCGATAAATTCCGGTCGCAGGAGATTATGCGCGTCGTTCGATTGGACGTACATGTCCATTTGATTCTCCGCCTCTTCCTCAGGTTTCTTTATGTAAAAACGTGCACAATTAATGATTGATGAAAATATAATAAAAATATCTTATCATAAAATGGTTTCCCTATGCAACGATTAGATGTAATTATAGACTGCTTAACTCAAGAATGAGAATTATTTTCGACCTCGTAACAGAAATTTTTATCATTATTGTTGAGCGAAAAACATTTTTTATGAAGATGACATAATAATTCTGCACTACACACGAGTTTTCATTTTGATTTTTGTTTCACTTTAATTTCTGCTTGCGTCGACAATAATTGCCAAGATCCGAACTTTTGGTCGTTATCATTTCCATATGGTTCTTTTTTTCAACTGTTCTGGTGTGCAATTTTCTTGCACGATCTTTTGTTTACCTCGACCACATTGAAGTACGTGATTTCCGGAGCGAGGAATGTTGGATGAATCGCATAGGTTTGGTAACAAGTGCGTAAAAGTTCTTTGGCAAAGTCCATGTGTTCAGATCCGAGTCCGTGATGGGCGCCGAGGGCGAGAGTTCCACTCAAATAGCAAGTTAAGTGATCCTGTTGTAAAAAATCGAACATCAGTTTTCAATTACACAGGAATCGTTGATTTATTGTTGAATGACTCTTTGTTACATTTCAAAATTTATTAGGTGGGCCTTGTTGACGTAGGGCATTTATGGGAAAGATATGAAATTCAGAGGCGGAATAACGAACCATTTTCATTTTCATGTCTTTCGTAGCACCGATGAGTTCAGCAATGAATAAATAATTATTCTTAGCAGTTCGTTTCACGAGATGTTTTTGCGTACCGGAAATGGCCATCGCGTAATCGTCTCGCAAGCTGATAATAGAAAGAAAAACAAGCAAAAACTTTATGAAAATGCATCGAAAAAACAACGCCTAAAAAAAGATTTTTTAAAAATTCTTACTAGTCAATTGTCTTGCCCGTTTGGAGCCACTGTTTGAGCAAATATTCGTAGTAACTGTCACCTCGTGCACCGAGAGTGATCGTCGAGTATTCTCTGAACTGTCCGGTATTTGGATTTATGAATATTGGAACGAGACCATCGTATTTTTCAAGATTGTGCACATGCTCCGAGACTTTAGCAGCTGCAGCCTACATCAGAAGATTCGACAGGTTTTATTCCATGAAAAAATACTTCTTTCGTCACTCATTCTTTTCCAGAATTTTGAATGTTTTCATTTTATTTGTTTTTAAAATACTGATCGGTCTGTATTTTCCAACCGTGATCGAAAGAAAGGCAGTTGCAGATTCAGGAAAAATTTCTGACACGGTTTGACTGATTACAACAAAGTTCTTTCTGTACATTTTTGGCATTATCTTGCGTCAACTAATAACGTGTTTTCAAAATCGATAAAACTCTGTCGGAAAATTTTAACTTTCACAATTTACTTCGGGGTCGGCCAGCCGACTGATTAATATTCTTAAATTTGAGACTTGCCTCAAACCTCGGTCGACCTGTGCTTCGACTCAAATCCCTGAATTCCAATTGCAACGACGTTACTTCACTCGTGCTACTGTCCGGACCCCACTTTGGACTATGGGCACTTTTTGTCCCCAAATTTACATCTGAAAATGGAACTCCTGACCTTGTTGAGAACGCTGGCAAAGAACGATCTCCCAAATCCAACTGGAATCAATCGAGATTATGAAAAATTGTGTTTTTGATTCAACACAAGTTTTGTTTACTGAAAAAACTATATACAAAATAAATGCTTTTCAACTTGGTACGTATTGTTACTGTTCGAGTATCGTTAGTAGCTGAAATTCAATGTTAATATTTTTTCATGACATAAACGTCAAAGAACTTTTTTACAAAACAAAAAACTATATTTTATCTTCTTTTTTTTTATAGTATGTATTTGAAGATTTCGCAAATCGACTTACAGCTTTATTGAGAAACATTTTGTCTCCCGAAAGATGATAAGCAGCCAAAAGGCCTCCGAGTACTCTAATGGTAACTTCGAATAAATTAACATCCCTATTGTTACTAAATACTAAAGTTTCCTCGACCCATGTTCGAGCTTCTTTGAATTCTGCAATGATACAAAAATTATAATCAAATGATAAGCAGCGAGGTTACTTTGATTACACGGTGCAAACATTATTTCTGTGATTATCAAAGTATCAATGTTTTTTTTTCAATTCTCAAAGATTTCATGGTAAATTAAGTCTTCTGTGTTATGACGTTGAAATTTATAACGTTGGAGTCTAACTAAATAAACAAAAAAAGAAATTTGTAGTTCTCCTATTTTTTCTCTTCGCTAATTTGCAATTCGTAGTTTTTCAACCTACATCAGTGATTTGTGAAATAAAAAATTGAATAGTCACAGATTTTTTTTGTTCATTTTGTTGGACTCCAATGTTTCAAACTTTAACGTCATTCTGCATTGGATGTATATTGTTTTCTGGTAATCTGTACCTTTGTTCAATCCCATGATATACATGGTGTCGAGCGAATCTACTATAGTTAATCCAAGCCCAAACCATTCATGGAAACTCTTGGATATGGGCTTAACATTGTCATGACCCCATGCATATTTTTTGTATCCTTCCCACGAATGCTTAAATGCTTTTATCACAGCCTCTTGCCTGGAATTTTGTGGTCCTGTAGAATAAATATCACAAATTACTTAAAGTTATTCAACACTTTGTACAAAGAAAAATCATTAATGCGGGAGAATGCTCAGTTAGCAACTTTTGTTTTTTTCTTTTTTTCTCAAATCAAATTTCAGCAAGTTGGCTCACCAGGAAATTTGTGTGGTTTTGGTTTAGGTTGAGGCGGTTCACCGATTTGATTGTCATCAACCTGATTTATTTCTGGTTGAAATTCAGGCTCTTCAATCACTTCCCCACCAGCAGCAGCGCCAATACCCTGGTCTCCATTCTCAACCACTATTTCTTCCAGTACTTTTTCAATTTTTTGTGTAATCGTTACATCTTTGAGATTTTCGTATTCTACCTCATTTTCGATAATCGTATTTCTCGTGTGTCCCGGTAAGAGGTAAAACATCACAAGGAGAATTGTCATGAAAACGAAGTAACAGACGTTTCTTTGGAATCTTGAGAGTTGATTCCATTGCTAAGCGTTTTGAAAGTGGGTAAGAAAAGAAAATTAAAAAACATTGGCAAACTCGTAACGGAACTAGCAGAGCAGACTTATTAATTTTGTAAGATACGCAATTAATTTTATTTATTGTAGTTCTGCCGAGAAACAAGATCTTGATGATTCCGACTCTTCAGGTCCAGTCATCATTCTCAGTTTTGTCAAAATGGAAAAACTTTTTCATTCAACACGTACCCTCCACAAGCTTTTGGAACTGCCACGAGTAAAAGTGCCGCCATCGTTAATATTTAAACTGATGTAATCGGTTTTTCCAATATCTCTGGCAGACAACATTTTTCCTTTTCCGATGCCAGCTTTGTTTACTTTCCCGAAAGACACTTGGTTTTTCAAATGAACAAACGCACTCAACGAAAACGCACAAACGTTTTATCGAACTACATGCAGACGCGCATATTTTGATACTTATCAGACGCTAATCTTTACTACTTTTTTTTCATTCGAACTCCAAAACCTACAGACGGACTATGTTTTGAGGTTAAATGTCAAAAAAGCATATAGATACAAGCTCTGATGATCTCAGAGCTCAGAGCAAGTAGTGGCTGGTGGCAGGGAGATATCCGAAGTCTGAAGATGTGGTTTTTGAGAAGCCCGTGGTAGGAGCGCTTTATCGTGACGGTTAAAAATGAAAGTTCAACACACGTATACACGAAACTCAGCCAAGCCTGCAGTTCCTACTAAAACTAGTCGATACTGCAGGTGCATTCTACGAAGCGTTTATCGTCCTCCTTTTTATAAATCTTTTGAGAATCGTACAGTTGGTATCGTATCGCGTTTTTATCGTCGCTTATGGTTCTACGTTTTTTCGAAACAGAAATTTAAAAAATTGTTTCTCGAGTTAGCTCAGGAGTTAACTTTTCATAATAATTTGTGGTGAACTCCCTTTTCGGTGGTCGTTCAGGTCACGAGTTCCGCACGGTGCAGCATTTATTATATCTGATTAATTAATTCTCGTGTTCATGAAACTTGAGATTTCCTATTCGAAATCCTGAAGACTTCGTCCGGCCTCTGTGACTTCCTGAAATCTTCAATGATCAAAAAACATGTATTTTTATGAGACGCTGTCATGTTGGAGAGAGTTCCAGCTTGAGATTCAAAGCTCTTGTTTGTTATTGAAGCGACTAATACCGATGTTGAAATGCTAATTGACAGTCCGAAAGAAATATTTTTTAGATTCAAAGAAGTAAATAAATTCTAGGCAAATGAGACTCGATTACCTGTTGAAACATTTTTCAATCCGAGTTGAATATTACAAAGTTTCAAAATTTCCATGGTCCTTAGTGAACTGTTCAATCCTCTTCATGCTATTTGTTCCACGGCACGTAAAACAAATACTCGCCAGGTTTTCTATTAACCTGTTATTCTTACGGAAAATTCTCTAACCGTGTGTAACTCTAACGTCACCATTTTGGGTTTTTCTCGAGCAAGGTGACCTTTACGACTGTTCGATCGTCGTGCGAACATTCCGGCGAGTGTAAACAGGAAAAAATATCAATTCTTTCTCAACACTCGCAAGTGAATAATTCATGAGTAACCAGTGAAAAAAAAAGTTTATATAATAAAGAGCGCGTAGCAGGTCGACTATTTTATCAAGTGTTCTTTTTGTGATTATAATGAAGCTGAAGCAGAGGTACGTAACCCTAGACCGACAAACCTTTTTTATATTGACCTTCATCCGACAAACTGGGGTCGATTTATACACCCCACACGTTTCTTGTTTAGAAAATTGTTCTAAGGGCGGTAATGAGGTTTATGAGTACATGAATCATTTCGTTTTTTCATACCGAGGAGGATGGAATTAAGAGTTCGATGAAAGTATCCGAGTTGACGAAAAATCAATTTTTCTCTGAAAATGCATGAAAATCGACGAAAATGCGATTTTTTGGAAAAAAATTCATAACTTTTTTTCTAAGCAACCGATTTTGATATTTTAAACACGCTTTTAAAGGGGATATATGAGGCTTCTAAAAAAAATTGTCCTTGGAAACGGAATATTTTCATGGTCTTTTTGCTTTGTGACGATGAAATTTTTTTTTTTTACGTGCGTGTGTGCGTGTGTGTTATGGCACTGCAAAATTCAAACGCTTATAACTCGAAAACGATTTGAGATACAGGGCTACCGTTTTGCATAGATGTTAATCTGAGCGAGCTCCACATTTTCTGATAATTTTGTCAGAATTCGAAAAGAAATACGAAAATTTAAAAAAAAAGGGTGTCGACGCTTTAACTTGCGGAAATTTTAAAAGGTTTATTCATTTAAAAAAATTTTTTTTATACATAGATTATTCATTTTTTTTTATAAATAGATCATCATGACAGGAAGGGTGGTACTGAGTTTGGGAAATATCGGTTGAGCGGTTTAAATTTTATGATTTTTTGAATTTTACGAAAATTTGAGTTTTTCGAAAAATCCGCTTTAATTTTTGGAAATTAATTTGGAAAAGTTAAAAGTCGATAAATAAGTAAAAATTTTATTTAAAAAAAAATGAAGAGTAACAAATTACTTTCTCAAGCTTTTAGAACAATGCTTAAAGCTTCCTCTATGAGGGAGCCAAAATAAAAAAATATAGCACCTCATAGAGTAAGCTTTGAGCATCGTGCATCTTGACTATCTTGAGGGAGCAATTTGCAAATCTCAATTTCCAGAATTTTTTTCTATTATCGACCTTTTTCTTCGAGCAAATGTTTTCATTCTGCATCAGCAGAACTATATCGACACAAGATGGGCATTAATGAGAAGTGTCAAAATAAAGAATCGTATCAGTATACTCAAGATTTGGCAACGGTCCCGCGCTTTAGAATCGGAAAAAAATACCATTATTTATTCTATCCAAGTTCTTCCGGAAACAAATAAAAACAAGATAATATTTGTTGGTCAAAGGCAATCTGGAAAATTGCTCGATTCAATCCAATTAAATTTTTCATCCGCTTTGGTATATCACAATTGCGAATGAACAGGGGTTGAGATTTTAGGCAGAATTATCGATTCGGTGACGAGGAACGAACAGACTTTCGTACGGTTTCGGTGACATCATGAGTCCCTGCGATGGCTCAGTGTCCGGAAGGCCCTCTCCCGGTTTCGGTAACAATTGAAAGCGGTGCATGATACCGACGAAGAACAAGAAAAGAGTTGCTTTCGTCTCGGCCTCACCAGGGCACCTTCTGTGGCCTGGAACAAGCAGTTCATCATTTTTTTTTTCAATATCTCATATGATTTCGCATTAGAATGAGAAAATAATTCGAACGTTTATGTCGTTCGAGTGTCTCGATGAATTTAATTTCATGGAATAATGAAGAAACAAAAACTGTTAACTGTTGGGACGATTATGAAAATCAAGACACTTTTGCTTCCTCATCGAGGAAGCTTTGTGACGATGAAAATTTTTTTTTCCAACTTTCAATGTCAATGTGCTTAAAATGTTCCAAAACATCGAAAAGTCATATCTAGAAAAAATGTCCGGATGTGTGCGTGCGTGCGTGCGTGCGTGTGTGTGCGTGTGTTATGGCACTGCAAAATTAAAACGCTTATAACTCGGAAACGGTTTGAGATACAGAGCTACCGTTTTGCACAGATGTTAATCTATACAAGCTCTTCATACTCTGATAATTTTGTCAGAATTTGTAAAAAATTACGAATCCTACGACGTTTTGAAATTTTTAAAAAAAGGGTCTCGACGCTCTAACTTTCGAAAATTTTAAGATTTATTGATAACGTTTTTTTTTATAAATAGATTATCATAATAGGAAGGTTGGTATTGAATTTGGGAAATATCGGTTGAGCGGTTTGAATTTTATGATTTTTTGAATTTCACGATAATATGAGTTTTTCAAAAAATCGTTTAACCGCTTCAATTTTTGGAAATTTTGTAAGATATTGTGTTATAAGTCTGTACTTCCTCTATACTTTCCAGCAAAGTTGTCGGAATTATTTAATTTCAATGTAAATAGAAAAACGATGAAAATTGAAAGTTGCAAACTGTTTTTTCTGATGGTTCGTCATTTAGTTTTTTTTTATGAATTTAAACAAAGGGATACATTAAAGTTCGTAAAAGAAGGCAGAGAAAATACATTATTTCCTTGTATATAAAAAAAATGCTGCAAATTAAAATTTGCAAATTGCTTCCTCAAGATGGTCAAGATGCACGATGCTCAAAGCTTCCTCTATGAGGAAGCCAAAATGAAAAATATAACACCTCATAGTAAGCTTTCGTGCATCGTGCATCTTGACCATCTTGAGGAAGCAATTTGCAAATTTTAATTCGCATGCTACCTCCGCCGAAGAATACGAGTTTTTCATCGTGAACGAATGCCCCATCTTTCAAGAATCTTTCCGGTTTGAAGGAGTCCGGCTCCGGATAATAATTCGGGTTCATGAAAATACTGAAGAT
Organism: Venturia canescens; assembly: GCF_019457755.1. NCBI lineage: Eukaryota > Metazoa > Arthropoda > Insecta > Hymenoptera > Ichneumonidae > Venturia > Venturia canescens. The sequence goes on from NC_057430.1 coordinate 8,491,525, forward strand.
GTTGAGAAGGAGACAAGAATCCTTCGGTATGTTGTAACCTCCGAGATGCGTCCTGCACATCGCGCGTCTCGGGCCAATGATTGGTAGGACCGTCCGCGTTCGTTGAGATTCCGTGAGTACGGCTGCGGCATACGGCAAACTTAAAAACAGACATTAACTCATCATTTATTTTCAGCGTCTGAGAAAAAAAATTTTCCGTGGAAAAAAAATGTACTTCGGTCGATCCTTGAGTTCCGGAAGGCGTTCTCGTCCGATCACACGATCGAGTTCTTCGTGCAATCGACGCTGAACTTCCTGATTAACTGTCATACGAAGAAACACGAATTCGAGGGTCGCCGACGTTGTCATCAAACCAGCGATCAGTAAATCCAATAGGATTATGAACAATTGATCCTCTGGAGATTTTAACAACGAATCAGTATTTATTCAACCACGTTTTTCACTTGTTATTTCTTTTTTTATATTGTACCATTGAATATTGAAGAGTCGGCTTTTCTCTCATAGATTTCTTTCAAAAACAAATCTATCAAATCACCATCGGCTTTTCCGGGCGTATAATTTTTCTTGTGTTCTTCAATTTCTTGCTGTCAAAAATATTGAAAAATTATGCTAAATCGATGACGCTGAAGTTTCCAACGTTGGAGTTCAACCAAATGATCGAAAAAAACTCTCCAATAATTCCAGTAATTCTCCTATTTTGTTCCCTGCCAAATTTGCGATTCGTAGTTTTTCAAGCTGCACCAACGATTCGTGAAATAAACAATTGGTGAATTGCAAACGTTTTTTTCGTTCATTTCGTTGGACTCCAACGTTGGAAACTTCAGCGTCGTCTAAATCGAGGGTCTGGAAATTCAGGATTATTTTGTAACTGAAATACTAAGCAACTACTCGACCAAAATTTACCATTAGAAAGCTCTTTAACTCGTTGTTTAAGGTCATGAGGAGATTGTAGCCGGAAGCTTCGGGGGCTACGTAACGGACCCAAGGGAACATCGATAATAATCCTCCAGCCATGTCGAACGCTTCGGATCGTCGTTTCATCAATTCGAGAAAATGCTGAAGTCTGCGTTAACTCAATTAGATTTTGAATTCGTTATATTTTATTACGAAGGAAAGCCTGACGAGGAGTTTTGTTTTCAATATTCCTCTAGAAATATTGACAAACAAGTTCATTTTGGCCAAGTGTCATTGGAACATCGTTATGAGAAAATTTACTGTAAAATTATGACGTCAAACTCTTAGGAATCAAACAAACACGTTTTTTCGCTGCCGAATGGAAACCATTGCCATTGTTCAGTGTATTGAAACTTTCAATTTGGAAAAACACTGCAATTATTCCCTTGAAAACTAACTCCTTTAGGCACGTCTCCACCAGATCCATCCCAACGAAATCTCAGCCGACCAATCAACTCTATCATTGGTCAACTCTCCCAAAGTTCTCTGCACCAGAAACAACCTTCACCAATGAATACACTAACGAAAAAATTAAAGGGTCAAAAAATTTTTCAGAATTTTTAGTGATTTTTCAAAATGTTGCATCTCAGTGGAAAATTTTGAATAGTTGGAAGCCTTAAATATTGGAAGCCTTAAAAAAAAATGAATTTTTAATAAAAAAAATTCGGAATTTTTAATAAAAAAAATTCGGATTTTTTTTTTGTAAATTTCAACCTTATTTATGGAAAGAATGTGGAAAAAACTTGAGAATTTTTTTTTACGTTAAGCACGTCATGTGCTTAACGTGACCCGTAATTTTTTTTTAATATTTGACCGGTCGCAACGAGGAAACGATTCATTAGATCGGAATGTAACTTCACAGGGTTTTTGGGGGTATATTCAGCTGTAAAAGGCATACTCAACATTAGTCATTTCATGATTATTTGAAATTTGGCTGTTGACTTTCTGAAAAACCATAAATTACGCTTTTTTTCTGTTTTTTCAAATGCACGGCAAGGATGGAAAAAAAATTTTTCTTCGAGATCGTAGCGGAACCTTGTAGGACATTTATTCCAGTTTTCAGAACTGCCCTTGAATTTCCTGTACGACAATTGGATGCCGAGATATCGTCGATCAAAGACAAAAGGGTCCTTCTTGATTCAAAGTTCAACACCTCAGCAAAAAATGGTCCTACCGAGGTTTTAAAAAAAAGCAAAATGAAGCTGAATAAACCAGCTATCCGGTCCTATACTATGGCTTAGTTGAAAAAAAAAATTTCCAAGCTTGTGGAGTTGAAAAAAAAGCATAAAAATTTGCAAATTTTTTTCTCACATTTTTTCTCACATTAGCTCTGCATTTTTTTTGCTATAGGATCTTCAAATTAGAAACTTGAAGCTTCAAAATGCTTTTTTTTAGACCTACATACGACCATTTTTCACAGAGATACAACATTTTGAAAAATCACTAAAAATTCGGAAAAATTTTTTGACCCTTTAATTTTTTTCGTTAGTGTAATCTCTAATGGATAAATCTCTATTAACGGATAAACCCTTCGAGTTAATTATCTACCAAAAACCAAACTCAATCGAGATCAAATCTCGAGTAATCAATCAACTCTCAGAATTCCTTTGATTCTGTATCGTGGCTAAGTTTGATCTGGTAGAAATTGACGTGGTAGAGTTTAACCTTTGATAGAGATTTTTGTCCTAGTGATTTATCAATGGTAGAGATTGTCTCTTGATTCAAAGTTTTGGGAGAGCTGAGTAATCATAGAGTTTTCATTGGTCCATTAGAGATGGGTCTGATTTAATTTGCATTTGATCGAGTTGTTGTTGTGCTTGGAAAGTAACTCATTGGCAAGTTGGCCGGTGTCAAAAATACAGGAATCAAATAACTTATAAGTTCTCTCTTTCTCGAGTTAGAATTGATCATCTTCTGGAAATTGCAGCAGTAGTGATTCCAGATGAATTTGAGTAATGAGTCATTGGAAGACAACAAATCTTTTTCGTTTTGAAAGAGGTGAAAATCCTGATTTAAATCGTGAACTTCATTCTTTTTATCGTAACATTGTTGGCGCAATTGAATTCAAATAATTCGATTCTTTCTGCAATGGAACTTGTGATTAGAAAAATGATTATCATGACAATTACTTCTTCTTGTTTGAAATTCTTTTCCCGGCAATCAACGTCCAAATGATATTAATCGTAGCCTCTGATATGAGAGATTTCACGCAAAAAACTCCCCCATCTTTTGTAATTTCGAGTATCTTCTGGAGTTCTTCAAGCAACGAGGCCGACATGTCGGCACCTCCAAATCCAATTTGTCGCAGTGATTTAACGAGCCAAGCTCGAACAGTCCTCCACTCAGGACCATCCGCCAACGAAATACCTGAGGAATTAAATCGCTAAATTAACACAGTGAGTATTTAAAGTACCATTTTTGAGTCGCCGATCTTAAAATTTGAAGTATTCATTTTTTGAGACTTTATTTTGTTTATTACTTCTTTACTGAATACCGTATCCGAAAACTAATCAAGAATGTTCGAGAAATATTCATTTCGGAGTTTTTTCTTACTCAAACATTAGTATATGGGCAGATTCATTACTTTTCGACCGCAACCTGCGCGCTTGGGTCAGCGATTTGGCTGCCAATTTTTTCCCAAAATCCTCAAACCTATGAGGTTTGAGGACTCGTATGAAGCGGCATTTTTCTTCTTGAACCTTCTACTTTTGAGAAAAAAAAGGTTTTCACTCCAAACGCAAAACCGATTGAATTAGCACCCTTTTCTTAAATTATTATTTTTACGAAATTTCTCGCATTTTTTAAACGCGGCCGTAGCGATAATTTTTCATTTAGAAGGCTTTAACACGGCTCTAATTTTTCATCCAGGTATATTCTATAACTGCATACACGAATATTTATACATTACCACGTTCCTTGTTACATGCAGCCTCTCAAAGTTGCTTGTTAGTTAGTTAGTTGTTAGTTAGTGAGCTATAAATTTTTAAAATGTTCCAGTTTCGCATATTTTTTTTCACGTTTATGGCATTATCAATGCCTTTTTTAATTGCACGTTATGAATTTACTCTAATGTTGTATTAAGTTGAAATAAAAACATTAAAAATACGTAGGGTGTTTGGTTCATAGTAGAAGAACTTCGGGATCTTCTACGAGTACTATGAAGTTAACGTATAAACGAGATAAATATCACATGTGTTGGAATTATCCATATTTTCAATGATAAAACTATTTAATGGCTTATCTCGAGCTGATAGGTCAATTTATTGATTGAAAAAATAAAAATAAAAATTATTATCAAAAAAAAAAGTTTTTTTTTTTTTATTTTGAGTTTTTGAAGCATGTTCTTAGCCGAATAACGAAATTTTGCAGATTTCCAATGGAAAAAAAAAAATGTTCTAAATTTTCGGTGGGGTGTTCCGCTTTGTCTTACTCTTCTCTATATTGTAACTATAAAAAAGCTTAAAGGCCAAAAAAAATTGTTGCAAAGGTATATCACTTTCCTTAAGACTGCATTTAATTTCTAACGTTAATGGTCCAGAAACGAGCTTCTTTATTGTCGTGAAATTTTGTCATCTTTTGCGTGGAAAAACTCAACATCCTTAATTCTTCGGCGGAAATAATTTGTCGCGTCAGCAAAATGCATACAAGTATTCAATTTCATGGCGCGTGATTGCACACATCGAACGTATTTTTAATGTTGTTATTTCAACTTGATACAAAATTAGAGTAAATTCATTATGCATGAAAAAAAGTGTAATTAAAAAAGTCATTGATAATGCCATAAGCCATAAACGTGAAAAAAATACGGGAAACTGGAACATTTCAAAAATTCACAGCTCATTAACCAGCTAAAACCCATTCTAAAAATTTCCAGTGTTTTGTGGGTATAGAATGAGGTACATTCCCTAAAAATTTCAAGCCAGTCCGTTGAGGTAGAAAAAATTCCCAGCTGTTTGAAAACGGCGATTTTTAAAAAATCAAGCAACTTTGAGGGGCTGTGTATATAAAGGAACGTGGTAATGTATAAATATTCGTGTATGCAGTTATAGAATATACCTGGATGAAAAATTAGAGCCGTGTTAAAGTCTTCTTAGTGAAAAATTATGGCTACGGCCGCGTTTAAAAAATGCGGGAAATTTCGTAAACATAGTAAGTTAAGAAAAGGGTGCTAATTCAATCGGTTTTGCGTTTGGAGTGAAAAACTATTTTTTTCTCAACAGTAGAAGATTCATGAAGAAAAATGCCGCTTCATACGAAAAAATCATGGAAATGGCTGAAAAAATGACTTTTTAAGAATTTCAGAAAATTTTACAACGGTCAAAATTTCATGAATGGACTTCAAATTTTGGAGATCGTCTTGTGTTATAACCTACTTTTTGGGAAAAAATCGGCAGCCAAATCGTTGACCCAAGCGCGCAGACTGCGGTCGAAAAGTAATGGATCTGCCCATATAGAGATTGGAAATTTGCTTTTTTTTCACAGGTATGTGATTTTTTGAAGAATCTAATAATCAATGTTTTTCTTATCATCATATGCTTCCCTAGTGGTGTTGTTCACAGCTTTTTCTTCATAACGCGCGCTACACTGTATCGCACTCATAGGAAGGCGGGGAAGGCCGAAGAAAAGTGTGAGAAACCTCGCAATTCTTTCATTGTCGTCAATGAATGAGTTTTTGATTGTTTTAACACAAAGAGGGAAATACAAACTTTTTTCCAACCTTTTTTGAGGCCCATGTTCCTCACTTTGATGAATTCGTTCCACGGCCTACCGTCAAACGCTTCCGAAGTAAGAACCTTCTGGATGTCTTCAAAACCAGATACAACTATGATACTTGATCTGCCAAAAGCGATTGAGATAAGATTGCTCGAATAGCGACGGGAGAGCTCGATGAATGCCCTATGCTGTCCACGATATTGACGACTTAGTTTTCGAATGAAGCGAAGGTTTCCGATGATGGGCCATTGGAATGGTCCTAAAAAACGGAGGATTCCGAATTTTAGGAAAAACCTTGGAGTCTTCCGATCGACAATGCCACGTCTGATTGAAATATGCAAATGTCAACGAGTTATTTTATCACTAATCACCGGGAGGCAAATGAGCAGATTTCTGCAGTCTCAAGTTAATGATTAATGCCAGCAGACTGATGATGACCGAAGATAAAATGAAGGCGAGCATCTTGCGACGATTTTGTGTATATCCTTTTCGTTTCCTCTGTGTTTTTCTTTCTTTATTTTCCCGATAAAGTAGATCGTTCACGAAGTCATCGATGAGAATTCAAATGGTACAAGAATTTTTGCACGTGCCCATTCAAAAGTCATCATTCAGTACCACCAATTCGTCACAGTTATGATTTCGATATTAAGAGTCTCTACGAGTCACTTTCATCAGAAATTCTAAATTTCGTGACTAAGCTTATTTTATTAAAGTTTCTCCATTCTATCGCGTCACTTTGGTATCACAACGTAAATTTCTTCGACCAACTGCTATTGGTTTATATATCCCTGGGCCGATACTCTAAACTAAGTGTATGAAAATGACTCGAAATTATTTTATACGCTATAACTATACCAGTATCGTTTGTAAGATAACGAGGTATCCTCTCATCGTAAATATTTATTTATTGAAATATTCGGCATCTGTATAACTCATTGATGCATATGTGCTCGATAAGATTGTACACGATATATATGGGACATTCCATGCCAAATCGACCACTATTGAACCCGATCCCTTTCGATTTAGCAGAAACTTTTTTATCTTTTTCTACTCTACCAAATAAATTTTTCAAGATTCTTTCAATTTTTTTCCCGACGCAAAAATAATTATGAATTAAAAAAAAATGGCGTTGTTGCTTCCTCATCGAGGAAGCTTTGTGACGATGAAAATTTTTTTTTCCAGTTTTCAATGTCAATGTGTGTGCGTGCGTGCGTGTGTGTGTTATGGCACTGCAAAATTCAAACGTTTATTACTCGGAAATGATTTGAGATACAGGCCTGCCGTTTTGCACAGATGTTAATCTATACAAGCTCTTCATTCTCTGATAATTTTGTCAGAATTTGTAAAAAATTACGAATCTGACGACGTTTTGAAATTTTCATAGAAAGGGTGTCGACGCTCTAACTTTCGAAAATTTTAAGATTTATTAATAATTTTTTTTTTTAATAAATAGACTATTATAATAGGAAGGTTGGTATTGAATTTGGGGAATATCCGTTGAGCGGTTTAAATTTTATGATTTTTTGAATTTTACGAAAATATGAGTTTTTCAAAAAATCGTTTAACCGCTTCAATTTTTGGAAATTTTGTAAGATATTGTGTTATAAGTCTGTACTTCCTCTATACTTTCCAGCAAAGTTGTCGGAATTATGCAATTTCAATGTAAATAGAAAAACGATGAAAATTGAAAGTTGCAAACTGTTTTTTCTGATGGTTCGTCATTTAGTTTTTTTTATGAATTTAAACAAAGGGATACATTAAAATTCGTAAAAGAAGGCAGAGAAAATACATTATTTCCTTGTATATAAAAAAAATGCTGCAAATTAAAATTTGCAAATTGCTTCCTTAAGATGGTCAAGATGCACGATGCTCAAAGCTTCCTCTATGAGAAAGCATGAGATGCTATATTTTTCATTTTGGCTTTCTCATAGAGGAAGCTTTGAGCATCGTGCATCTTGACCATCTTGAGGAAGCAATTTGCAAATTTTAATTTGCAGCATTTTTTTTGTTCAAAGTGACAACGCTTTCGGAAGTTGACTTATCGAGGCGTTTTTTTTTAAGTTTTGTCTTCAAATGCACTTTTCAGAAAAACATATCAGAATGTCGTACAAATCCATCTTCAACGTTTTTTTTGAGAATTTAGATGAAAAACAAAAATTTTGGGATGATTGCCATTTTTAATTTTTTTTTCTTCTCTCCATAAGAAACTTTGATATTTTCTACGATTTCTTTGAAATGTCTAAAGTGGGATCTTTTCGCGTTCTATTCTTTTTTTCCACTACAAAATTTTTTTTTCAATTCGGCTTATTTCTAATAACATCACTTTGAAAATTGAAAACAATGATAATTATAAACATGAAAATGGGTAATATGGAATTTATGAGTACATAAAAGAAAAAAGCGTTGAGTGTAAAAGGGAAAAATTGAAAAGAATTTTGTACCGATTAACCTGCTTCTAAATTTTTAAATGCTTATAATTTGACAAAAAATTGGCCAAATCATAAATTGTATTCCATTTTCTTTGTTTTCAAATGTAATTTAAAATACAAAACATATTAAGGACTGTCTTTAATTTTTTCTGTTTTTTTTTTAAAATTGAAATTTTTCCAAAGATTACCGATCTTAATTTTTATAATTATCATTGTTTTTCAACTTCTTAGGTTCTCGGTACATCGTAGAAAATTTTCAAAGTAGTGTCATTAGAAATAAGCTGAATTAAAAAAAAAAAAATTCTTCTTGTTATGGAAAAAAGAATAGAATCCGAAAAGATCCTACTGAAAATTTCAGCGAATTTGTAGAAAATGTCAAAGTTTCTTATGGAGAAAAGAAAAATAAATAAAAATGGCAATCATCCCAACATTGTTGTTTTTTATCCAAATTCTCAAAAAAAAAAAACGTTGAAGATGGATTTGTATGGTCTTTTGATATTTTTTTTTGAAAAATACAAGGACTTGGAAAAAAAATGTCCCAATAAGTCAATTTTCTAAGCGTTATGTCTCTTTGAACAAAAATAACGCCATTTTTTTGAAAAATTCACAATATTTTTTGGGTCGGAAAAAAAAATTTGACAAATTTTTGAAAAATTTCTTTGGTGGAATAGAAAAAGATAAAAAAGTTTGCGCGAAATCGAAAGGGGCGGGGTTCAAAAGTGGTCGATTTGGCCTGGAATGCCCCATATCCATGTCACACTTCAAAGTCGTATGAATATTTTACCCTTTTGCAGTGATTGACTCGAATGTAGATAGACCAGCAGCACATTTGTGGGCATCGATGCAAAATGCTGTTGTATTACTCGTTTGGGAACGTCGATTGTTTCATTCTCGATGCATTTATGTTGAGGGAGCTTATTATTTTATGATTGCCTCATTTTGTGTGTGTTAATTTAGGCCACAACAATGAAAAACATGTTTTCATTACGCTGATTTAACTGATTTTTGGTGGCTCATGCTTTCGGGGATCGCAGAGTCCGAAACCGATAGAAAATTATTCAAATTCGAAATATTTATTTTTCTAAGATTTCAAGGCTGCTTGAAATCGCCCAATTATTTCGGCGACTTATCCATCCTTTTAACTTAATCCTTAATGGAATCTCAAGTACTCAGCCAATAGAAAGTCGAATAACCATGATATTTAAACCGGGGAAATCTAAATGCTCTCCCATAGGCCTATAAGCTTATTGCCTATGATTTGCAAACTGTTTGAAAAATTACTGCTTTCGTGCAAAAAAAAATTGTTCAACGAGCGAGAGATCATTCTTGATCATCAATTTAGTTTTAGATCTGATTATTCGATGATAGAGCAAGTAAACAGAGTATATATTACGATAGTAAACGCGCTTGAGAAAAAAATACAGTTCGCAGTGGTATTTTTAGACATACAGCAGGCATTCGATAAAGTTTGGCGCTTGGGTCTACGGTATGAGGTCGAACAAATCATTCTCCCATATTGTACCTGCCTTTGAACACGAGTTTTTGCAAATTTGGATTTTTTATCTATATACACTAGGGTGCTTAAAAAAATTGAATTTTTTATTTTTTGTGGGCTGAAGAGGCCGTTAGTACATGTAAAAAAAGTGACTTTCCCAAAATTTGAGATTAAAAAACAAATATTTAGTTGTCCCTCAAACGACTTTTCTGTTTTTTCCTATATTTTGAGGAAAATCATCATGGGAGAATTCTAAAAAAGTCATGAAACGTTATGCGAACATAAAATGCACTTTCTTTGTTGAATAGAAGAGAGTAGGGCAAGGAACAGCCAGGCAAAGCGGACTCCCCCCCCAAAAAAATTTAGACCATGTTTTTCATTGGAAATCTCTGAAATTTTGTTATTCGGCTGAGATCATGCTTCAAAATCTCAAAATTGAAATAAAAAATCTTTTTTTTTGAAAATCGATTTTTTTTTCAATCAATAAATTGACCTATCAGCTCAAGGGCCGTGTAATAGTTATATTATCGTTGAAAATATGGATATTCCCAACATATGTGATATGTGTACAATTTTATCTCGTTTACGATAATTCCATGGAACTCTGAAAAGAACGCGGGGTAAAAGGACACCATAAAAAAATTCAATTTTCAAAAAAAGATTTTTTTTTTCAATTTTGAGATTTTGAAGCATGATCTCAGTCGAATAACAAAATTTCGCAGATTTCCAATTGAAAAACTTGGTCTAAATTTTCGGGAGGGGGGGGGGGGGGGAGGGAAAGTCCGCTTTGCCCTGCTCTGTCTTATTCAAGAACGAAAATGCATTTTATGTTTGCATAACGTTTCATGATTTTTTTAAGAATTTTTCCATGATGATTTTCCTCAAAATAAGGAAAAACATAGAAAAGTCGTTTGAGGGACCGCTAAATATTTGTTTTTTAATCTTAAATTTTGGGAAAATCACTTTTTTCACATGTACTCTTCACAGCCCTCTTCGGCTCACGAAAATAAAAGAAATCAATTTTTTTGAAGCACCCTAATATACACGAGATCGATTTTTTACCACACCTGACGCGATCGTGGTCCTTCGGTTCTCAAGGCTCTTGCAAATCTATCTTCTGTAGCCTGGGAATATGATGCTTGTTTGTGTATATTTATTTACATATGTAAATATTGAAACGTTTCGATATTCGGGAGGTGGTAAAGTTCCCAAATATCGGAACTTGGGATTTTTTAGATCCTCTTCTCTCACGCAGGAGAGATGTCAGTGTGCATAGATTCGTGCACTGACCGGCGGATTTTTGCCAGGAGATTTTTGTCTCGACCTTCAAGAACGGATACTTCCGTCCGGTATTGGGATCTGACACATGGAGGCGTGGCCTAAAATTAAAACGGCGCAGATGAGGGTGCAATCGCATAGGTTAAGCCCGTGTATGGTTTAGGCTCACCGTGTAAATATAGCATTAGTTATAAATATTTAGGATAAATAATGGTAGTTTTAACAAAACGTGATATTTATCGATGGTCCGGTTCAATTCATAGTCATTAAAACTTCTTTTTTCATTTTTCTTTTCTTTTTCTATTTTATTTTTTTCTTTTTTTGGAATATTCGTAAAGTGTAAACACATTTACTCCCATTTTTGTTTAATTTTGCGCAAAAACACTAATGTTAAGGAGTTTCGGTACAGAAGTCAAAATATTAAGAAATTGATCAAATTTGGTGATAATGTTCTTCAACATCACGTGCGAAAATACAAATTTTTTCAAAATTTTCTTCTACTTAGTTATCGAGTAATTACGCATTAAAGCAGATTTCTTATGCCCAGAATGTATACCTATATATATGGAAACGCTATGCTTATACACGTAAACTTTAGTGATCAATTACTCGATAACTGTGTAGAAGAAAAATCTTAAAAAATTTGTATTGTCAAATTTGGCACTAAAGAATATGTTCACCAAATTTTATAAAATTCTAAACTTTTTGAAATTTTTTATGTTTTTAGCATGGTTTAGCATGGCAACATTGTATCGCCTGTACCGAAACTCCTTAATTGATATGTATCAATGAGCAATGCACCCCGGTTATAGTTGGAAAATTCAACACCAGATGTCTCACGAATTTTGTCAGATCCCAACAGGAGCATCCGAGAGCGCCCCGTCCGTAGCCCTCTGACAGACTTCTATCAAACCAGAAATCATGCCAGGGGGCAAGACTGTCCTGTTACAGTATGTCTGTATGCATCTACCTTCCTTATTCACACAATCATATGCTTTCCAGCTTCCAGCAATCTGACATGGATTGTGGTTCCTGGATTGTTATGTCCGAATTGTTAAATTTTTCAAAATCAAAATTCCACGTTCTCACGTTTCTTTCATACCTGCTCCTTTTTATTAAGGTAGTTCGAACCGAGGCGGAGTGGCGTTCAGGCTGGGTCGGCAAGAGCGTTACGTTTCAATATTTATATATTACATTGAGACGTTTGAACGCATGTTTACAGTCGTTACGATCAGTGTTTCGAATAAAAGTACATATTTCTCAGAATTCTGTAGACATTTCACGACATGAATATTTTTGCATTGAACTGAAACGATCGTCACAGGAATTTTTACATTCATTCAAATCAATGTTTCGAATATAAGTGCAAATTTATCAAAATTTTCGTAATTCCGTAAATTTTGAATTTATATAATTTTTAATGGTTTTCGCAACTTTTCGCTACCATGAAATACATATTTCCATGCCATAGTATAGCCCTGAATTCATAAAAAAAAATTTGGAACCGTTTTGGGGTGGAGCCCCACTTCTGCATATTTACCATTTTTTGTCTTCGCGGGCCAAAAGATTTCAGTTGGAACTCCGAGTTCCAATTTGGGGCTTATGACGTAACGTGCAGTCCCAAACGCGCGAAAAGTTTTATTTGGGACTTAATTTTCGGTCCAACTTGTTCCAATTGGGAAATTTTTCTTCTTTTTTCTAACAACTCATTGACCTGTCAAAGAATGCGTTATTGTAGCTAAATATTACATCTAGAAATTGGCTGTTCATCATTATTTTATGTTATTTTTTATTTTTTTATTATTTATTATTCTATTTCGAGTATTATTGAAGATTGCGGACCAGCTGTTGGTCCGGCGTCGTTGAAAAAGAAGAGATCGTGAGAAAAAAAGTTCTGTGACGGTGCTTCGACAAGATTAGCAACATTTTTTAAAAGAATTGGTGGAAAAATGATGAACTATTCGACTATCCAAATTTTAAGCGACGTACACCATTGCACAACCTCATGAATTCTATCAGAAGAAATATTAGATTCGTCAATTGTTGGAGAGGGCGGGGGACAACTCGGTGGAAATGGTGGAGCGATGTTCATTGAGTAGCGAGCAGGCCAGCAAGAAAAGAACGGCTTGAGCGTTAGCCGGTCTGTACAACGTTCCTCATATCGTTCGTCGATTTCAAAGGGATGGTCGATCAAAAGCCAGACACGCGACAAGCAGATTTCTACTTTATTCTCAATGAATATCAGAATAGAGAAGAAACGCGATGAAAAATATAGAAAGGTATTTCTCAGTAACGAGAATGAATTTTAAATAATAAAAATATTTAAAATATTTAAAATAACATAAATATTCGTTCTATTTTCGAATAAGTGAGCTTTGAAAATTGGAGAAAATTTGCTCGATGCTGACTGCATTGAATGCTGAATATTGTGGAATGCAATAAAAAATTTCGATTTTAAATAAAACGATGAAATCGACAATCGACCACGACCGAGCTTCGTTAGTGGAGTAGGAGCATTTACAAAATAAGGAGAATTATTTTACGATTTGCAGTGATGCAATGGTTACGCTCATGTTCAGGGGAGTTTCGCTTTTCAATGTCTTTGGTGTTATGAAGCTAAGCTTGACTGTATAATAAAATGTTATTCATTGAAAGTTCAACGCCAGGGATGAACAGTGTTTCGAACTATTGTACGATTGTGCGGCATAAAAAATCTCAATGTTCGAAGCCTCAATTCAAAAGTGAACATTGCGGGAAGAAGCATCGAAGCCAATGCTCTTCAGTTGGCAGAGATAATGGTCGCTTCAATCGTGTTCTTTTTTTTATTAAAGAAACCATTTGTCATTTGGCAAAGAACTTGAAATTATTTTATTTTACTTTATTTCAATTTATTTTTCTCGCTGTTACTTTCGCCCATCCGAATATTGTATAAGGATTTAAAAAAAACGCTGCAACTGTAACATTTCATGCGCAGTTGTATCGATCAAGTCACATAAGCAACACGCGTGCAAACGTTGGACTTGTTCGCCTCGCATTTTCATCAAAAAGACGATGACTCAAGAAGTAAAAAAGGGATAAAAATTTGAATTTTTTTTCTATCTTCACCAAGACGAAATGATTTTCAAGATTCTGTGCATCGGATCAAGCAGCTGGATTCAGACAAAATCTATGCACAAACGGCCGCAAATTTTGGAATGAGGTACAAAGCTTTGCACGGATGCTCGGCTCGTTATAGCGTCCGTCCATGCGGACGGACTTGAGTCCCGATGAAGATGTTGGTCCCGAGGGTCGTTAGAGCGCCCTCGGGACTAATGAGCAATCCAATTTCATGTACATGATTAGCTGGTAAGTAAAATCGATGATTTTTAGAACCACCGAAACGAATAGTTTTCACGGTTCATTGTGTGTTTCGGTTCTGTTTCTTGATCGTGGAAAATTCTATTTTTAGAACTTGTTTTAGTGATTTTGTGTGCTTCTGATAAACTGACACGTTTACAGATGATGGAAAAATGTGTCGCTGCTTTTCAAGACTGCGGTCGGCTCAAGAGCATATTTTCTCGTTTCTTGTCAGATCGAATGAACCGCAACGAGAGTTCGCTCTGATTGCATTCGACATTAAATTGAAAGCCGAATCAATGAGGCGTGCAGTAGATCGACGATGAATTCACAACGAAAGATTCATCTTAAAATCTCATTATGGCTCCATTGTCAACCACATTTTTGTGCAGGTCGACTGATTGGAACAGTATAACATCAATCAAAATGGAATAAAGATGAGTTCGCTTCGAAAAGCCGTTGTTAGAGCTCTGAAAGCTGAGCCCTCTGACAATCCTCGACGACGAAATACCGCTGTGTCTTGGAAACAACGAGCAACAAAACCTTCGAATTTAAAGGTAAAAATGTTGAAGAAAATTTGATACAAATTTTCTCGATGAGAGCAGTCGAGTTTGAAGACACTTTTTCGTTCGTGAGTAGGGGAGACCGGGGCTAGTTGGCCAATGGGGCAAGTTGACTAATAGACAATAACATCCAAACTATGGAATTTAAACATATGCCTGGTTGATATTATTGTTCATTGTAACCTCTTTTTTATTCGGGTGTACCAACGCGTCGGAGCGACACGTCGTTTAGAAACAGTGAAGAATTTTTATAAATTCAAATGACGCTGAAGTTTCCAACGTTGGAGTCCAACGAAATGACCTAAAAAAACTCTCAAATAATTCCAGTAAATCTCCAATCTTGTTCCCTGCCGAATTTCCAATTCGTAATTTTTCAAGCCACATCAATAATTCGTGAAATAAAAAAATAATGAATTATAAATCTTTTTTTCGTTCATTTCGTTCAACTCCAACGTTGCAAACTTCAGCGTCGTTAAATTCAAGTACAAAACCACGTGTTTACGACAATTTTATCTATCTTCTGCTGCCTCGATTTTTTTCCAATTACTACAACACAATCCTCTACACGAATGTTCACGTTCACAACGTTTTCTTGCTAAAAAAAAGCAGTGTGGGGTAAAAGTAGGCCAACAGTGGTATGGGGTTGGCTAATACATGTGTCGACGTACATGAGTGCTCTAAATGGGTCCACTCAAGGTGTGCCAGTAAAAATATAAGATTCTATGAGTGTAAAAACTACAATTCTGATTTTGATGACGAAGATGAGGATCAAATATTCCATCTGCTCACACTTACGGACAAAAATTATCTTTCCATTCGCTTATGCCAACATTTTGTATTCATTTATCGTATCATCAAATAAATAATATCAATAACTATCCATTTTTCCTTAATTTCACTAACGTTTTACACAAAAACGGTTCGTCAAAAAAGCGATTCAGTGACTAATTTTCTTTAAAATTAGTAGTAGTAGTAGTAGTAATATTTATTTGTACATAGGCTTGCGCCTTTTACAAAGGAGAACGTTTTAAGTGGTTATACATTATGCTTACAAAAATATTTGGTATCCTAAGGATTTCCGTATCACGGTGTGCTTAAACATCTAATTGTGCGTCCGATACAGCGCTATTTTAACAAAAAACTTATCACTAATTCGTACATTTGCATATTATCTAGAGCTTATACTTTTGATTACTATTTCTTTAATATATGATTAAACGCATGTTTATGTAATTTTACATACATCGTAGTTTTAAACTTCATATGTCATCGGTATGACTAGCTCCGTATTTTGGTTTATCCGTTTCCTATAATATTTTCTTTAAAATTAAAAAATTCAAATTTTCATCGGAGATAGAGGCAGTTTGCTTCTATTCGAAACAACCATTTGCTTTTTGAAATCGTCTTTAGTTCCTCGTGTTTACAAGCAATAGTTTGAAAAGTTGTCCAACCAGCCCCGGTCTCCCCTAATCCGGATCTCGGATTAGCAGCATTTGCAGAAACCTAACAACGATTATTCGAGTTTAATGAAACAGAATAAAAGCGCGGATAAACAAGGTGGTAGGCCGGCAAGGTTCTAATTTCTGGCCTTTGTTTATACGATCGAGGGATCTTTGATCGAAAGCTCTTGTGCGAATATTCGGCAAAATGTGGGATTATATATACGGGGAAGGAAATTCGATGATTTTCTCGGGCATAAATATACATCGGGACATATAGACACATCTGGCATTGCGATATATATCGGATAGGAAGTATAGAAAGCGACGTCGAGGGTGGTAGGGGATGCGAAGCGTTGCGACGCCTCGATTTTCTCTCAGTTACCGCCCAACTCGCGTAGCGAGAGATCCTACCGCGAAGGAGCTTGCGTGGTATGTGAAAAAGAGAAAAGCGCGCTTTCCTTGCGGCCTCGTAGCGAGGAAAGACGGTAAACAAAATATTTCTAATCGTCCCAAAACCGGATCACCGATCGTGATTCAAATCTCGAAAGATTTAGCAGCATCCCCTTGAAACCCGGACCTGCCTCAGTGACAATCAAGACGAGAGTATCAATTTTTTATTTTTTCCAAATATAGTTCGTTGAGAAAAAAGAATGTTCGGAGTTTGAAGAATTCATTACGATTCGAATTGGGAGTGTGCGCTTCATCTGTATGCAACCAGCGATCGCCGAAATCGACGAAATCTTCAGATAATCTTATCTCTTTCCGGCTGTTAGCCTCAACTCCTGTTTTCATTGGTCTCCTCTCCACATCCACCAACCCCCTTTTTCTTTATTCCTTTCTCACTCTCGGCTCGACGCTCGTGCAAGCTGCTGCTGAACGAAGGGACAATCGGTTTCTCTGGAGGCGATAAGGAGACAGTCAAGATCGATCGCTGCCAGGAGATGCAGCAAAGTCAAGGTCAGTCATAAACGGCTCAGCTTATTTTTCATTCCCCTTTTCACGTGTGGAACTCTCCTCGCGAGGAGTCTTTAGTGTTCGTTGACCCACCGAGACTCCCTAAAAGGGTCTCCCAAATCGGAAGGTTATTCAACGACAACGCTGCATGCTTCTGGTGTCGAACATCCGATCGAGCGCAATCGCCAGCTTGTTTTTATTCCCTACCGACTCGTTAGCTGGTCCATGTATCTCGACTGAACAACGTTTGATTCGAGGACCGAGAACTCGAGTATCGCTCTTGAAATAACGAGCCCAAGTTTGCCCGCTATTAGTCCAGTTAACCCTCCGAGTTGATGGTTAGCATTTTTATGGGACGCGATGTAGGAAACTTCCAACATTTCCCAGTTCTTTGAATAATCGCTGTACGAGGTTATCTAACTTTCCTCAAGTTTGTGACTCCGTGCTCAAATTTGACAGTCCATTATAACGAGCAATTGCGCTTAATAGTGGATGAGAGGAAAATCGAACCGGAGTTTGGACTGCTAGACAAAGCCTCTCGCTGTCATAACGCAGTCACGCTCACGCACAGCTTCTTCGAGTCGTGTACTCCCCGAAAGTTGAACAAGCTTGTGTACAGTCGGGAATACGGGGGCAAAATGGAAATTCCAAACTACCTTGCAGCCTCGAACATTCCACTTTTTCTCTTCTTCCCGTACATTTGTTCGCTCCCCGAACAAACGATTTCGTTAAAAATGACAAATAAAGATGTTTGCTCGTGACCGAGAACATGGTGTCGCTCTCAAATTTACTAAAATTCGATCGATCAACGTGCGATCTTATTTAGTCCTGTTTCTTCGACTCATTTGCCACGCCACATGATCCATGGGAATAGTGATGTCTTACAGGGGTCTTACGCCTTCGGGACTCTCCAGGCCATCCACCTTTTTCCCCCACGTCCTTCCTTTTGCTTATATCTCATTTCACTCTCCCCCAAACGTCCTCGGTATACTTTTTTCCAAAAACGATCTCCTCCACTCGTCTCGTTGCAGGACACTCACAACTGTGTGCCAGATCCTATTGAGTCCTTTGCACTATTCTTGTTTACTCCACTACTTTCTTCCCAATTAACCCACCCTCGAGTGAATTACCTTCCGAAGAAGTCTTCGTCGTCTCCCTCGGCATTATATATGCAGGATCACGAACAACGAGATTGAAGAAAATGGGGGAGGGAGGGGCTCAAGGGGATGCTTTTGAGTGGAAAGATTTCTGGGAAGGGAATTTTTTTTTCATCCTTCGTTTCTTTATCGTCGAATTTTATTATTTTGTGTAATATTCATGAGAAATTTAGAAGAACGAGTACGGTTTATTATGGGTGGATGACATCTTTCGGAGGGCCCATTATCTCTCGCTTTTCACTGCACACGAAGCTTCAGAGGCTTCTGTATTTTCTCTTGCTCTCTCTCTCTCTCTCCCTCTTCTGAAGTTACAAAGGATCTTGCTCGCGAAAACTGGAAAGATCGAGACTTTGCACAGAGAAACTTATTCCAAGTTCGAAATGTTTTAAAATCTCGACTCTCGTACATATTTGAGCTGGTGAAATTTGCGATTCTCCTTTTATCTGACGTTTTCATTTGCTCCCTCATTGCACAGGAGCTCGGATTAATTTCATCTTCTATTGATGTTGCTGTGATGCTTTAGCTTCTTTAAGTTTCTACTTTCATTCGCAATGATTTCGTTTTATTTGCTCGTTTCATAGTATTTCCTCCAAATTAACATTGTCTCAAACGAAGTGTTCAGGTGGCCACGAAACTAGTTTGGAAAGTCGTTGAAATGTTTCATCTCGTATTTTCATTTGACAAAATTGGCCAAATTTTCTCACGAGTTCAGGAACAAAAGGGAGGAATGGGACACTCTGTAGAAGAATATTTATTGAAATCCGATGAACCATCAACGACAAAATATTAATACAAACGACCAATAACAGCCAAATTTTAATCTGATCGAATGGATTTTTAATCGGACGATGAATTATTCAGTTTCTATAGTTACGTGGCAAAAAAATAGTCTGCTTTTCGAGGGTGCAAGACACCGTGGGAGAACGAAAGCGGATAAATATACCGTGCGGAATTTTCAGTACAAATAAGAATGAAAAGAGCTTCATCCGCGTTATCGACAAATCCGCCAAGTGTAATTACATCAGCTGCGATGATATTGAGTTTAATTCGAGGATTGGGGGATTTTGTATAGTTGCGGTGGTTTGGCACGGCAATCCGAGAAATCGCTTTTGGATAATGTAGATTGATATTTAATTAATTAGGTTCTTCGCCTCGAAATCCGATAGAATATTCAACGCGTCCATGTTCGTACGTGCGGATCTCGTGAATCCCATGAATTTGCGACCGCTCGGAAAACTTTTGAAACTTTCGTGAAAGTTTTTTCGGCAGGATCGAGGACGCTGATGCGTGAGCCGAGGCTGTAACTTTTTCTCATTTTAATTAGTCCGGATCGTATTGTTCAATAAAACTGAATACTGGGGAAATAGACTCTGTGGAACTGTTAGAAACTTTGTCGTTGATTGTCACCTTTCGAATTGGCCGATGGTGAAAAATGGAGCGCGAAATTTCGGCAGCACCGTTCGCCAATTGAGCGATAAAAGTTGATTATCCAAATGACGTGTTGCCGCGATCCTTGCATCGCGAATCGGATGTCAATTTTCACTTTTCAAATGAATTTAAAAAAATGAAACCAGCGGACTGATGGATTCGGAAACTTCTTCGAGGATTTTTAAAATGAAATGAAAGCACGATTCCGACGCTGCCACGTTTCCCCAGACTTACAAAGTCTCTCGAGCTTTTATAAACTACTCGTAAATTCTATAAAAATATATATAATGTTATTCTTCGACAGCGTGCTGACTGCGGTTGATAAAACTGGGATGCTCGGCATCGGCCACGCGTTCCACTTAATCGTGAGAGCTTCCCGAGACTCCGA
Source organism: Venturia canescens (assembly GCF_019457755.1). Classification (NCBI taxonomy): domain Eukaryota; kingdom Metazoa; phylum Arthropoda; class Insecta; order Hymenoptera; family Ichneumonidae; genus Venturia; species Venturia canescens. The sequence goes on from NC_057430.1 coordinate 8,511,665, forward strand.
TTGCAAAAGGGCGAATGATCGAAGGAGTAAAGAAGAGAAGCGGGGAGGAAGGAACAGAGTAAGAATAAAACGAGGGGGGAGAGAGAGAGAGAAGAAAGAGGAAGAAGAAGGTGGTGCAATAACTTTCGCGCAGCGAGAACTGTGCAGCATCGACCGGCCACTTCTCTCCCAGCTGTGAGCTTTTCTCCGAGCGATGTTTTTGTGCTCCCGTTTTACACAATTAAATATCACCTTTTCTTCTGTATATCAGACTTCGACACATTCCATTATAAAGGAATACAATTCGAGCTGCGCGTTTCTCCAACTGTATTTCAACCGTGTGTGTCCTTCGTTCGTGAAAACCGCAACGAACGTCGAGGAACGCGTGGTTAGTTCCGTCGGAATTAGGTGAATTAATGATAGATTGTTTAATAAACTGGGCCGAGCAACAGATTAGATAAAGATTATGCGAACGAATGCGACCCAATGAGCACGTGCACGCGGCCAGGAGTGGATTTATCACGAGTATTTATGGAGCAACGTGTCCTGGAAGCGTCGAGTTTCCTTCCGGAAAATATTCATAAACGACGACAGGGGCCGCGAGCATTTAAACGTGTTCTGATTAAGTTTCCCCCGGTCTCTCTCTCTCTTCCCGCATCTCTCTGCTTTTCTTTATCTTCCCTGACAATTGTATTCCGTATTGCAAAGCTTTCATGTGTACACAAGTTAAAGTTTCGTGAGTAGCGTTTGCCATCGCGCATCGCAGGCGAGACAAGGGCATTTGTTCTGCGACTGTTCGAATTGCTCGGGACGTGTGGGCGTTCAGACGTTGTGATGATCGCGAGAAAGGCTTCGAGTAGGTAATAACGACGTGCTTGTCAGCCGAGTCGCACTCGCAACGGCGTAGGTGAAGAATCTCCGTCTTTCGAGGCTGGAAGAGATAAAAAAACATGCGATTTTGCAAGGATGCTTTTGCAACTCTCCTTCGACAGCCCTCCTCCTTTTTTATTCGTATGCATTTCCGGTTAGCACCGTTCTCGAAGACATTCCGACAGTAAAGCTCGCGCCAAGTGTGTCGTTAAATGTTCACATTTCTCGTAGGAAAATCACGATTCAACTGCCTTTGCTCGAACCCGGATGGCCGGTTTGAAGATTATTTTAAAGCGAAAAACATCCTTTTTATTGCTGATGGATTTCTCCGATTTCTTTCGGACTTCCATCCGTCGTATGATCCGCGTTTATCGATCATTCGGTTAGCGTTCAACTGACAAAACTCGCAGGATAATGCGAGTGGAATATCCATTCGATCCGAGCAACAGCGGACCGCGTCGAAATCCTGCGGCTCAGAGGCGACTGAAAGTAATTGGGTTTCCACGTCATTAGATGAGAAAATACTTCGGACGTGGAAGACGCGTCAATACGATCGACGGAGTTAAATTCATCCTGTCGATTCATCCGACTTGACGTTCTAAACTTAAGCGTGTTACATCAACAGGACCTCGTTCCCAATTCCTTGCGAAAGCTAATGAAAATTTTCCAACGAAAGCTCCATCAAAACTTCGCTCGGTATCTTCTCGTCGAGCGTTCTGTCTTCCTCCTTTGGCGATGCGCGCAGGGGGCGGATATATTTGATTGATTTCGGCATGTTAATGCAGAAATATTTCAAATAGTTTCTTCAACTGCGGCTCGCTCGGCTCGCTTCTATATTAATATGCATCTCTGACCTATATTCGGGTTGACACGGCCCGAGAAAACGTCCGCGGGGGAGGAGAAGAGCGAGGGATGAAATAATGAGACGCACGATTTTTGGAGAGATTTGCATCGTCCCTCGTGATTTTCAATGACTCAAGATCTCTGGTGCAGTTGAAAATGGTGAGCCTCCTTCACACTTTTTAGCCCACGAGAATCGATAAAAGTGAGAATCATTCACAGGGAACTCGGTACGCGCGCGTTTGCCTAATGGATATTGCAGGAAGCATAAAACTCTTTGAAGTTACCCCGCAGTCCGGATGGCTGGGCGATAATCGTGCAACTTTCGTCCGAAAATAACTTCGCTACTCTTTCTCTTTCTCCCGCTCGTAATCCCTCATTTTCTTCATACCATACTTGAGAGAAAATAAAATTTGGATGTTGAGCGAATTGAAACGGGAGTGAGGCGCGATTCTATGGGCGCTTTAACGACTCGAATTGAGAGAAGGACTTCTAGTTTTAGTTCTGCCTTCTCTGCAGTAACTTTCCATCGTATCTCTGCGAGCAGTACTCAAATCCGGGAGAGAAAAATTCATCCGGAGTTACGGTTTCATCGGGGTTATCGTAAAATTCGTCATCGCGTCGTTAGCTCATACACGATGAAAAAGTCGAGCTGGAAAGATGTGGTCAGAGGCTTGAGGGAAGGAATTAGGAGAAGTGCCGCCCCCGAGAGCGGTTCCTCTGCCACGAGGGCTAATGTTGTAGAAACTTGCACTTACATTTGTGATGTATCATCATCAATTTATCGATCATCGTAGCGCCGTCAAGGACCCTTGACGCCGTACTTTCTCATCGAGGGAACGATTCCTCTTTGTCTTGCACTCTCCATCCCTTTTTCTCTTGGCAGCAGCCCCGGAGCGCAGCCTCTTTGACGGTGGCGACAAAGACTTTGCAGCATCGCCGTAATCTTCCTCTTCTCAGTTCAAAAGCAATGATCTCACTTGACTCCTCTCCAATGAGGAGTTTATGCAGAATTAATCTTCCCTCGAGCCTTCCCCGGAGACGGCAGGGCGATCCTTCGATTATTAATCCCGATAACGACTCGGAACATTGATCCTTTCCCGTAAGCGATTCGCTAGTCAAATTCTCAATTATGATTGTACTCGCAGCCTCAGCCATTCCGGCTCAAAATATCCTCCGCGCGTCTTTTCCTTTCCGTGCTCTTATTTTTGCTTCGTTCATGAGATTTTCTCGGGGATCGACGAACTTTCGAGACTCCATTTTCAAACTCTCGTTTCTGCTATCAAAGAAATTTAGGGAATTCGCGTCTCCCCTCGAGCAGCTGACTTGTCGCTGGCTGGCCGAGCGGTCACCCACCCAAGTAGTGTTTTGCACCCCACGAAGGGGGCTCATTTTTGCCAAAGCCTCGTGCCAGCCTCGCATCGATCGCCGTAACTACACACAGAGTTTTCCCGCGGAACATGAACAGATTGAGCATGGATGAGTTTCATCACAAATCAATATTCATGGACGCTTGCCGACGCGAAATTATTGTTCGATTCCGTGCTACGTGGGGGGAGAATCGAAGGGGATTTCGAGGGACGAATATCTCCGGTCGAATGAAGTGGTTTTGACGGTGTTCGTCCCACCTGTGCCATCTCACTCCCTTAAATTCCCATTCTCTTCCCCCTTAGCATCGGAAATGGCGAGTGATATAGTTAGAAGTTTCCGATCTGAATATCGCCGTAGAAAGCGCAAATTATTGGCTGGAGAACTCCCGTGGAAGGGAGCCAAAGCATTTTGGCTTTAACATGTCGCGTTTATGTGTCCGTGTTGCGTGTGTTCTCGAGAATCGTGGCTTCTCTCACGAAGGGACGTTCCCGAATATCTCTGACACAGCGTTCCGCCGAAAGCACTTCCTTTTCCCGAGAGTTCAACGCGCAAAAAGGAACAGCAGAATTAGTACTTTCGCTTGTGCGCTGTCTCGACGCGACCGTAAAATGGTTTTTACTGCGATGAAAACACATTCGTTACAAGCATTCTTATTTCCATTGTTATTTCGGGCCGTTCCAGTTTCCAAGGGAGTCGGATCATCCTTCTTTTTCGCGACCCGAGTCATCTTTTGTGCTGCCTTACGAGCATCGAAAATGCGAATTTCAAATTGAAGTTTTTCCACCGCGAGCAGGGTGGTCGCGAAAGTGCTCGTTCGCAGCCAACGCTCGCAGCAGGGCGACTCCGCGCCTGCAACAGCTGAGATCGTGGACCAGAGAACAGCCAGCAGGAGACAGAAAACAACGCTGTTCTGATCCTCCCGGATTTTTAACGCTTGTGCGTTCCTGCCCTGCTGCTGCAACGCTACACTTCGCAGCTCCATTCTTTGAGGGCGCAGAAGCTGTCTTTATGAAATCCTCTTACAGTTTCCTCGCAAAAAGTTGTCCCGACCCGTACCCGGAAATGTATATACAAAATATTTGTCCTTCGCCCTTTCGTTATTCCTGCGCAATCTTCCGCTTGAAAAATCTCTGTGCACACGGAGAATTTACCGTCATCAAATTGAGTTAGCTTTCGAAAGAAACTTCACCGTGTGTGTTTAACGAGAGTAAACACGAAGGAGAGATAAATCCAAAGCTTATTTGTACAGCTTGACCGAAATTGAGCTTATTTTTTGCCATTATGCCCCGAGAACGGGAGCATTTTTTCCCTGTTTTAGTTCGACGCGGAGAGCCCGCGTTGCGAATAATTTTCGTGGCATTTCTTCCGCGTTGCGTTTTTCTCGAGTGTCATTCAATTGGTCATACTTTCGAAAGAGAAACAGAGTGTTATGAAGATACGAATAAGATGCAACAACGGATATTAGTAGCGTGTGGAAACATGTTTAGCATCGAATTCTGTACGCATGAGCATAAAACGCAATTTCATTAACGTAACCTCGAGAATTCATTTCACTCTGTAGATCAAGCTATAACTGCGGATGGATAGCTCGACGAAAAATTATATCTGATTGGAATTTCCGTACTTCGTGATGCAATAAAAATCTGAAAAAATTCAACAACATTTTGAAAGCTGTGAACAACAATTATCAATAATAATATTGCCCAAAAGTTAATAACAAATTGCTTAATTATTCAATAATTTTGCGGTGACTTATTGTTTTTTTTTTACGAATCAAATGTGTGTATTTTTCCGAATGCACATGAATTTTTTCAGAATTTCCGTGGATTTTTGAAATTACTTGAAAAAATTTTGAAAAAAATTTGAATTTTGGATATGTTTTAGAAGAGATATTTACCATCGGTTTTGAAAAGTCTCAAGGTTACTGGATAAATAGAGCCACTTAAAAAATTTGAAAAAGGGAATTTCAAAAATCCACGAAAATTCGGAAAAAAATCATGAGCATTCAGAAAAATGCGCACATTCGATTCGTAAAAAAAAACAAGGCTTTACTGTAAAATTGTTAAAAAATTATTTATTTAAACAATTTATTAACAACTTTTGGGCAATATTATTGTTGGTAATTGTAGTTCATAACTTTCCAAATGTTGCTGAATTTTTTCAGATTTTTATTGAATCACGAAGTACGGAGATTCCGATCAGGTACACTTTATCGGCTGGGTTATCCATCCAGTAATACCTTAAAAGCTTTGGCGTAATTAAAATTAGAGAAACATTTTGTTTCTGGTGTGACCATGATTATTTTGAAATGAGAATTCGATTTCTGCAGCTTCAGCAAAGAGCGTTGACCTTCCAGTGAGATTAAACGTTATTTCTGATGAGCTTCATCTCAATCGTTTTTTGTTTTGTTTTTGTTTTTGTCCGCCGACAACTGACGTTAAGAATAAAGAATTTTTCTCGTGCCACATGCATCTCCAAGTTATTTACCACAATAATTGTACAATTCGAGTGCATCAACGCGAACGAGAGGGACGTGCTGTGAATAGCATTCGTTTTTATCTCGTTATAGCCCTTAATGGGAGGTCATTCATCCAAAAGATTCCGACGTTTCGCCCTTCCCTCGTGGATGTCGTCATTACACGTAGGAGAGGATCCTCGAGAAATTCCAATTAATTTATCACCCTCGCAGGAGCTCGAAGGGGACCGAGACGTTTCGTCCTCCCCTGCTCTCCTTCTCGCCCTCTGACTTTTATCCTCCCCTCCCCCCCTGCCCTCTTTTACCCCGCCCGTGTTTCTGTAATACCCCGAATCAGTGTGTGGCTACTGGAGGCAAATTGGAGCTCGGATTATCCGGACAAGCCTCAGGACGCGAGAGCCGAAGAGGACACTCGAAATTTCATAAAACAAGTAGAAATTCCTTGTACGGTCAGACACGCCTCCGTCCATCTCGAATTAATCTCCGAGTCGCTTCTGATTATGGATTGAGCTTCGTTTCATTATACTCAATTATGTTCCGCTTGATCGAAACGCTGGAATGACTTTTCTCACAAATTTAAGCACCCTGATCCCAATTAATAATCCGTCTCAATTTTTTCGACCTCGCACCTCAACAGCTTCGGCTCAAATACCGTTGTTTCTGTACACAAATCACTTGTTTGCTACTTCGAATGGACGCGGAAAGCTGAGAGCTCGGAACAGTCGTTCGTCGGATTATTCATACCGCTTTTTCCGTTTGCTCTCCAAAGTTTCGCGGTGGAGAGGAAGAGAGCGATAAAACTCAGGAGGACGAGACCTCGGGAAATAGTGAAAAATAAATATTGTAATAAAGAGACTTGTCTGCACGGAAGAGAAAAGTTTTTAATTAATTTACGCAAATATTATTCTCGATCGGCCGCGAGAGAAAGCAAAGAATTTCGCCTCAAGGGACGGGCGCGCGGATTACAAGAGCAGGCATCTCGAGAGGGCAAAGAATATGGCATTTGATGGGTGGACTAAACACTCTGTGGAACGAGAACAAACGAACGGGGCGACGCGAGTCTCTGCAGAGACGGAGAACACCGGCAAAGAGACGAAGAGAGAGAACAGACTCTAACGTATCCACCGTTTATATGAAGGACGAAAATATACGAAGCAGACTGACGCCATCCCCATTGATTCATCCGAACCCTCCCTCCAGCGAAACCCAACCTATGTAATAGTCCACTACATATGTACATAAAATTATGCATATGCGCGTGTGAATTTATGTATTTTATATCTCCTTCGTAGTTTGGACGAACCCACGGTGCTTATACACCAATGAAAATGTAATATGTGCTTCAGGAAGTTCGTGCACGCGTTTCCATGTTGGTACAGAAATTCGGAGCCATTGATGCATTCGGAATATGCCAAATTGCGGAGAAAATTATTTCTAAATTGTATTGAAATCGCGTGAAAAATCGTGGGCTCGGAAAATTTTGTGTTAAATTAATGGATTTTTTCGGTGTGATGAATTTTGTGGAGTCGACAATTAATTGGCTCTCAAAGTGATCGGGTTGGTGGATTATTACTGGTGTCGGGCTCGAGCGAGCGTTATTTTTTGATGGAGCTTCAAAGCGTTTCGGGTTTCGCCAAATTTTTGTTAACGGAGTTTCAGCCGATCGGATTCCCATTTTCAACTCAACTCTTTGAAGCAGCGATACAAATTTTTGAGAATAAAAAACGAGCTCGATGTTTGAATACTTTTGGGAAGCAATTTTGATTTTTTTACTCTCTTTCCATCAGCTTCAAGCCCGAGGTAACAACTCGCCGAGTTATCGCATGGATATGTAACGTCGCATGACCTCCGGCACATAAAATCCTGAAAACTGCTCGACCCATTCACATGGAAATTTGAACATCCCCGCACTCAAATACCATACGATGTATCGTCGAACTCAATTTCGATATTAGTTCCCAAACAACTGCTGTTACAAAACCATAGAAAGTGCGGGTAGATAAGTGGGCTTTGGGTAGAAATTGCAGGCATTTCGTCGCAAACTTTTATCCAGATACGTCGAGCAGTTGCTCAGATTTCGTCATCAAACCCAGAAACTGCAGAATCCCGTGTCATAATTTTCTTTCCAATATATAAATTTCTCCAAGTTTTCTACAAATCAAAGCTCACAGAAAAAAGATCGAGAGTCTCGAAAGTCGCGTTCCCACTCATGGTTTCTGCTCCACTAATGGATTTTGGAAGTACGAGCGCGCGTTTGAACGTCCAAAGAGAAAAGTTGTGGATTTCGTGGACTCCCGAAGATAATGATACGCAAGATTTTGGAGTAGTCCATATACGGATTCATGTAGTTTGAGATACGTCGCAGTGACACATGCTCATGGGAACGGGTACGCGATAATGTACGAGGACAGAGAACGGGGATAAACGGGAGAGAGGAATAACGAGGGATTTAGGGAATCGAACAATTTGCCAGACCGGCCACATTTGTACTCGCAATAATCCGTCCTCTCGCCTCTCGCGAGTGGCTCATTCGTCTCGAGTCTGGCCAGCTTCTGCGGTTTCATTTGAACGAGAAAAGCGTGTAATTCCTTCGAGTGGCTGGTGCACGCCTCGTTCTGCATGGAAATATAGATCGAGTGGCAGGAAGTCGTAGAGAATTTTACACTACAGGCTACTTCGGGGTGGAGGAGAAAGAGAGAGAGAGAGAGAAACAGTAAAATGACATCAAACACGAGAAAGAGTGAGAAGCTTGATTGCCCTAAGCTCTGAGCTCTTAAATTATGGATACATAAGCATTTATAGAGATGCAGTATACGTGAAAATCACACGTCTTTTCTGTACAAGAATTGCCTCGGAATGAAACGAGACGAGGAATGGAATGTGTGAGAAATTTCTCGTTAAGATGAATCGCCAAATGGTTGGCAACCGTCCAACAATTAATGGGCTATCGATTTAATTTTATTATACCATCCGATCTTGCTGTTCAACATTTCGTTGGAGAGTAGAAAACGAAGAATGTGTTGGAAGGTTTATTTCTCTTTTCGTGGAGAAAGATTCTTCGGCCACGGGGAGGAAGGAACCGTTTGAACTGACGGGAGGCGATATAGATTCGACGATTCGTTTTCAATTCTTTGACGAAGCTTATTCCAATGACAGAGAATTTATGACTTCGTTATTGAATGCGTGAATCGTGAATAATAAGACACAGAAAACGTGAGACGCGGAGCGAGATATTTATACGCGATCGTCACACGGGACGTTAAACTTTGCTAGAAATTTCATTCCGAACGTCGATTCTTGGAACACGTTAAAAAAAAGAACGATAAAATTGAGCAAAAGATAGATTGTCATTCGTTCGTTGCGAGAGATGAGAATTCTCGCGTGTCCCTGGAGTATTTTATACGATGCTTACAGATATATATTCGTACGTGTCGAGCTTTTACAACACTTTTTCTTCCTGTCCCCCCCCCCCCCCCTTCCTCCCCTTCCACCCTTTATTCCTCCCTTCTTCGTCGTGACTGCGCTGTCCTCTTGTCGATCTCGATCATTCTCACACGAGAAGAGAATGATAAAAAAACGAATGAGACAAAAAGGAGGACGAGCCACAGGATGAGGGTTATGTATGTATCGTAGCTGCATGTCTTTTTTTCCATTATTTTTCGTACTCGCCTCATTATTTTCTTCCCCGAGAGAAATAAACTCGCGCAAGCGGTGGCTCTTTCATCGATAACGTCCATTTCGAACGGAGCAAAGGGTGAGAGCAGTCTCTCGATTATTACAAATGTTCTCGTCCTGTTTTTTTTTCTCTCGACTCAATAGAACTATATAAAGAGCAGGACTCGTGTATTAGATGTTCATGGAGAAAAGATAGATACGTTGCCAGAGAGAGAGAGAGAGGGAGAGAGAGAGAGAGAGAGAGCGAGGGGGGGGGGAGGAATCGATAAAGCTTTGGCTCGAAAGGATATCCGCTTCCTCATCAAGACTTGAGTGAGTATTTGTTCCTTCGGGGGACGTTGGAAACATACATTTTCAGGAGAGATTTTACCTCCTCGTTCCCATTCTTCTCTCTTCTTTTCCATTTATTTTGTGTTTCTGTTGAAAGAGCAGCCTCGATAGTACTTTATCCCCTTAAATCGCAACGTTATCGGAAACCAGATCAATTTAATTTATCCGATTACGAAGCGCGTGTCCGAAGCCATCTTATTGTAGTTTCAGCTTGCAGATTCATCGGTGCCGATGCTCATCGCTGCGGGGGGCCGATTCACTGCTGAGTCTCTGCCACTACTTTTGACACCTCCGATCGCTGAACCGGGAGAGATTTATCGAAATTTTTCCCAACCTCGAAATGAACGAGGAGGAATCGTGAAAAATAATATTCTCTAGTTTTTCTGGACTGTCAAAAAGGGCGCTTGGCCAATGAAATGAGAAATATAAAAATTGAGTAATTCAATAGTTCTAAACAGAAAAGAATTCGAGCACTTGATAAAAAAGGAACTAAATGTGACACAAACGATTTTCTCAACGGGCGTGACGACTGTAGAACGAGACGAGAAAAATTTCATAGAAATAGAACAAAAGGCAATATTAAAACGAATATTCTCGGAGGAAAGAACGTTGGAGCTCGTAAGCTCTTTAATGGAGTCCAGTTAATGCGTTCGAGAGAAAAGAGCGGTGAAGAGAGAGGCGCCACACGTATTGCTCGCGGGAATTTTCGTATCTGACAACAAGCGCTCTCGCATGCGATTCTTTTCGCTCACTTATTCCGCGCTTGGCGAATTAACGCGTCGCTTCGAAACGTAACATTTTTATTTTATTGTTACAACCCAGGGGGCTCTTTTCCGAGAATATGGTGGAGTTCAAAAAAGTGCAGAGGACAAACGTTTTGAGCTAAATTCTGCTTTTCTGTCACAATTTCCTGTCGCGAAGACACCGAAAATAAAATTTTTTTGAAACATTCAAACGTCTTGTCGCTCGTGCTGCGAGCTAAGTTTTCGAATTGAGCTGACTAGCTGACTAAATTTCGGATCTTACAACAAAGTTTCTTTACAGCGTTCCAAAACTGCTTTGGAACGATGGAAAATTTATTGCATCGACTAAGTATTTTGTTGAACTTATTCACCGAAAGATTTAACGAAGTACCCTCGGTACGTAGTGAGTCAGAGAGTTTTAGTCTTCAATATGGGTAACGTAGTACATATTTCGGCGACACCGTAGCTCCTGGGTTAGTGTACGTGCTCACGTACAAGCATTGAATCTACGTATAGTCGCGTATAGGAAGCCCAGCTTCTGCGTGTTTCGTTTTTCATCAGTGGGTAAAGAAATCCGAAGTGTGTATGGGAAAAGAAACATCCCTAACCTTAAAGAAGACTTCGAAAATGATTAAACTGACGGTGTCTTCTTTTCATATTTTCTATTTCTTATTGTTTCCGAAAATAATTGATGCATGAAACACACAAAATGTTCGTTACAAATGTACAATATTTCTTTTGCAATACTGTGTTTCTATCGTTGACTCAATAATTTGCGCATGTTCAGACGGTTTCGAAAGTGCTGCTGTAACTTATATTCGAATGAAGCGCCATAACCTACAATTCCGCGGTGTTGGCACATTTGCGTGTTGCTCAAAAACCTTGTCTTATTTCCAGTCATTTCTTAGAACACAAGCGAGCTTTGCATGTTTTCCAAAAAGAAAAATTTTCATTGGACATTCGTTTATATCTTCTCCAAATTTTATCAAAATCTGTTTGTTAACTTAAACGTTTTAAATTAAAAAGTGCGTCTGAATCACAGATTCATATAAGACTCCGTGTTAACTGCTTCAAATTAAGGAGGGTGGCTACCGACGATACAATGTTGCCATGCTAAACCATGTTAAATACATTAAAAATTTCAAAATGATAAGAATTTAATAAAATTTGGTGAACATATTCTTTAGGGCCAAATTTGACAATACAAATTTTTTAAGATTTTTCTTCTGTACAGTTATCGAGTAATTGATCACTAAAGTTCAAGTGTATAAGCATAGCGTTTCCATATATATAGGTATACATTCCGGGCATAAGAAATCTGCTTTAATCCGTAATTACTCGATAACTAAGCAGAAGAAAATTTTGAAAAAAATTGTGTCTTCGCACTTGATGTTGAAGAACATTATCACCAAATTTGATCAATTTCTTATCATTTTGACGAACGTAGCCACCCTCCTTAAATCATAGATATCTCTTTTCAAAGTCAACCAAAGGTCACAAAATTTTAACTGACTCATTTTCCGAAAGATTTTGACATCTTTACAAATTTTTTATAATTTTCTGTTTGTTAATTGATTTACCGAGGGTACTTCCTTAAGGTCCGAAGCAGCTTTTCAGTCAAGGGACAAAAATGAAAAAAATTCCTGGGGACGATGATGAAAAAATATCACAAAATGAGAAGAAAAAAAAAGAAATTTCAAGAAAATGGAGAAAAAGCGAGAGTTTCCCTGCTCACTTAGATTCGGAGATGCTTCCCCTCGGCTATCCTCGGGGTCCGACCTTGTAGCTTTTTTCATTGCTTCTCAACCCTCGCCCTCTCCCTTTTATGTGCGCAATTGTCCTCTCCTTTGTGTCTGAAAATATGTTTGGGATGTGTGGCGCGTGTGTGTCGTGTTTATGCAGCGAGAGAGTGGGAGTTTTCGCTTTCAGAGGGAATCACGCTGGGCATGCACACTGGTAACAAGTCGCTCGGCATGGAGAGGGCGTGTGTTATAATTAGGCCACAATTAAGCCTCCGCGCGATGGAGGTAGTTCTCAATGTATTGTGTGCATTCTAAAAGCTCGCAAGACTCTCGCACCGCACGTATACTATTATTACATACAACTTTGCCATTCGCTCGCGAGCGACGGCGAGCGGCCTTTTTTCACAGTTTCTCTATGAATATTCGTCGTTGCTCATTTTTTTCGCTCTCTTTTCCTCTTTCACGCGCACGAACGTGTGAATAATTAAGATTTATCGGATTACAAGGGAGAATTGTCGAGGAATGAAAATTATGTCCTGGCGAATAGTGCATTTCGCGAAATTCGTTTTTTAATACTTTTCCGGCTCCTTTTGTCCGAAGAATTTGCGAACGCTCGTTTCGACCTCTGATTTGAAGAATCTGGAAAACTTCGCGGGGATTCGAGAATCTAAAGTTTTTTTGATTTTCCTTTCCATGGACTGAAATAAATCCTCGGGAAAATGTCATTCGTATTTCTCGTTCGGGGCCGAAAATTCTAAAGTACTAGAAATATAGTATCTCGGGGACAGTGTATACTTACTGGATTGCAGCCTTAATTCGAAGAGCAGTAATAAGAATTGTTCTATCTTTTATTCAAAAGACTCACGATCCTTTTTCTCTATAAGCGTATTAAAAAATGTTTTCAGTCACTTCGAATGTTTATATTGTAAAGCATGCTCGGGCAGCCTTGAAAAAAAATTATAAAATCATTACAGATTTGTATTATTTTTAATGTAATATTTTTTCAAGATTTGTGAAATTTTTTTCGAATTGTTCTCTTGAAATTATTTACAGTTGGTTTCCTAATTTTTTTTATGAATTTTTTTTTACATTTCTCGTGATTGTGAAGTATGCTCGGGCAACCTTGAAAAAAAATGATAAAATAATTACAGATTTGTATTATTTTTAATGTAATATTTTTTCAAGATTTGTGAAATTTTTTTTTATGAAATTTTTTTTACATTTTCCGTGATTGTAAAGTATGCTCGGGCAACCTTGAAAAAAAATTATATGTATGGTAAAATGTCACACGTATTCGGTGTACATTCGTGTATTTATCATAGAATTTACTCTGCTGACAGTCAAAATTTGTGATTTATAGTACATTTCCACTTATTGTGAGTGCTAGTCCGACGCGATGAATAACACTCGGAAACAAAACGAAATATAGTTCTCACATGCATCATTTTTTGCTGTCGGCATAAAGCTGTTTAGAACTGAAGGGACGAAAAATTGTAAAATTCAAAAAATACCATGCTGTTTGTAATCGGTGCTTAAATACTTTGAAAATTTTTGAAAAATAATATATTCCTCACTATACAAAACGAATCTGTTTTCTCCGTGTGGCACGACGAAGAATCGACGTTCTCCCATCCTTCTTTTCCTTCTCTCGATATGACGCTGAAGTTTCCAACGTTGGAGTCCAACGAAATGATCTAAAAAAACTCTCAAATAGTTCCAGTAAATCTCCAATTTTCTTCCCTGCCGAATTTCCAATTCATTATTTTTCAAGGCACATCAATAATTCGTAAAATAAAAAAATAATGAATTATAAATATTTTTTTCGTTCGTTTCGTTGAACTCCAACGTTGCAAACTTCAGCGTCGTTCCCTCGATCCCTCCTCGCTGGTGAAACGAATGGCGGTTTTTGCCGTCGCGAATGTTGCGACTTAACCCAACGGACGTTTCTTCCATTCATTTTTTCCTCCTCGCTCTGATCCTCCCCTCGGCGTTTTTTATCCAGCCTCTTCCATGGCGCTTTTTAGCTTTGTAACTGCCATCGATCTGTGCGAGCGTGTGTGCCGATATGGGCATGGAGCGATGATTCACGGGCGGAGTGAAAACGACGGAAAAGTGAAGACGAGCGGGGGAGGGGAATCCCCGGCAATTTGTCTCTCATCCAGTGCCCCGTGTGCTCCTTATCGTTCCGGGTGGGTTCGGTCAACGAACTCGGTCGAGGCGTTGCGCTCTCTCGTTCGCGATTTGCGCCGATATATCCTCCCCGCGAACCGGAAATGCAAGCTGCTTTACCGAAGAAGTCCGAGTCCGATTGTAAACGAGGCCTTCTCCGCGCATCGGAACCGCTTCTGCTTTCTGTCTGTGTTTCATGGCGTTTGGCCCAGAAAAAACAAACGAGTAAGCGAGAGTCCAACGTTCGTTAATAAGTTCTTCAGGATGAAAAAAAACCTCGTGAGAGCTCATCTCAGCGAAAACTTTTTTCTTCCCATTTCCACTGATCCTCCCAATGACAGAAGTCGCATTTCGCATAAAATAATCTCGTCTCCTATCAGCCTCCATATTGAAATAACGAAATATTAAATCTTCCGCGAGTGCTTGACGTTTGCTCAGATTTTCCGAGCACGTAGATGCGACGACGCCGACGAAAAATATGTCGTTAAAGAATATTGTACGGAAAAGAAGATGAAAAAAGCACGGATGGAAAGTAAAATCCAGCTCATAAGAATCTTCTCGGGCTCGGAAAGCCTCTTCGAGTCAGGAAGCAAACCTCGAATATGTCATAATTTTTATAATTTCAATCGAGAGCGAGGGACCCGAAAAATGCATCGGGACGAGGATCGCTTTCGTGAATTAAATTTCACCGTGCAATCGTCCTGTCAAAAGAGTCATGAGCGGATCCAATTCGCTCGGGAATGTGAGTCGACCCGACGAAAAAAAAAGCAAACTTCCGTTCACCCATCGGACGCACCAGGCACACATTTGAATATTTATTCGTTCGTCACGCTAGTAATGAACTTAGTAAAAAAGATTGCGAAAGCCCCTCACGCGAAAAGCACCGCGCGTTCGGCTTCTCCCCGTACTCGTTTGAGCCCTGAAACGCGACTGAACCTTTCTTATTGCAATGACTTTGATTATCATTCAAAAACATACGGTTCGTTTGTCCCGAAAGGGAGAAAGGAAGATGAAAAACAAAAGAGCTAGGGCGCTCGTATATTATGGGCGACTGTGAGCTCGCGCGCGCTTACGAAAAGCCCGCAGCAGGGAGAATGGAAGTCCAATGTTGAAGCGCGAGCGTGCAACGATCGGAAGAGATATTCGACAGAGATTTATGCTCAGAAACCACCGCGGGCTTTATATTCGAGGAAGTCTTGTCCGATTTTGGCTGACGGAGTAACACGGGCCACGCACGCGCGCAGTCTCATCACGAAAGACCGGCGCAGATTGTAAGACAGTTCATATATCAGAGGCGAAATTTTCATGTCGAATACAAATGCGTGACCGGAAATAAGACGGCGAAGCAGGAACGAGGAGCCAGAGCAGAACTTGAGTATACATTCTTCGGATACTATAGACAAACGGGCGAACAAGGAATCGCGCACGGGGCGAGCTTTGAGCTTGCGAAAAGCTCCGGCCAAGTATGTGTCTGCACGCTCCGTGAAATTCTTTGTTTTCCTCGGGAAAATAACGAGAAAGAGGACCTAGAGGCAAACGAACAAAAAATGTATAGCCGGAAACGAAAAACAGAAGAAAAAAGGAGGCTGCTGAGAACTGAGGATAAGAGACGGACGGGGAGGTCCATTTATATTCCACGAGAACTCTTGGAACATCACGTACGGGAATTTAGGCCTGTTGCTATTTATTTGGGTCATCAAAAGATTACGCTATATTTCTTTTCCACAGTTTCGTATCAGACGTAGAATCGTCGCTTTTTCTTAAATCTCATTAGATTTCTGTCGCATTTTATCAGGATGTTGGCTCATTTATCGTATTCGTATTTGACGCGGAGGAAAACAAAGTTTCGAAAAAATCGCTTTCCTTCTTACGATACTTTCGCATACACGGAGGAAAAAAAATTGTTTATTCAATAGCAATTGATGTTATTGGAAGAGTTTTCCTCATTCAACTGCAATGTTTCCGGAGAGAATGAATCCGCAATTTCGTTTTAAACTATTCTATTTGTTCAAGGTAGTTCATGCACGAAACGATTTTTCTACGAAAGTCTTGCAATTTACACAGAGTTTAAATGGCTAGTCGACTGACACGCATATCAAATTTTAAGGGTCAATGATAAAAAAGTCGAAATAATTAGAAATTGATCAAATTTGGTGATAATGTTCTTCAACATCAAGTGCGAAAACACAAATTTTTTCAAAATTTTCTTCTGTTCAGTTATCAAGTAATTACGCATTAAAGCAGATTTCTTATGCCCGGAATGTATACCTATATATATGGAAACGCTATGCTTATACACGTCAACTTTAGTGATCAATTACTCGATAACTGTACAGAAGAAAAATCTTAAAAAATTTGTATTGTCAAATTTGGCACTAAAGAATATGTTCACAAAATTTTATAAAATTCTGATCATTTTGAATTTTTTTATGTTTTTAGCATGGTTTAGCATGGCAACATTGTATCGCCTGTGCAATATATCCTTAAAGGGTTCGTCTTATTGGTTATTGAGATGAAGGTGTTCAAATATGGAGAAAAATACACAGAATTATAGGGACTATGCGTAAAAAATCGTCTATCTTGCTATATAACGAATGAACGCTTCGTACAAAGTTTATGAAAAAGTACACAATAACAATGAAGTAAATAATGAAGGTTTGGGAAAAAATTCGAGCCGATTGTCTTACTAGTAATGAAGATTTGGTAACGAGCACTCTTATAACCTCACATTTGCTTATTTCGGCATTTTGTTTCTTCTCGGCTCAGTCCATTCCTGTCATAGCCTTCTGTCTTTTTATAGATACTTTTTTCTCGATCCATTTCCCTTTGCGCTTTCTAATGCGATTTTTTACATAAAAAACATAAAAAAAATTTAGCCATGGACGAATGAAATTTCGGGTCCAGTCAGTGATGGATTCGCGATCAACCAAGGTTGTTCAATACCAAAACCCGATTTCTGACGAAAATTAAAAAAAAAAAAAATATATGTCGCGCAGAAAAATCTAACGAATCGATTAAAAAAAAAAGTAGTTCTACTGTTTAGTTTTTCAAATATTGCAAGTTAAGGTAATCGTCGAACAAAAAAGTGAATCGAAATAACTCAAGAACGATTCTGACGATTTTGATTTAAAAAAACACAGTGTTAGAGTATCTTCTGGAAAAAAAACATGATCTACTGTCTAGTTTTTGAGAAAAAAATTATTGTAATAAAAATCGTGTGAGAATTTGAGTGGGAAAATTTCAAGGTTCGCGACAGGGCAACGCTGTCGAGTGAGACGGGCAGTGATTATCACTATACTTTAGGACGCTGCGCTCGTCTCAAACAGTTGCCTGTGTACAATGTTGTCACGATTGACGCGCTTCTGAGCGTTCATTTGCATGCTCGTATATGCGCATACGGCATGAAGATGTATTCTAGCAGGGGCGTACGCAAACGAAAAAATATAAAAATTCCAAAATCACGAGCAATTATGAAATTTTAGTAAAATATCGTAAGCATATATTTTTTTTACTAATAATTAACGATTATTTGAAGGACTTTTGGGACATATTTCACAACGAATAATGTTCGCATAGAAAGGGGGCTGCACCCTATTTTTTATGCTGCACTTAGCTATCGAACTACTTTAATGGCTTGTAATTTCATTCGCCATAAATTTTTTCA
This sequence comes from Venturia canescens, assembly GCF_019457755.1. NCBI lineage: Eukaryota > Metazoa > Arthropoda > Insecta > Hymenoptera > Ichneumonidae > Venturia > Venturia canescens. The sequence goes on from NC_057430.1 coordinate 8,529,524, forward strand.
ATTTATCTTTATAAATTAAAAAAAAATTATTTACAATTTCGAATTAATAACTCTCACATTAATTTAAGTGATTATATCTTAAATTAGAAAGTAAAAATCGATCCGATTCAGACACCCATAAAATACGAGATCCTTCGAGCATGATTAACCTCGTGATGATCATATATTTCATTGCCATCCCGTAATGCCACATTTCGTTCTTTCAATGACTTTTTTTTCTCCGTGTTAGAATGTATATATAAATGCATTTCCAACTGATGTGAGGTAGATCAGGAACAACATTTTCTGCACTCTGCATATGTTTATTTTGTTTTTGTTTTCTCACGAGTGCGGTCCAACGTATATAAATTTCCATAGAGGATTGCAGCATCCATCTCCGGGTTCTCTCAATGGCTCATCCGTGCTCTTACATAAAAGCATTTCGTGGTAGGTCTCTTGCGATTACACGCGCACGTGGGACATATTTATACCGGAAAGAGAGACTTTTTCTTCCGCTTGAATTTAACATATGGATTTATGTTAAATATCATTTATGCAAATGATATTTCAACGTTTTTTTTTCCGGAGTGATATGCATATTGGAACGTTCGTGACGTTTGACGATCAATTCGATTTAAAAACGTTGGCGCGTTCGTTGTCGGTCGCTTTGGAAGCGATAAAGATTTTATTTCAACAATGAGACTTCAATGGCTCGTTTTCCGACGTTTTTTTCGAGGTTTCGCAGGGGATTTGGTAGCACAGTAGCGGGCGGGACTGATTGTTTTGACGTTTTTGACAATCGCCATTGAGGGACCGTCGCACTAGCTGCTTTTTGTCGGAGCAATTTTTCCCATTCCCCCGAAATAATCGCCCCGGTGGAAAGCGATGTTCTCGAGTGTTTTCTCGCCGCTTCGGAGATCGAGCTATACGCGTAGTCGCGCACCAATCAACTGTTTTCCCCACGCAGCTGTTGAACCATTTGTTTTCAATTTGGAATCGATTTCCTATGGAAATTCAAGCGAATGTCTGTGGAAATATTCCCCGGAAGTGTCAGAGCTTTTTGACACTCTTTTCGACCTCCACTCGTACGTATCGCCGCATCGCGCCGATTCAACGGATAAACGTTAGGGACAAAAGCATCCGGTCACCGAGTCATGAGACCCCGGTACGAAGGACGAAAGGAGAATGAAAATTTCATAAAAACAAGTCAACAATACGATTAACCCTCTCAGACCGAGACCTATTTCGCGTTGACGGAAAATGATTCCCTTCATAATTTCATCTTAAAATACTTTCTAGTTTCCGAATCGGGTGGGGTTCAATATGTCGAATAACTGAATTGTAGAACGGTCGATATTTCGAAATTTTTAAAGTTGTCATATCAGATTGGAGAAAAATAAGTAATTCGAAATTCTTATTCCCGATCGACTATTCAGCAGATTGCGCGTTTAATCAAAAATTCCTTCTTTGAATTCATATTTATCCGAAAATATATATTTCAATAGTTTTCATTTAGAATGCAATTTTAACAGATCATCTAAATGTCAAAAGTTCATATTTTCGAATTCAAAATGGAGAGTAATTGTTTTACAGACAGACCAGAATATAGAGTAGCAAAAAATCGAAAGTGAATTTTTCGAGCCTATAAAACTTAGATACGCAGAATAGCGATGGCTCGAAAAGGCGAAAGTCAAAATGACGATGTTTAAAATTGGAGATCACCGGTCTGAGTAAGTGAGTGAGTGAGACGCGTGTATTTGGAGCTCCGCTGCATTTCTTTATTTTGATCGATCGACTTTCTAACGTTTCGCTATTTTGACCGTTCGACTTTTTGGTGTTTCAGTATTTCAACCTCAGTAATATTTAGTCTTTCGTTATTATATTTTCAAAATTGTGAATTTTCACAGTATCGTTGACTGTAGTAATTTATGAATCGAAAGAGTGATAGTCGAATTTTCGAAAAATCGATATTTTAGTCATCGTCCTATGGGCGATTGTTACATTCTATTTTCGATGTAAAAGTGCTTCGAACCTTGCAATTTCTGCTTTATTTATTTTCGGCATTCAAAGCTCTAGTTGAATCTATCTGTCTCCATATTATTATTCAAAGTTTATAAACTCGAGATTTTAGCTGCTCGAAATTTTAGTCATTCCAACATTTGATCCCCACCCTCCGAATCCATTGTGACATTTCAGTTTTTTTGTCGGAAAATATGAATTTTTGAATGTTCGCTGCGCGCAGCACCTTGGGGAGCAAAATCAGGAAAATTTACGAATGAATCTAGCACCGAATACCTTAAATACATCATATTAGCTTCCCTTTGAAAGGAAATAACGTTTGGAGTACGAAAAAAAATGTGTACTCACTTTTCTTTTGCGATAACTAAAGCACCTTTTCCTACAACGCCAACTCAACACGAAACGCCGACTTCATATTGATATTTCGATGGGTTAAAGCAGTTTATCTCTTGGTTGAGGAGTGTCTACGGTGCAATCTAACCTTGCTTGATGGAAATGGGCAGTTAGAACCCCGACCTTACTGACCGATGCAGTTTTATTGGGCCTCGAAGCAACATACGCTCCGAAAGGGTTAACATGATTTTCGCACAATTCAGACCAATCCCATGGATCGCATCGCATCGATAAAAATCGCTCTCGCAACCCGACGCCACCTCGTAACCGTGACGAAAACCTCCCGAAAATTCTTCTCCCCCCCCGAAGAGGGTTCACTCTCAAATAAACCGAAATCGTTAAAATGAGCAATTTCCGATGTTTATTTAATCATTCGAAAGTGTGCAATAAGCGTTAAATTAATGAAAATTTATGTCTTTGGTGTTACAGTCTTTCGCCCGAAGCTACCATGACAGGGACGTACAGGAGATCGGTGAGTACAGGTAGAGTACCACAAATTGCATTTTGCCTCACTTTGGCGGTGTCCGCGCGCGCGCTCGACCAGCGTGCCTCCCTCCAAGTACACACATGTGTATGGAGTACGTCTCCACATGGAGCCATATGAATGGCACATGTATTTTCCAGGTTGTACACACGAAAGAGCACGTGCACTAGCCACTTTCGTTCCATTTAACTGACTCAGTGCGTAACGCGAGTATCCGCAGCACATGCACTGCACGAGCACGAATTATATTTCGATGTAACCGCAGCGAGCGGTGCATCCCTCAGATTGCCTCACACGCGTTCCGCCATGCGCGGTTTCAGCAGATACGAACCGTCTCAGGAACGTCCTTTCGCAGAGCCTGCGCTCGTTAGACGCTTTTTTTCATATTTTACTGTTCACGGTTCACTCGTTTTTCCGCTTTGGCATCGCACGATTTTTTTCCCTATCTTTTCCGTTGCTCGATTGCTCTTCTCGGAGCTCGTCACACAGCGGGGGATTATCGTCGGTCTCTCGTTTTCTTTCTGGTTTTTGGGGACTTTTGTTAAGCTTTTTTACCGGGAAATTTCACTGCGGAGAGGAAACTGTGCGGCTCGGCGAAAGTTGGAGGAGAAAAGCGAGTCGAGGCCGGGGAAAAACGGCAGCGACGACGTGCCGTCTTGCCCCGCGGTGGCTCATTTTTCCCGGATTTCTTGAACGCCTTGTCGCGGGGAGAGAGGAGAACGAGGGACACGATCGTTCCTACAAGAGCCTTCGATATCGTGGCTGCAACGAGGCCGTAACCTCTTCGCTATTCTCGTTTTACTCCGAAGAGGATTCTGCTGGGTTATCTTGTAGGAATACGTGAATAATAAAGGCGGTACGAACGCACATACGACTATCTTCGTGTATATACGCGCGCTCGTATCTGGCCCCTTCGCTATGAAAAGCTCAACCCCGGAGCGCGCAACTTTGGAGAATTTTTGTATGAATATTTGCGCGAGAGCAAGTGGGAATCAGGGCAGAGCGAGTGCTGGCCGGCTCGCACAGACACCCGGCGCATTCCGCTCGTCCTCGCTGCGTCCTGAGCTCTGACACGTAGTCCCGATATTGCCGAGTCGGAACGTGGAGAGAATTTTTTGAAAACGACTCTTTCGAGACGCTGCGAAAGATCCGATAAGCGGGATAGCTCGGACGGCGACAGCGGATCGTCAAAGTCGCAAAACTAAAGAGAAAAGTTTATTTTCTCTGTGCACGCGATAATATCGATCGAGGAATTCTGATACACTCCCCGAGAAGAAGCTGTACTAGACGAGACCGGTCCGAACCGGTTTTTTCTTTATTTATGTACCCGGAAGCCGGAAAAGCTCACAGGGCGCTCCATTTTTTATGCTAAATACGAGAGATTCCATTAAAGTATACACAACTTAAGGAGAGATATGCCAGAATTTCTGCGCGAGAGTGCTCGCGATAGTGCTCCGAAAAAAATGAGATAACCTGGATTCTATCAGGGCTCCGAGATCGTTTCTCATTTTTCACTGTCCCTTCTCGTTTTCTCTTCTCAAGCCAACCTCGGGCGGGGAGAGTTTGAGAGCAAGAGCGTTAAAAAGCCGAGCGAGGAGTCCGAGGTTCCGAGCTCGCCGCCGGCATTATTATCTTTGAACCTCGCGTCGTTTATAAAGGGTTTCGATCAATTCCCCATTGATGCGGAGGACGTGGAGGATCAAACTCTCTAAATCCTGCTACTTCGTGGCTCGTAAACTTCCACCTCGCCAAAGATAACAAAGCAAAAACTTTCAGCCCCCCTCGTGCCCTTTCCTAGCCGACTTTTTTCATCACGAAACTCCGAACCATTTGCGAAGATTCCAAGCGCACTTTCCTTGAAAAATGCAGACCGACGAGTCGAGCCACCTCTTTTTCGATGCTCTCGGGAGGGATTCAGAAAAATCGAGCCTCTTCGTACGAATCACGCACTTTAACGACGCAAACCCGATCTTCTTATTGACCTTCAGTTATTTTTCGCTCTCCAATTTCATGCATTCTCGCTGATTAAACGTCGCGTCTGCTTATCGGATTTCCACGTGCCAATATATCCGGCGCAGGGCCCGGATTTCGCGGTTGGGAATCATCGCCGCACTCGGGTACACGAGTTGAGCCTCGAGAGGAATTCCCCCTCCCGCCGCTCTCCCTCGCTGTCAGCATCAAGGCACACTCGACATCTCGTTAGCGACCCTGCGTTCAATGATACGCTCGCGCTGTGTAGAAACGCATGAAGGGATGATCGAGCCATGGAGACGACGGTGCAGCGATTGGGTTAGTCAGATGTGCACTCATCTCCCCTACTTCGCCTGCTTCAGTCAAAACTGGATTAATTCTCGTGACAGAGAATGGGGAAGTAACGTTCGGTGTAGGCTTTTTCAAAATTGCTTAACGGATTAGGATCGGAGGCTTTTTTCGATCGGGTGCTTCGGTTACTGAAAATAACACGATTTTGCAACGGCAGGCTTATTTTTTTCGTACGCGGGAGCGAGAGTCGTTGGATTTATCATTTATTCTCTGGCTTCGTTTCGTCTCTTGATTGAGGAGTTTATATTTTCGTTGGATTTCTGATTGAGAGGACTTTGCAATGGCTTCGTTCGTGGGCTTGTTTTATTATTGATTTTGGGGTAAATGTTTACAATTCTCACTTTTGATAAAAAGCATGTCAAATTATTGTTTGAGCATTATTGATGAAAAATTATACCGCGATTCGTTTTAGGGAGGGACAATTCGATTAAAAATTTTCTCTTTAAATTTGAAAACATCACGAGAGGGAAGGTAGGAAAATCAAAATACGGAATAAGGACCCACCCTACGATACTGCACACACGTCGACAGATCTTCCAGACCCACCCAACCACTTCTACGTGTTAAAGATAAGGCGTCGTATGAATTTGAAACAACGAATACTGAAAGAATCAATGATTACAGTAGCTAAAAAATTGAAATTTCGCTTATAAAAACAAAATTGTGTTTGTTTTACCTTTCCCATTCTTAAAATTCATTGTAATATAATTTTTTACACGTTGCCAAAATTTATGGGACCATTCTTCATTGAAGACAAGAGCGAAGAAACTGGAATTTCATTGGGATATTTTCAACATTTTTTTTTAATTTTTGTACATTTCCCCCCTCCCTTAAATGAAACCTTATATAATTTTTTATTGATAACAATGCTGAAAAAAATTAGGACCATTTTGAGGAAAAATAAGTATTTACTTTGAATTTAAAAAAAATATTTTTATTATTTATTATTGACTTTTTTAATATGCAGACTGAAAAGTGAACACGTTCACTTTGAACTTTCGAAGGTGTACGTACGCTCACGCTGAATTTCCTTTCTCACTCTCATCTTACACCGACTCGCACATGCAAACGTTCGAAGCACTGGTTCAATTATTACTCCATACAATGTTTGAAGATGGGTATTTCTTGATATTTAGGAGTGAAATGTGATCTTCGGCTGGCCGAGGTTCGATTTCGGGCGACGATTTTGCGGGGTGACGAGCAAATACAAGAGGCAAATACGATTAAAACTCTTTCGGTGAATCCGTGGGAATAATCGAATCGAATAATCACCTCGCGAGGTTTAAAATGGTAAAAAATACTTAATCATTAAATCAGCACTCCTGAGAACTGGCTTTTCGTTGTTTTATATTTTCTTAACATAATGTTATTTCACTTTTTTTCTTAAGTACTTGTCGTTCGCTCAAAGTAAAACGAAGAGCAAAAAGAAGCTGCTTATTCACAGAGATCGTTGGAAATAAACGTCCTCTTTATCCTTCGCGAGGTACTTCTTCAATTTACTTTCCCTCTCTCCCTCTAATTTTCTCTCTCTAACCGAGGGCTCGAAAGACGAAAAAGTGGAGAACAGGTTGCCAGAGTCTTCCGAGTGAAAAAGTTTCTCTGGATCCTTTGTTCCCCTCTCCTTTCTCTGCTTTCCTTTGGCCTCAGCTTTTCCTTCCAGTCCTCTGAAAAAGCTTTACATTCGGAGTACGCGGAACGTTACTGCTGTGTGAGCAAGCTACTGAATATACATGGGACATTCTGCGTTCACTTAGCCTCGAGTTCAACTCGATTACAGAAATCAAATTCTTCTTCCTTTTAGTCTCGATCGAAAGAAAAGCACTATTTGACATTATAATCGAGTGCATTTCGCTCTCCATGATTCAACAGATCCAGAAGTGTGATCGAAGAAACTCTTGGAATTATGAAAAAATTTTTGTTTTTCTGAGATTTTATTGTGAGATGATTCTTTGGAATATTCGCAAGTGCTTTCTTATCCATGTCGCAGAAATAACGTTTGGCAAATGGCTCTGAGTCATACTCTGCGGTTGCGTTGATTGAAATAAAAATGAATATGCACGCATAGTCGTATTTATAATCAGTACGCTTTTCGACGAACCTAAAAAGCTCTATAAAACCTCTGTGAAGCTTTTCTCAAGTATAATACGAGAAACCACTACGTTTAACTGTTGTAGTCGCCTTTATATGCTTTCGAGTGCAATTTCAAATATACCTGTGTATATATAGGTATATGTATGAGTATTTATTGGAGCAAGGAAAACGCGAGGCGTTAGGAAAAACCGAGGGAAAATATAATAATACGAAGGCGACGAAACGCTGAGAGCTTTTTCCCCGAATTTATTTCAATGAACGACTTTTCAATTTGTACGAAACTCGCGTTGGTTCAACATCGAGGAATTGCAAAATTCCGAGTATTTGTGACTTCAATTTTCACGCTATTTATTCTGTTCGTGTAACTACATTATCAGACGTAATCATAAGAAAAGTCTCAAAGTAATGCAGAAAGTGTTAGACACGAAGAAAACTTCTCTATCATTTAGGTTGATTATGCCCGAAAGATCGTATTTTATGGGTGTCTAAATTGGATTGATGTTTACTTCCTAATTAAAGATATAATCACTTTGAATTAATGTTAGAGTTATTAATTCGAAATTGTAAATACATTTTTTCAACTTATCGTTTGGCGAATGAAATTACAAGCCATTAATTAATCGGGGATCCATCACTGACTGAACCCAAATTTTCATTTGTCCCTAGCAAAAATACTACAGTTTTTTATGTAAAAAATCCCATTAGAAAGCGTAAAGGGAAATAGATCAAGAAAAAAGGATTTATAAAAAAACAGAAGGCTGTGACAGGAATGGCCCAAGCCATGAAGAAACAAAATGCCGAAATAAGCAATTGTGAGATTACAAGAGTACTCATTACCAATTTCGTTGAATTTTTAACGTAACATATCTTTATTCCTAGTAAGACAATTGTCCCAAATTTTTTCCCAAACCTTTATTATATACTTCATTGTTATTGGGTACTTTTTCGTAAACTTCGTAAGAAGCGTTCATTCGTTATATGGAAAGATAAACAATTTTTTACAGATAGTCCCTTAAGGTAATTACCTTAAGATAACTACTTTACTGCATGGTAGTCAAATGAGTGCTAAATTTTCAAAATCAAGTTTAATGCATTGATTAAATGTATTGTTAGTAGACATGCATTAAAGTATATTTTATTATCGTGAAAAAATATTAAAAACAATAGTTTTATTAAACCATCAATTGATAAATGCAAATTCCCGCGAAATAAAAATATACCATTTTCACTCGTATTTTTCAAAGAACTATCTGTGTTTTTCAACCGATTTTATTGCACCGAGTCTCATTTTATTTCACTACAGATCCTCTACGAATTTACCACGTAGATATTTATAAAATTCCTTTCTTCAAAAGCTATAAATGAAATTTTTTTTAGTTTAATCAACAATTAGACGCAACAGTGAAACGATTAAGTTAAAAAAAAAACAAACTCTATGGTGGATTTGTAGATCAGTTAAGAGGATGGATCAGTCGCTTCTCCGGTATCGAATTTTCGATTGCAAAATTAGTTAACACTGTTGAACCCATTTTGATAAAAATTGAACTGTGTATACTACAGTGGCATGACACAAATCGTCTGACAGAGCGAATATGTGAAATTCTCAAAAAAAATTTTTTTTTTTCATTACCATCGGAGTAATCTTATTATTTTATATAATTATTTCGAAAGAAATGAACGGATCGAAATTTTGGCCTGTCAGTCGAAGCGCAAATTTCGAACGAAGATTTTAAGCCTTGTTGCATTGAAATCTATGTACAATTGACGACAAATTTACATTTTTAAATTTCGGTTGAAAAAAATGATCGACTATAAAAATATTCGACGATTTCGTCAAATTTTTGTTAGCCGAATCGTTTGCGAAGGTAACCCTGAATCGTTTGACAGCCGAAACTCATGGAGAAAAGAGTTGTGTTGTGCGGATATGTAACGAGCATTGATCCGAGATTTGTGAAAAGGATTGTTTTGTGCAAAGAGTGCGGGCAGTGAACGCATAATATAATGGTTAACCTCACAACGTTAAAATGTGAGAAGCGCTCGAAAAAATGTATATTTCTTTAATCGCGTATATTTCGTTTTTTCAGTGCACAACAATACAAATTGACGGTATGTTCATTTACACCGTTTATTGAAGCGAGAACTCATTGGTTAATTACCGCTGGAGATTTCAATTGTTATTGAACTACCCAACGATGAAAATCGTTGGAGATTTATAGAAGAAGGATTATTGTTTCTTATAAACAATATCAATTGTTTATTTATTTACTCCGCTTCGTCAAGCGAGAACCCAATGGTTTAATACTGTTGGAGATTGCGATTCTTATTCAATTACCCAATAATAAAAATCGCTGGCGATCTATAGGAGAACGATTGTTCTTCCTTATAAACAATATCAATTGTTTATTTATTTACTCAGCTTCTTCAAGCGAGAATCCAGTGGTTTTTCCCACTGACGAGTTCAATTCATATTGAGCTGCCCATCAGTTAAAAAAAATCGCTGGAGATGTACGAAGAACTAACGTTCATTAGTTTAAACAATCGAAATTGTTTATACACGCTGCGACGTCTAGCGGTAGTATGCAGTAGCTCCTAGCGAGCTCTGCAGTACCGCTAAAAAGGGGGGAGGGCGTCCGGTCATTCCATCAACTGAATTGCATAAAACAATTGAAATTAATTAAGTTCGTCGCAACTTTCACGAGATAATGGTAAGTAAACACTAACACCTTTCCATATAAAATAATGAAGATAGCATACCCGGGGTGGGGTTCAATATGTCAAATAACTGAATTGTAGAACGGTCGATATTTTGAAATTTTTAAAGTTGTGATGTCAGTTTGGAGAAAAATAAGTAATTCGAAATTCTTAACCCCGATCGACTATTCAGCAGATTGCGTGTTTAATCAAAAATTCCTTCTTTGAATTCGTATTTACCCGAAAATATATATTTCAATAGTTTTCATTTCGAATGCAATTTTAACAGACCATCCGAATGTCAAAAGTTCATATTTTCGAATTCACAATGGAGAGTAATTGTTTTACAGACAGACCAGAATATATAGAGTAGCAAAAAATCGAAAGTGAATTTTTCGAGCCTATAAAACTTAGATATGCAGAATAGCGATAGCAGCTCGAAAAGGCGAAAGTCAAAATGGCAATGTTTAAAATTGGAGATCACCGGTTTGAGTAAGTGTGAGAGTGAGACGCGTGTATTTGGAGCTCCACTGTATTTCTTTATTTTGATCGATCGATTTTCTAACGTTTCGCTATTTTGACTGTTCAACTTTTTGGTGTTTCAGTATTTCAACCTCAGTAATATTTGGTCTTTCGTTATTATATTTTCAAAATTGTGAATTTTCACAGTATCACTGACTCTAGTAATTTATGAATCAAAAGAGTGATAGTCGAATTTTCGAAAAATCGATATTTCAGTTATCGTTCTATGGGCGATTGTTACATTCTATTTTCGATGTAAACGTGCTTCGAACCTTGCAGTTTCTGCTTTATTTACTTTCGGCATTCAAAGCTCTAGTCGAATCTACCTGTCTCTATATTATCATTCGAAGTTTATAAACTCGAGATTTTAGCTATTCGAAATTTTAGTCATTCCAACATTTGATCCCCACCCGAGTAGAAAAAGCATACTGTTGGAACGAGTATGCACAATAAAGTTTTTGATATTAATCGAATATTTAGACAATGGTCGCATAGTTTTGTGCTGCACACATAACCATGGTCTCCAATGTTGACATGAGGTCACGGTTAATGTGACAATTTATTTTAATTTGCACCCTATTATTATCGATTAAATTACCGATTTAACAGATGTCATAGGATCTCTGGCTCATAAATTTTTGGTATTCGGGATGATGTTGGTTTTGATGACGATGGACTGCTCGAACAAGAAAGAGGATCGAAGTGAGTAATCTTTCATGGACAGTGTTTTCAATGATCTAAGTACTTTGAAGCCTTGCGTGGAATGTAATATGTTTCTGAAAAGTTACAAATTGGTTCCGCTTTGTAAATACTAATATCGATGTCTTGAATTGCAAAGCGACAGTGCTCTGCAATATTTGATAAGATAATTCGTGTTTTTGCAGCGACAGTGCTTATTATTCAATATAAATCAATGTCAGTGATAGTGGAGCAACGCTGCTCTGTGATTATACAATTTATATTGGATATTACACAGCGTTATCAGTGACAAAGAAGTTACTGAGCACTGTAGCTTTACTGTCAAAAAGCTGTGTGACTGCAGTGACATCGATAGCCATATCAAAAGTTTGAAAGTGGTACAACTTATAATATTCAACGGAATTTAATATGAATATTAACGGATACGAAGTACTTACGCTGCAGTAGCACGCATATTCATGTAAACAGATGGAAATTAGTGTTTTGCATCATTAAGTTTAAATAGCACTGTTTATCTAGCGGTGATGCTTTATAACTGTCTGCTAGTGCTAGCATTTTTTTGTATTTTTAATTTGACATGATACTAAAAATAATTTGAATATCTTGCTTTTTCAGCGAGGCTAGCCCGTCGCGGTAATGGTTTCTTTTTAGATTTTTTTTCAAAGTTATCATTAACTGATGCGGATTCACTGCTTCCCAAGCGAGACCATCAGTTCATCACGAAACTGGGATTATTTTTATTCACATTATTTTGTATTATTACAATGAGCAATAAAATTCACCGATCCTGGAGCGAAACCAGCTGATGCTGTTGATCAAATTATAGTCAAAATTTCGAATGAAATAATCTTGGAAAATTTTTTTCATTCACAGCTTCACAAGCGAGATGAGCCCATCACGAAACTGGTTTTTTTTTTTACGTTTCATTTAACGTAATCAGATTAATAATTTATTTAATCTACCACTTTCCGAGCGAGACTTTCATCGCGATGCTGATATTTTTTTTGCTCCGTTTTCTAGAGCAATAATAAGTTCTAGAAAACAGTATCATTCCCTGAGTGAAATCAGCTATCTGATCTTTACACAAAAAGTTGCCGACCAACGCATGACAACGCTTCAGATGTTTTAGTGTTACTGCGCAAGAACTGACATTTATATCATAAGTTGCAGCTCTGCTCTTCTCATGTCTCTGTTTAAAAGAAGATGTATCAGTCGGTATATCGCAACCGTGATGAGTGCGAGAAAGATATTGCTGCAAATTTCAAAATCGAAATTCTTTGTCATAGTTTGACCGATTAAAAAAAGGCTATGTCAGCCAATTTTTTCCATCATCGTGCGTAATCTGACAGAGCCTCTTTTTAATCGATCAAACTACGTCAAAGAATCTCGAATCCGAAAATTCCAGGTGAGGTTAGTCGACTGATTTATACTCTTAAGGTAAAGGATCAGTCGACTCACCTCACCTCGAATTTTCGAAATGAAAATTCTCCGCTGTCGTTTGACTAATCAAAAAAAGGCTCTGTCAGCGGACGCGGAAAGATGGCAAAAATACGCTGACAGGGGCTTTTTTTTATTGATCAAACCGTGTCGCAGATATTCAATTTCAAAAATTGCAGCTATCTCTCTCGCACTCACGGTGGCGAGATAGCGACTGCTCCATTACCTTAAGATGACGGATCAGTCGGTAATCACACCTCGAATTTTTGAAATTGAAACTCTTTGACATCGTTCGTCCGATTAAAATAATAAAAATGTCATCGTACGCAGCACGATCGCAAAAATCCGATGACATTTTTATTTTTTCGATCAGACGAACGATGTGGAAAAATTTCCTTTTCAAAATTTGCAGCTATCTCTCTCGTACTCACGGTTGTGATTACCGACTGATCCATCATCTTAAGAGGATGGATCAGTCGACAAAATGACCGGACGCCTCGCCTTCTGTTTAGCGGTACTGCAGAACTCGCTAGGAGCTACTGCATACTACCGCTAGAGGTCGCGGCGCGCGTCTTCCTCCAAGTTCCAGCGCGCTCGGCGCATAAGAAACTTGACGAGAGACGGGTATAAACAATTTCAATTGTTTAAACAAAAGAACGTTTTGTTCTTTTTCGATTTCTTTCGACTTTTCTTCGATTTTGCAATCGAAAATTCGATACCGGCGAAGCAACTCTTGAAGAACAAAATCGAGACGTGGTATAATAAAATCAGTCAAAAAACGCAGATAATTTTTTGAAAACCAGTGAAAATGTGTCATCGTAGAGACTTGCACTTATCGATCAATGGTTTTGCAAGACCATAGTTTTTAATATTTTCACGCATTAACAAGACATGCTGCAACACAAATTCACTAACAATACATTTTTAATCGGTACGTTGAACTTGGCTTAAAAGCGTTTTGAAAATTTAGCACTCATTTGACTAGCATACAGTACAGTAGTTACCTTAATCAACCAATTCTACCATCGAACGAGCGAGAGTTGAATTTCGGAAATCCTGATCATAAAATAATAAAATTTCGCTTTGAGAACGATGTTATTTCCTCAGACAGCAACTGGTTTAACGTTGATCAAAGTTTCGTTCCATCCCGAGCATTTTGTCTTATGAATTCGAAGCTGAAAAAGCTCGGTGCAAATTACGAGACTGCAAAATCAGTGTGCACGCCTAATTAAAAGTATATTCGAGCATCAAGAGCTCCGGTGTATACGACGCAGACGAGTATTTCTTGTACATCATGAACTGTATGGAAATCTCGCGCGGCATAGTCGCCAATCAGTGACGTGGCTCTTGCATTGCTTGTAAAGACCCTCTTCCTACCCTTAAGTGCAAACAGATCGTTAATCGTTGGTTTGCAGGGCAAGCACGTTAATTGCTGCTTGCATTACGTACCTCGAGCTCGTGCGGATTAACAATGGACGATAGTCAAGCATGCAGAACGGGAGAGACGCAAGCGGAAAGTGCCTTTTTGTGTGCACACGTACGAGCATTTATTTCCACTTTCGAAAAAACTCATCCCGGTTGCGTTTACCTGTAAATAGCCTCATTTTCTGCAATGTGAAAAAAATGGTGGATCGAGCTCCATTCGATCTCACATTCTCTGAAAATAGTCGCGAAAGTGCAATCGTGTATTGAAGCTGAAATGGACGATTTCGGCAAACATTTGTCGACGCAGTTATCAATATTTATTGATGAACGAGTTTCTATCATTTTTAAGACAGATCATGCCAGCAGAATCGTATTTTATGTGTGTCTGAATTTGCTCCATTTTTTACTTCCTAATTAAAGATATCATTATTCTAAATTAATGTCAGAGTTATTAATTCAAAATTGTAAATAAATTTTTCCAACTTATTTTTTGGTGAACGAAAATACAAGCCATTAATTAAACAGGGATTCATCACTGGCTAAAATCTATAGTATTTTATGTAAAAACTCGCTTTAGAGAACGCAAAGGGAAAACACAACGGGAAATGGATCAAAGACAAAAGGCTATGACAGGAATAGAGGCCAAGCCAAGAAGAAAAAAAATGCCGAAATAAGCAAATGTGAGCTTACGATTGCTCATTTTACCAATTTCGTCTCGACTTTTTCCCAGACCTTCATTATATACTTTATTGTTATTGTGTACTTTTTCATAAACTTCGTAAGAAGCGTTCATTCGTTATATGGAAAGATAAACAATTTTTTACGCATAGTCCCCATACCCCTGTGTATTTTACTTCGTATATGTGAACACGTTTATCTCAATAACCAATAAAACGAATCCTTAAAAATTTGATATGCGTGTCAGTCGACTAGCCATTTAAACTCTGTATAAATTTCAAGACTCTCTTAAGAACATCGATTCGTGCACCTCATGTATAAAAATTTCTTTTTTTTTTTATTACTCATTCTTTGGGAGCTACGAAATTTTTCAAATTTTTTGGTCAATCGTTTGATTGGAATTTCTGCTCGGATCTGATGCACTTTTGAGAGTTTTTTTTCTTACGCTTCGGAACGAATGTTTCAGCAATATTTTTCGGTCAAAAGACCGAAACGATTCTGTAAATTGGACCAAGTTTCGTTCCTTCGAAGTTTCTCTATTTTCTATCTTAATTGGAGACGTCGCCGCGGAAATACGTTGCCCACATCTTGCATGATCTTTCACATTAATCGTAGACTTATACGAAGAGACTAATTGCTACTGAAATTCCAGGGAGTTTGGATTGGGTTGGGCTGCTTTCCGCTCTCTTCCCATCTGCGTTTGTCTCTCTCTCTCTCTCTTTGTCCCTCGACTCTCCTGCCCGACACTACGACGATCTATTCTACTGAATAGAGAATTTACAGTGAAAGTGTTCGGTGTGTAAACAGACTTGGATGGAAGCGGAAAAAAAAGTCTATTTGGTTTTCGCCAATTCATCTCGTACACGCTGAGACAAAAGCATTAATCGAATTGGAACGGAAAGATCTTTTTATTCCGATTCCTCGAAATTCTTTTCTCTTATCCAGAAAGTTTCTTTTTCTTTCAACAAACAAAATATATATCCCAGAATCCGCTTTAACCAGCCGGACTTCGGACTTTTCTTCTTTGATTAATCGCTCGGAAGTCGATCGACCTTGTACGAAATTCTATGAATACGGGAATCGAGTTTTTTTTCGTCAAGAATGTACATTCGAAATTCGTATGAATTTCACGACTGAAAATCATAATTTTAACATTTTTTATCGTTGTTTTTATGTAACGAGTCGAAGGTCACGATTTCCCAAGTCGTGGCGGAAAATGAGTTTTTTTTAGACCGTGAATTGAGTTTTTGCCGAGAAATTGAACAAGCTAGGAAGAAAATGAATTTCGAGGGACCCGATCCACAAATTTGTTCTGCTCTCCGGAACTTTTGACTCGCAGCTCGTGACAGAGACGAGCGCAGGTCCAATCGCTTAAATCCTGTAAGTTTCGGAGCCCCCGATTTTCTTCGTTCTCTTAATTCTCGCATCATCCCACCGAGATCCATCAAGCCCAAGAGACAGTCCAATTTCCAATAGCCCTCAGTGAATCCTTCGATTTCTTTCACGCTGTGCTCGCGCGCGTTCATTAAATTAACAGCGTCGTGTCGCTCTGGACGTCCGGTGACGGGAGCGGAAGTTCCAAGCTTCGTGAATTTCCGTACCGGATGCCAATAACACAAGGAGGGAGGTGGACGAAAAAACGAGAAAACGAGTTTCCCTGCAACGAGGCTTTTCAGCCGAAAGATCTTCAAGAACATCTAGCCGCAGCTAAAGTTTTCACTCGCTCCTTCTTTTCTGTTTTCAAGTTCTTTACATCAAGATCTCTCTCCTTTTCTCCAATTTCTTTTTGACTCTTCTTTTGCTGCGCTGAAATCCTGTGAAACTGGAACTAAACCAGAGAGCCAATGAGTCGAAAAAATGTCGAAAAAACATCGCTGCTGTGCATAGCCAAATTGAGGGGAATGATGAAAAATTAAATTCTGCTGAATTTTTTGAAAACTCAAGTTTAAGGAAGTTGAGGCATTAGAATGAAAATGATGTCACCGCTTTTAAACCGATTGCATCTTATAAAGTGAAGTGTAAAAAAAAATCAGTTAAATTTTCAGACAGTTTAGGAGCGTCGTTGCTGAGAAAAATCAATAACAATTTGGGCCAAATAACATGTAATCTTATGGAAGTCAAGACACATTCGGTGATATCTCCGTTAAAAATGATGCTAAAAATATGAAATTTTTTGGGCAACATGAGCAAGGCTTGCCGAATAATGTCAATTTTTTCAGATTTATTAGGAGATTTGCTGAGATTATATTAATAATAATCTGTTTCTCGTGCAATTCTTTGAGACTAGGATCGTCACCGTTCGTGTTTTCGACTGAGCTTTCGCCAGCTTTTCGTCTTTTTTTTCGACTCTTCTTTAAAGTGTATGCAACGTTGCCAAACTGTAAACTGGCCTAACTTCGGAAAGGTACAGACCATAACTTTGGGTAAAAAAAGTGACTGTACAGCCTCAACGTGTCCTTAAGGAGGGGTCCTGCTTTAAAAAGTCAGAAAAATCAATTGTTTTTGGGAATGTTTTTAGGATAGACGGAAATAACTCACCATAGCGAACTTTTAGGTATAGTTTCAAAGATATTTCAAAAGTAGGTACAAAAACACTTTTTTTCATGGGAGAAATAATTATTTGTAGGTACATGGTTTATGCGCAAAATGTGATTGTCGAAATTTCCTAATTGCGTACAATGTGGAGATCGTAATTATTTTCTGCAACAAAAATTCCAAAGCTTTTTTCCATTTTCATATATTTTCCTCCCATATAAACCTATAAAAACCCGAAAAAATTGCGAAATTCTATATTTTTAGCGAGTTTGAAAAAAAAACGCTTTTTAAAAAGAAGAATATCACTTCAACGTCCTGTAAATATAGAATTTCGCAATTTTTTCGGGTTTTCATAGGTTCACATGAAAGGAAAATATATGAAAGTGGAAAAAAATTTAGAATTTTTGTTGTACACAATAATTACGATCTCTACGTTGTACGCAGCTGAGAAACTTTGATAATCAGACACGGCGCATGAACCATGTACAAATGAGTATTTCTCACATTAAAAAAATGTTTTTGTACTTCCGAAATATCCTTGAAACTACACCGAAAAGTTCGCTATGCTGCGTTATTTTCGTCTATCCTAAAAAAATTTCCGAAAACAATAGATTTTTTTTTTTTTTACTTTCTAAAGCAGCACCCCCCTAATCGCGCAGTTGTAAAAAAGTGAGAAACTAAAAGGATCGATTTGCAGTACGAAAAGATCGTCGATCAAGGCGCAATATCAGAGCAGTAAAACCAGTGCATTCGAGTAGCGATGTATAATATTTTCTATTTATTATTTCGAATCGAAAAGTTTCGGTTTAAAAATAGATGGGACGTATAAAAATATTGCCACAAGGTATACATAAGGGGGCGTATGCCGAATGCCTCTTTTGAAATTGGTAAAGTGCCTATATTAAGATCTCGCAGTTGTATCGGAGGTTTCGCGTGTGCTATGCTCGGATCTCTCAGACGCGTGCGCGGAGCGTGATTTAGTTTCAAATTCGGTCAAAACGTTCCTGGAGCAAGATTAAGATTCTGACCGGACAGAAGGGGCTCGAGAGCACGGGAGGCTGTTTGAGTTTGGCGCATCTGTCGATGGTTTACTCTGCTCCGAAGAGTACACGTGAAGCAAAATAGAGAGAAAAAGAAAATGAATTTATTTGGAACTATGGAAAAATCGCGATTGAGAACTATCGAGATAAAGACTGGGCGGAAAGTTGAAAGAGTTGAAAAAAAAATCACAAAAATCGAAAAGCCACATGCTTATCGCTTTAACGAGATCATCGTAAAAATATCTCGTTCATCGTTTACAAAAGCACGAAGCTGCGAATTGAAGAAGAACGATATTTAGTCTTCTCTTCTTCTTTTTTTTTTTATTTTCTCGCTCCGGCTGTTTGGCTTATTCACTTTCTTTCTTTTTTTCAAACTCAACATCTTTGCTCCATGTCTCGTTTCAGCTTTCTTGGATTTGGTACTGTTTCACTCCTCCCCACCCTCCTTTTTTCTTTTTATTTTGATGTCTCCTCGCAATTTCTCTATCGCTCCGTCTCTCTCTCTCTTCTCCGTCTGCTTTCTCGGATGCTGTACACTATGATTTATTGGTCGATCGTTCGGCGTGGAAGAAAAGAGAAAAACAGGGAAAATTGCGAGCCACATAGTACCACCGGGAGCATTATGTTGGCGAAGTTTACACGCTACACATCCGGTTCTTCTCCCTCGAGGAAATAAAAAGAAACACAGCGGGCGCGAGAATGTAGAGCCATGGGAACTTGCGATGTATGGGGGTCGAACTTGAGGCTTGACCGAAGTGGTTCAATCTCAGCTCCGTGCCGTGCGGTAATATTGCTAAGAGTGCTTCCGTCAATCAATGTCTTTACTCCTCTCGATTGAAGAGGCAGCAAAACCCGGTCATCATTGCCTGACACTTTTCCAATCGTTGAAAATTTTCATACTTTCTTGATTAACCGAGACATGTTTCGAAGAGTAAATCAATATTTTATCGTCTTTCACATAACTCAATCGACGGCGTGAACGGAATCGAGAAACGCGGTTCGAAATCAATGACTTTTTTGTAGTCACACGAAATTTTTACGGTTTATTGGAAATTGCTTCACGCTGATAAAAGTAAAGAGAGGATGAACAAATTTTGAGAACGCGTTGCGACTCCACTTATAGTGTCAACGATGATTGCTCAAGAACGCGCGGCACTGATCGTATATAGGCGTATACAATATTAAAGTGAGGGGGCGGAAGACGCATGTATATAGCAAAGCAACAGGTGCATAGAAATACTCCTGCAAGTAGGTGGAAGGGTCAACCAACTGGCACGAGACTTATATCCTCGTGAAATACAAGCATATAGAATGGCTTGCAAAGTTGGTGCTAATTTGGACCGTCTTTTCGTTAATTAGGTGAGAAAGAGGGGGACGTTCGAATTTAAGGAAGACCATGCGTTACTTGTGATTCAAAAAAGCAACTGAACTTTTTTGCTCTTTTGATGATCGAAGAAACGATTAAAATTTGTTCTCCCAATTATTTAAATAATATGTGTAACTTATTTTTTGAGATTGATAAATTTTTAATATTGTGATAGCGGTTTAAATACTTTCGTTGTAAAATCGGCAAGCAAAATGTGACAACAGCCATTTTCTATTTACATGCGTATGCATATCTATTTTTTAAACCAGCTGGCTCATGGTGTTGCCAAACCTTGTTACTCGTTAAGGAAGTTGAGGCTGTACAGTCATTTTTTTTACCCAAAAGTGATGACCTGTACCTTTCAAAAGTTAGGCCAGTTTGGCAATGTTGCATACACTTTAAAGAAAAGTTGGGGAAAAAAAGACGAACAACTGGTGAAAGCTCAGTCGAAAACACGAACAGTGACGATCCTAGCCTCAAAAAACTGCACGGAAAACAGATTATTATTAATATATAATCTCAGCAAATCTCCTAATAAATCTGAAAAAATTGACATTATTCGGCAAGCCTTGCTCATGTTGCCCAAAAAATTTCATATTTTTAGCATCATTTTTAACGGAGATATCACTGAATGTGTCTTGACTTCCATAAGATTACATGTTATTTGGCCCAAATTGTTATTGATTTTTCTCAGCAACGACGCTCCTAAACTGTCTGAAAATTTAACTGATTTTTTTTTACACTTCACTTTATAAGATGCAATCGGTTTAAAAGCGGTGACATCATTTTCATTCTAATGCCTCAACTTCCTTAACCTCAAATAAGTGTTTTTTTCTTTTTCCATTCCCAAGAGATTTCCCAAGAGATGTTCTATTTTCTTATTCTCGCTTTTGACTCTTTAAAGTTGGGAGGATCCTATTTCATTTTTCATTGAATCCAAATCGTCGCGCAGGAAGTGTGCTTGCCATAAGAGCCTATGTAAAAGGCTTCAAAAAATGTGATTTTAGTTAATTATTCTCTCGACAACCGGACGGTAGATTCTATAATTCCGGAAATCGATGCACGCTGTATATTTCTAGCATATTTCCAAATTTCAACTCTCAAAGTTTGAATTTTCGATTGCCATTAGACTCGTGTGAACTTGCTTAAAATTTTTTCGAAAAAAATTGTGTTTTACGAATCCCCAGTGGATTCGTTAGATTCATCGATTATAATAGCTTAACGATAACAATGACAACTGAGATGGAAGAAATCTTTTGCAGTTTTTGAGGACATTTGCAAATCAGAAAAACGAAACCTCGAGGGAGAAGTTTTATTACGAATTCTGCTCTGTTTGTAACGCGAAATTTTTCAGTTTACAGTTTGTCATTTTGCAGTCAGGAGTCCTTTAGAGGCTTTTCTCAAGCAATTTTGAAAGATTAAACGAATGTAGAACACAAGATTTATTATGATTCGAGGTTATGAAAAGTTCGTGCGAAAGTGCAGAATCGTTAAACGAGCTGTTGAAAACCTTTTACAATATTTGAGAAATCGATTATAGAGTTTGGAGTCCACGCATGATACACGCGTGTGGAAAAGTCATCGCAGCAAAAAAGCGTAGGTCGAGCAATTGCTGGTTGACAAACTCTAAAAAATTGTTTATTATTATCGTTGTTTGGAAAGTTCCTTCCGACGAATTGAAAGATCGATAACCCACGATTGCATTAAATTGAGTTTTTTCGTACGTTATTTTTGTAGAAGATCGCAAGGTTCGAATTCCCTCTCGTTTTTTAAGCACGCACCCTGCAGCGAAGTTAATGCGTGGGACTTCAATTCATTGATTTATATTAATGAATATATCTCTCCCCTTCGCGCATTAATCTAATGAAAAAGTTGTTCCGACGTCCCATTAATATTTCTCAGTCGCGCGTTATCGGGGCTGAAAAAACAAGACTCGATGTCCTAGATCTCGTTTTTATTAGCACGAGCGGATGGAACAAAAAGTTCAAACAAATGTTTTGAGCTGAAAGTTTTAACGACGCGGTTGCGAAGGGAATTTAAGAACGAATGCGGTCTCTTCCTTGAGGCTCGACCCCTTTTCGCCCCTTCCTGCATTGGCCCATGGTTGAAGTCGTTGAGCCTTCAAAGGCGGACGTCAAAAATTTATTCGATTTGAAGCACCGATACCCGATGAGGAAAGTAGGGAAACGCGGATCCGGACACGAGTTCGCGCAGAGCGGAGCATGTTACGTAACACGATGAATAAAATTTCGTTACAAGAAGAAAACATGCTGCGGTGGTCTGCGCGCAAGGCTGGATCATCAATCACACGCATAGGAGCCGCGCATTAAAATAACATCGATCTTTCAACCTGACCACAAATGCACCGGAGGCTTATAACAGGCGACGAAGATTACGCGCTCTCCTTTTCTTTCATCGCGTTTTTTCTTCCGCTTCAACTCCTCCTACCCATTTTATATTTTTTTCATATTCCTCGAGGGCGTTCGCATCAGAGTGCACCTTCGATGCATTTATTTCATAAATATGTGTGGCATTATTCGGACTGATGCATACACCAACGTCCAGGAAAGGAATATGAGACAAGGGCACTCGCTCTCCGAGGGGGTTCCAACAGTTACGCCCTTTTAAGCAACTGCGATCGATACAAGTACGAGCCTGCAGGTAACACACTCTGCTGTATCGATCTCTTTCCTTGCTCGCTACTCTTCGCTCGCCAACATGCAACCCGTCTTCGGCACAACGACCCTCCGCGAGGTCGCGAGGTCGAAAGTCCCTCTTTGCCATTTTCTCTCCTTCTCTCTCGCTCCTTCGTTCCCTTTTGCTCTTTAACTCTTCGCCGCTGGAAGACCAAAGAGATGCATAACTTTAAGGCTCTCTTTTGTGTAAGAAAGAGAGAGAGAGAGAGCCGCACCAAGCCACAGCGAAAATGCAGGCTTGTGGTAACTGACCTCATCCCTTTGCACCGATCGATCCGAGCCACTGACATCGCATCAGTGCCGGAGGATTAAACCCTCCCATTTGCCGCATGCGATGTTCAATGCCCTAATATCCTATAGACTGCGATGCACTGCTCACAATCTCGACGAGGAAACGTCAATTGCAATAAATCGTTGCTATTTCGATGCTTATTTGTCAATTGTTTTTATTCGTTTGTTACCCTCTTGGTTGGATCTGGCATTTCAAAGTCCCCAAAGTTCCGGCTCACGCTGTAGAGGCTCTGAAAAACATCCGCATGCGGTGAGGTTTGAACGAGTAAATAAATGCTTCTCAAAGAGCTCCGCGCAGAGCTGAAGTTGATGTCGCAAATGTCGATGGGAAGATGTGAAAAAATAGTTTTCCCGAATCATAAACGCTTCCCATCGCGGTTGAGTGACCGATTTTTCGAGCTCCTATATTGCCGCGGAGAAACAACGAATTGCGCAGCGTAGAAAAAGCTCTACTGAAAGTTGAAGCGTTATCTCAGATCCTATTACAAGAGGAAGGAACGACAAATGTTTTCGACAATCCATCATCGTATTTTCTGGATCTGTGGCACTCCACGAGCCATACTTGTTGGCTAATACCGCTAGGGAGAAAGTCTGTCGGGGTGGGTGATCCTCGCGTTCATATGGGCAAACTGTGTGATCTGTTCACGATCAAAAAACGCTTGAGGGTTCAACGGGTCGTGAAAACGAATTGCCTCCGCGAAGCCCCGGAATCTCGAGGGGTCGCTTATTTTCTCGTACGTAAAGTTTACGCTTTTCGTTGACATTTCTCGACGCGGACATAATCGTGATAAGCCGCTTGAAAAATGTCACATTTGTGGTTAGCTTAAGCTCTCTGCAATTTACGGTTTTGGAATTTACACTGTGCCAATCAGGATTCATCGTTTCACTGAATTTCGGTGCTCGATCATTATTTTATCTCCGAACGCGCCGACCCTTTTTGGAACTCGAAAAACAATAATTCCAAAGGCAAATTCAAATCGCCATTCCAAGACAATTTGAAATACTTTGCCAGGAAGAACAAGACGTCGATCAGGACTAAAAGTAGTCTATGCTACTCTCTGTCCTTTCAACTATCTCTGTGCGAAAAATCAAGTCGATTGACTGTTTTGTTAGAACGTAAATGAAGGACAATTTTTCGTGTGGAAATACGAATATTCCTGTAAATCTCCCTTGGGAGTTGATTTTTTTCCATTACCAAAAGTAGCCTATCTTATTTTCCGCTCTTTCAACTAATTCTATGCCAAATATCAAGTATAGTTAGGGCGTAAAGGAAGGACAAACGAGCAAACAAACAAACAAACACTTTCGCATTTAAAATATTGGTTAGGATTAGGATATTGCAGATAGCTACATGTACTAAAATTTACGAAACGTTTTTTTACGGTGCATCACAGTAAAATCAGGGTGTCTAACGACCTGAAAAGTCATGGAAATTCTTAAATGTCATGAAATTACACTCGGACCTGAAAAAATCATTAAATGTCATGAAAAATTACCAAACAACCTGATTTTTTAAGATCTCTGCAACGCTCATTGTCATTGTCGATTTTTTGGTTTTCTTCAACATGATTTCAAAATTCGCGGAGTGGCGACAATGTCTGGTTCGTCAATACTCATCATCGATATAAAAACGAATATCGAATGAATAGTTTGTAAGAAAAAAAAAGATTCTTTATTTCAAAATAAAATATCATTTCTTTGTTATTTTTATTGATTTTTTTTATAATTAAAAGATGAATAAAAAGTATCAGAACCATAAGAAAAGTCATGAAAAATTCCTGTTCCTTCACTTAAAAAGCCTTAAAAGTCATGAAATTTCTGTTCTGGTCAAAATTAGACACCCTGAAAATGTCTTTGCCCCAATGTAGGTATCGACCACTCGCTCTCAAATTCCGTAGCAACCTAAATCGGTGATTTACACACTCCAACAAAGGACTGAGCATGTAAAAACAATGGGGAAATAGGCCGATATAGCGACAACGTAGGCCTGTCGTGTCATCCCTATTATATCGCCGCATCCTGGCATAAACATTCGTACGGTAATTTTCCGAGTGCACTTTCGAAGTTCGAGTAATTTCCGAGTATAATATTTCGAAATAAATATTGAAATAATCTTCAAAAGCACGGCAGCTTTAACCAGACATTTCTTTTAGATATACTCTGATAAAAGTTCCTAATTTGAACGATTATTTAACCGGTTGACTGGTGAGCTTTTTTCCAGTTTTTGTGCCAAATCTGGTACGAGCCAATATGTTACCGAAAATCACGATAATTTATTTCTGAGGGTTTTCGAGGTTGCCGATTCCATTCTCATGTGATAAAGCATGAAATTTTCGCAGTGAAAAATTAACAAATTTCACCCTGAACCCTTATTTTTCACATTTTTGGGGGTAGCGAATTTTGCTTGGTTTCGATGAAAGAGTCCAGTGTGATAAAAAAACTAAAAATTTTCATGTCACATAGCATGAAAATCCATTGAAAAAACGAAAAATTTCACCCTCAACCTTCGATTTTCCCCATTTCCAAGGGTAGTGAGGTGAAAATTAAGTTCAAAAATCGACTCAGCGACCCAAAAAACCACTGTATACCAATTTTTGTCCAAATCGGTTGAAAATTGAAAAAGTTATTTCAATAAGTACACATATGATACAAAACCAGAATGGGCCCGACTTTTGTTTGTACATATATGATCCAATACCAGTCAACCGGTTAATGGATAGAAAAATCCAATTTTTTTCCATCATAATATCATGGGAATTGCAGCTCGTCACTGCACTATCGTTACTTAACGGTAATTTTTCAAATCGAATTCTCCCGTGTTCGCTGGAAGGTGGAACTTCAGAAGAAATTTTGGACACGGATCGTGCAAACGTATCAGAAAATCGTTCGATCAAGACACGCATTTATCGAAAGCGGATGTTAGTTGGATCGGGCAACAATAATATCAGTTAAAGACATTTAATCGTTGCAACGATTGTTTTTCTCAGTGTATCAAGGGTTGAGACAACTCCATTGAGGACTTTTATGATCGCGAGCATTCATCGATCGCCTTTTAAAAAAGCCGAAATCGATGGATAAGCGACGAGCGGTTTTTACGTTGCTATTGTGAAATTTCCAATCGTATTGAACACCGACTATCATTTCGACGTCCATATAAACCCGCATCGTTCCGAGTACGCATTCCTCTCAATGGGTTCGACGATATCGTCGCGCGTTTTTCATTCAAAATTGAGGGATTAATCGGGCTCGATCCGTTCCTATCAAGTTCTGTGGCCACATTCGCCTTTTATGCAGCTCCACTTTTTCGTACGCAATCCTCAGTCAATAGAAATTTCCTGAATCATCGTTTTATTGCACGGTTACAATTCCGTCGATATTAACCCGTAGACATTGCACTCGTTTTGAAGTCACACACTCACCACACTGGTGCAAATTTGCACTTTTACTTTTCGAAACTTTTTATTTTATCCACGAATATGTATGGAATTAATGTTACAACGAGACTTTGTAGGGGTAACTATTTCTTAGTAATCGATTACATTTAAAAAAATTTTAAAATAAAGTTTTCTTGTAGAAAAATGGCCAAATTGAAGACAGGAATTTTGGAGTTCTAGACACTTGGAATTTTCGTGGGTGCAAATTTGCACCAGTGTGGTGCGTCTACGGGGATTTGACGTTGAAGGAAAAATATTCCCTTCATAATTTTATCCCAAAATACTTTCTAGCTTACGAATCCGTTGTGACATTTTAATTTTTTTCGTTGAGAAATACGAATTTTTGAACCAGGTACTCGGGGGGGGGGGGGGGGGGGGGGGGTAAAATTATGAAAATTTACGAATGAATCTAGCACCTAACGCCTTAAATACATCATATTAGATTCCCTTTGAAAGGATATAACGTTTGGAGCATGAAAAACAAATGTGTACTCGCTTATCTTTTGCTGTAACTGAAGCACGTTTTCACACAGCGCTAACTCAACACGAAACGCCGGCTTCGTATTGATATTTCGATGGGTTAAAGCAGTTTATCTCTTGGTTTAGGAGTATCGATGGTACAGTCTGACCTTGGTTGATAGAAATAGGCAGTTAGAACCCCGACCTTACTGACTGATGCAGTTTTATGGGGCTTAACTGCCATTTATGGGGCAAAACCAAAGATATTGAAAACAACGAGACAATTGGGAGGGAAAAAAGGACGTTGAAAACTGTATTTTTTTCAGAATATTGTGTATGCTTTTTTTTTTTTTATTAAAATTCACTTATTCGAAGCTCGGAGCACATTGAAAATGAGTCCCATGGAATATGGGAATAAATTTGATCTTATTTTAATGTATTTTTTTCAGTTCCAAGCTTTCTCGATGTCAATCGATATTTCGATATTTTTCATTATGTATTTTGGACCGAAATTTCGGTTTATCATAACGATTTTCTCACTACAGAACAGAAGGCGATAGAGTGTCGGTTTTTTCACTGAACTTCGAACTCGTGATCTTCTACGATAAATAATTTTGCTAACCAGCAATCACAGCGTTAAATGACAAATAGTAATGAAATGTGACGTTTTTAATATTCTTCAAGGCTTTCAGTCACAGGGGGACCGCGACGATCCCACCCTACAAAAAATTATTACCTCAAAGCTTCAATATTGAACGAATTCCACTGAAAAAGGGTATCCAGGGGTTTTTATAGTCACTGATCACGTATATTAAGTCAGATTGTGAAAATTCAAAATGGTGGAACCAATATGATGGACGTGGAATTTCAAATATTTATATTAATTTTTCTAAAACTTTGCACTTAAGGATTTTCGGGGTCGCTGACCACGAACCAGGCATTCGATTTTCAAAATTAAAAATATCGCATCCAATATGGTGAACGTGAAATTAAAAAAAAAAAAAAACACAACAAACAAAAGTGGAGAAAGACACAAAGAAGCCCCGAGGAACGAGTCTCGCATTGGCCTCTATCATAGTTTGTGAATTTTTTTCAATTTTCCGTCCGCCATTTTGAATTTGTCATTTTGTATTATGAATTTTCAAAATCTTATGCCGGGTTCGTAATCAGCGAAAGATTACTTTGAAAATCTGCAAACTCAATCTTGCTTTTAACCCTAGAACGCATGACTGGGGTGTGAGCACACCCCACGCGAACTTCAAACTACGCTCCCGTCCTAACAAGCGACATTATCGACTGATTATCGACGGATTTTTTAATATATAAATTCAATTGAAATTAGTTTTATCATACATCATTCTTTTCGTTATAAAAAAACGAAGAAAATGGTGTAGGATAAAGTCAGTTTAGCATCGTACGACCGGATTTATAAGCAGAAAAAGAGTGGGGTGCGTTCAAACCCCGGTCATGAGGTTGAGGGTATGAAAAAAGGCACATGAGGTGTAGGGTTAAATTCGATGTTAACTATCAAGAAAACCTGAAATTTCATTTAATTGCCCTCATTATGGCGAGGTAAAGAGCTTCGTGCATTGGCGAATAAGAATGCGGTAGGTCTAACGGTGAAAAAATGTTTCAGAGAGCGCGGACGAGAATGAGGAGAATATCGCGGAGTCCGCTAGATATTTGGAAGCCGGTATCGTCACTGGGGAGGAAGTTGTCATTGATGCTGACATGCCAATGACGATGAGAAATTTGACGAGATCATCGATCGGAGCCGGTGGTCGTGGCCAGCACACGGGCCCGGCTACCGGTTTTTTAAGGAGCGTGGGTGGTCTCGGCGCTCCCCATCATCAGCACCAGCTGCAACAGCACGTCAGTTTCGACCCTGAAGCTCCACCACCTCCGCCACCTCAACAGACTATGTGCTTACTCGAGAAGCCGGAAGTCGACAAGAAAGTCAAGGTAAGCGAAGAGACTCTTCGTAAAAAAAAGCTCCAGGACGGGTGGGGTTCGAAATTTCGAATAACCGAATTTTGTAGAATGGTCGATATTTCGAAATGAATAAATTCGTCATGTAAGATTGGAGAAAAATAAGTAATTCGAAATTCTTATTCCCGATCGACTATTTAGCAGATTACGTCTTTAATCGAATATTTTTTCTTTGAATTCGCATTTATTCGAAAATATATATTTCGATAGTTTGCATTTCGAATGCAATTTTTACAGACCGTACGAATGTCAAAAGTTCATATTTTCGAATTCAAAATGGAGAGTAATTGGTTTACAGACAGACCAGAATATAGAGTAGGAAAAAATCGAAAGTGAATTTTTCGAGCCTATAAAACTTAGATATGCGGAATAGCGATAGCTCGAAAAGGCGAAAGTCAAAATGGCGATGTTTAAAACTGGAGATCACGGGTCTGAGTAAGTGAGTGAGTGAGACGCGTGTATTTGGAGCTCCGCTGCATTTCTTTATATTGATCGATCGACTTTCTAACGTTTCGCTATTTTGACCATTCGACTTTTTGGTGTTTCAGTATTTCAACCTCAGTAATATTTGATCTTTCGTTATTATATTTTCAAAATTGTGAATTTTCACAGTATCGCTGACTATAGTAATTTATGAATCGAAAGAGTGATAGTCGAATTTTCGAAAAATCGATATTTTAGTCATCGTTCTATGGGCGATTGTTACATTCTATTTTCGATGTAAAGGTGCTTCGAACCTTGCAGTTTCTGCTTTATTTATTTTCGGCATTCAAAGCTCTAGTCGAATCTATCCGTCTCCATATTATCATTATATTATCGAGATTTTAGCTGTTCAAAATTTTAGTCATTCCAACATTTGATCCCCACCCTCCAGGACGATAAAGAACCATTCGCTTTTTCCGGTTCTCGGCTCATTCGATCTCCTTTTTTTTTGAGGCTCCGAATCAAGCTCCGCGGCTCACGAGTGGAGATTTTCATCGAGGACGTTCGAAACCGTAAAAACAAATGCGTATTTTCTTTCCTATCCTGTGCGAGGGCGGTTTTTTCAATCCCTCGCAAAAAAGTCCTCTTCAAAGCCCTCGAAGACTCCATTAGGGGGAAAAAAATTTTAAAAAGAGCGGGATAATAAAAAGGACAGTTAGCCAGAGGGCGAGAAAAGAGTCGCTCTCTCTTGTGCGTTTCCCCCGCAGCTTCCGCCACAGCTATCCAATCCTCAGGACACTACGCCGAAGCTTTTAACGTCACTTCCGGAAAAGTTCAATCGCTAAAAACCCTAAGGAACGAGCTTTCCTCGGCTCGGAGTCTTTCTCACGTTCACGAAGCACTTTGCAGGATAAATCAACACTTGTACAAGCCTCGCCATATCTCTTTCCTTTGAACTTTTATTTGCTCTCTTCTCATCGTTCCATTTTAATAAACATTTACGATTGCATTTTTCTCAGGAATTCTACAAACGTTTATACTTTTCTCCGCACTCCCCTCAATCTCAAATCGCAAGTAGCAAAACTAATTCGACAGGGAATTTTAAAAGTACTGAATCGATAACAAAAGTACTGACGATTCCAGCTGCTTTGAAAATTACATTTTCATCTTGAATCGCCGCTCTGCCACTCTCATTTCTAATGCATCATTCTCGCTGCAAATGCGTGCCAATTTCTTCCACAAAAAATCGAGTTTTCAAAAAAAAAGTGAACCACGACATTTTTCGATCGTCCGCTCTCAAAGATTAGCCTCGCCGATGAAAAAACTATGAAATTAAATGAAACCACTAATTGAAAGGTCACGAGAGCGAGATTTCGAGCGTTGCACGTTCCCTCCAGCTGCTCATCGTTAGAGAGTGTTATGACATAAAAGAAAGGACCATGGATCATCCGAAAATCGGATGAAATCGACGTCGCATACTTCTTCGGATATATTACATGTCGTTTCCCAAAAATGTGAGTTCCGACACCCGCCTTCAACTTCTCTTCTTTCCACTCGATATTGTATAATATGTCGCCCCAAGTTGATCCAAAGTCGATTACTTCAATGACAGCGCCCCTATGATACGACGTGATCTTGCCTCTTTCGTGTACCGTCTTATAACTATTTCCAGCAGCACCGTAACTCCGTCACACGTCTTTCCTGATACGCCCATCCACGTGTACACGGAACGACGTGCACAGCCACGAGCACAGTCTCGTCGATCCGATACCTCGTGAAAAATGGCTTATTATGGAGAGCTTCCAATCGTTTTCCCGCATGTGAACTCTCGTTGCCATTATCTCATTGCGTTTGTTGACATTCTTGGCAAAAGAAGTTGAAAATTATGATAAATTGGCATCTTTCGATCATTGAACATTTTTTTTCTATTTTTTTTTTTTTTAATGTAAAAAATCAATGCAACAGTGAAATAAATCGAACCGGCGGTTCTGAACTACTTTTGAACCTCCAGTTTGGCTTAAGATGATGGATCAGTCGGTAATCACAACCGTGAGTGCAAGAGAGATAGCTGCAAATTTTGAAAAGGAAATTTTTCCACATCGTTCGTCTGATCGAAAAAATAAAAATGTCATCGGATTTTTGCGATCGTGCTGCGTACGATGACATTTTTATTATTTTAATCGGATGAACGATGTCAAAGAGTTTCAATTTAAAAAATTCGAGGTGTGATTACCGACTGATCTATCATCTTAACGAGACTGCGGAAAAAGTTGTGAAACTTCGGAAAAGTCCGGGAGCGAAAAACGAGAATTCGTTGGTCAGCGATGGTAGAGGTACAAAACGGAGGTCGATCGAAAATGACTTTACACGGAAAATAGAATTAGATCATTAGTAATTCATACTTCGAGTTTAAATGTTGATTGCGTACTCGTGAAATATTCTGTTTTCCCGATAAAAACGCGTCGCATGGTAAATGCACCTGAAAATTCGTTCGACAGATTTTGGGAAAAACAAAAATAAACTCCATCAACCAATAGTTTCCATTCGATGACATTGAGTCTGCTGCGAAGTTGGAATTGTAGATAATTCGAATTCGAGTTTAAACCCTGTTTAAACTCGAATTTAAAAAATGCGTCGAGTTTAAAAAATCGAAAACTGACGACTTTTGCAGAATTTTGTGATTGCGATTGAAACTATAACGAGGGGCAAGGAAATGAAGCGATGGCGAGCCGTCCCTGTGATCGCTTTTAGAACTTTTCGTCGTTTTTTATGAAAAAATCAACTCATTTTTGAAGTAGGTATGAAAAAACGACGGGGCTATTTGGACTGACTGAAAAAAAACTTGCAGACGTCACGAGTGTAGAGACTGGACACGGGAAGATTGAGAAACACGATATCGCCGATCAATAGTAAGCATGGCAAACCTAAAGTGTGTACACACATTAGTAGAGATGAGGGAAAAGGATGCACGATCATCTTCTCGGTCCTCTCGACTAACATGGGAATGAAAAAAGCATGCGACGTACGGGGGAGATCGATCGATTTCCATTTGTTGCTTTGCCGGTCGACCATCCTCGCTAGTCTTTACGCTCATCGCTATAGAGAAGCATAAAAAAACTACCTAATAATTTTTCCCAAGGGGAAAAGACCACGAAAAAGCATAACAACGCGGAAAACAAAAACACCCCAATCGTTCGCTCGAGTGGGCTTTTGTTTACGCCTAACGATGTGGTCCATTTAACGTCAATTTTTTATCCGTCATATATAGAAAAAACTGATGAATAACTTGCCGAATGAAATGAATTTTTGTTGCCGTTTTTCTCGTTGTAAACGCAGCAACGGAAGTCGTTAAGGAGGGTGGCTACGTTCGTCAAATTGATAAGAAATTGATCAAATTTGGCGATAATGTTCTTCAACATCAAGTGCGAAGACACAATTTTTTTCAAAATTTTCTTCTGCTTAGTTATCGAGTAATTACACATTAAAGCAGATTTCTTATGCCCGGAATGTATACCTATATATATGGAAACGCTATGCTTATACACATGAACTTTAGTGATCAATTACTCGATAACCGTACAGAAGAAAAATCTTAAAAAATTTGTATTGTCAAATTTAACTCTAAAGAATATGTTCACCAAATTTTATTAAATTCTTATCATTTTGAAATTTTTAATGTATTTAACATGGTTTAGCATGGCAACATTGTATCGTCTCTAGCCACCCTCCTTAAGATTGAATCATAAATTGCGATTACTTATCCATTTGTGCGTTCTGTTCATTATCCTAACTAAAAAATCCGTGTGGACAATATGGAATTTTGCGAGTTTTATTGTTGTCGTTTTATTGGTATTCTGATTGGCTCTAATACGTCTGAATATGACGTTATCACATACACTAATGACTAATGATAATATTTATGGTCGAATTATAATTTTTATCCTTGAAAATGTCATATACGTAACCAACCATAGCTTGCCTGATCACGATTCCAGCTTGGAAACAAATATGCAAGTTTAGAAAAAATTGAAAGTGAGGGGAGTTTGTTTCCATTAATTTCGAATACGACTTGAAGAGAAGAATTTTGCGAAATTGAAGAATTTGACTAGCCGATATCACATCAAATTGTATGAGAAATTGATGGAACAAAATCCCCGTAATCGAAGGGCAACTACGGAGTCGTTTGTTTTACTCTCGGTGAAAATATTATTTCAGATGTAACCTTTCGGATAATCTCAAAACCAAACTTGTCAATAATGTTCGTATTAAAATTATTTTTATTATTTTTTCAGCATGGGATTCATTTTTCAGACGATAATGTGGTAATGCCTACAGAATAATTTAATAATATACCAATACTATCATTCAAGAATTCATTTAATTTAATTTTCATACACTTAGAGTGGTTAATGTTGCTTAAAAAGAACTTCAAACATGGAATTTCAATTCCCAATTTTTTACTGGATTTTATTGGAATTTTAATAATTGGTGGTTCGAAGATTCTGGATAAACATAGACATATTGAAAAATCTGTGATCCTTTACTAACCTGTAAAATTCCATACGCTTATTCGGAAATGAGAGACACGTAAGAAAAAAACCAACATTTAGTCATCATAATGAAATTATTTTTCGTCTTTTAAAGTGCCTGAAAAGTACAGCTAAAAGGAATAAAATGGTTTTTCAATATTAAAACAATCACATATGAATTTTAATTTTCATGGTATGTATTCATTAGAAAATTGTTTTTAATCGTTCCTTCATACAATCATAATCTTACATTCCAGTCCAGAGCTTATTTCATGTACGAGCAGTTAGATGTAATCAATGACTTAATTTATGTCAGAAACTTCATTAAAGGATAATGAAAATACATTAGAAAGCAGCATTTATTGATTGAAATAACATGAGCATACTTGTCAAAATAACTTGGTGTAAGTTCGGTTAAATTTTTATTTTTTGTATATTAAAAAGGCGCACTTCCATAAACTCAATGACTGCAGACACAAGCTGACGAATCAAAAAATTACTTTGCTTCTCTTTTCATAAGACAAATGTAAGAAAATTATTTATAGGACAAATAACTATAGGAGAAAATTATTGAAAGAGAAAAATGCTGCAAATTAAAATTTGCAAATTGCTTCCTCAAGATGGTCAAGATGCACGATGCTCAAAGCTTACTCTATGAGGTACTATATTTTTCATTTTGGCTTCCTCATAGAGGAAGCTTCGAGCATCGTGCATCTTGACCATCTTGAGGAAGCAATTTGCAAATTTTTATTTGCAGCATTTTTTTGTATACAAGGAATTAATGTATTTTCTCTACCTTCTTTCACGAACTTTAATTTACACTACCGGTCAAAAGTTTCCGGACAAAAGTCCGGAAAAGTTCTCGCACTCTTTTTTGTGCCACGACGCCGCTAGTCAATATATCGGAATGCAACAAGGCGCATTTTAAAGGAGAGACATTTGGCTTCAATTTGGTTTTTTTGAAAAGTTTCTACAACTTTTTTTACGTGTGGTACATCATATTGAAACGGTTCGTTTTTTGGCGTTATTTTTATCGTTTTTAACTGGACCGCGTTTGGAGATAAAAATTTTTGTCCTTAGTTTTGCGAGCGCGTCTTCAAAGGCACAAGCCTCAGCTTTAATTTTGTTTTTGAAAAAGTTTGATTCGATTTTTTTTCTCAGCATTATCTCGTTTTTAGTAAAAAAAGACAAATTTTAGAAATTGACGTGTACCGCGAGAACTATTAGATTTCGAGGGATGTTGCAAGAATACAAAAAGTTGTGTCTGGGATTGTTTTAGTCGCTGGAATTTTTAAAAATTTTTTTTCCAACATTTTTTTTTATCAATTTTTCAGTGGAATCTCAAGTGCATTGATTGTGATAAATCGAAAACAATGGGGGTTTTGATACAATATTAAGATAGAAAACAGTTCCACTTTTCAATTTCCAGATCATTAAAATTTTTTCGAATTTTTTTGGAAATTTTTTTGTTCAAAAATTTTTTTTTTGAACGTAAATTATTTGATCCGGGTTGTGAAATTGCAGATCGTCGTGTTATTATGAATCGAAATTTGATACTCGGCATTATTTCGTGTTTGATCAATGATTACCACAATTGAATGGTAAATGTATGCAACTCCCTATTTCGTTAAAATAATAAAAATGCTCGTCTTTCATCATGTTTAAAAATTAAAATTTCTGTTGCGACTAAAATGCGTTGCTGCCCCCATTTAACTCCGGTAAGATACTTGCACTTCATAACAAGCGATTTGAGATGCTATGGAACGCTCTAGAGAAACGAACTGCAATAAAGACGAAAAACCTAAAAATTTTCAGACAAAAAAATTTCCAAAAAAATCCGAACACATTTTAGTGAACTAGAAATAAAAAAGTGAAACTGTTTTCTGTCTTAATGTTGTATTAAAATCCCCATTGTTTTCGATTTATGACAATCAATGCACTTGAGGTTCCGCTCAAAAATTGATAAAAAAAAATGTTGAAAAAAAAATATAAAAAAATTCCAGCGACTAAAACAATCTTAGACGCAACTTTTTGTATTCTTGCAACATCCCTCGAAATCTGATAGTTCTCGCGGTACACGTCAATTTCTAAAATTTGTCTTTTTTTGCTAAAAACGAGAAAAAAACGAGAAAAACGCTGCAAAAAAAAATCGAATCAAACTTTTTCAAAAACAAAATTAAAGCTGAGGCTTGTGCCTTTGAAAACGCGCTCGCAAAACTAAGGATAAAAATTTTTATCTCCAAACGCGGTCCAGTTGAAAACGATAAAAATAACGCCAAAAAACGAACCGTTTCAATATGATGTACTACACGTAAAAAAAGTCGTAGAAACTTTTCAAAAAAAACCAAATTGAAGCCAAATGTCTCTCCTTTAAAATGCGCCTTGTTGCATTCTGATATATTGACTAGCGGCGTCGTGGCACAAAAAAGAGGGCGAGAACTTTTCCGGACTTTTGTCCGGAAACTTTTGACCGGTAGTGTATCTCTTTGTTTAAATTCATAAAAAAAAACTAAATGACGAGCCATCAGAAAAAACAGTTTGAAACTTTCAATTTTCATCGCTTTTCTATTTACATTGAAATTAAAGAAAATTCCCACAACTTTGCTGGAAAGTATAGAGGAAGTACAGACTTATACACAATATCTTATAAAATTTCCAAAAATTGAAGCGGTTAGACGATTTTTAAAAAAACTCATATTTTCGTAAAATTCAAAATGTCATAAAATTTGAACCGCTCAACCGATATTTCCCAAATTCAATACCAACCTTCCTATTATGATAGTCTATTTATAAAAAAAAAAATTATTAATAAATCTCTAAATTTTCGAAAGTTAGAGCGTCGACACCCTTTTTATGAAAATTTCAAACCGTCGTCAGGTTCGTAATTTTTTACAAATTCTGACAAAATTATCAGAGAGTGAAGAGCTTGTATAGATTAACATCTGTGCAAAACGGTAGCCCTGTATCTCAAACCGTTTCCAAGTTATAAGCGTTTAAATTTTGCAGTGCCACACACACACACACACACACACACACACACACACACACACACACACACACACACACACACACACACACACACACACACACACACACACACACACACACACACACACACACACACACACACACACACACACACACACACACACATCCGGACATTTTTTCTAGATATGATTTTTCGATATTTTGGAACATTTTGAGCACATTGACATTGAATACTGGAAAAAAAAAATGTTTCATCGTCACAAAGCTTCCTCGATGAGGAAGCAAAAAAAATGAATCAAATTCACGGTTATCGGCGAAGTCGGTACACTGCGAGCCAGTTTTAATAAATTTCCATTAAAATCCGTAAAATATCAATGAGTTTGCGTTCGTTAAGGGGAGCATCCGATCCAATCGAATCTCACGTTAAGCGTGCAAAGATGATAAAGTGAATCGCGTGCAAACCTAGTTTATTGCTGCGAGTAAGATGCAGGGCTAGCCCCACTGCTGTTTACTAAATTAAGGTCCCATTGCTCACATTTCCAAAATTTCGAAATTTCCATTGAGTATGATCACGTAGTTTTTAAGATAAATTCGTCGCCTGTTCGATTGATTGTCGAAACCATGAGGAATACACGTGCCAATTTTCTAGCCGCAGTTAAAGTACTGTGGTGGTAGTCGATCAAAACGAACTGAACACCGTCCGAGTTCATTACAGACCTGGAACACATTTTATCATATAGTTTTTGCTTGATAAGCGTAATTTTAGGCTGCCAGATTCTGATATGTTTCACGTGATATTTCGTAATGCCGAATCTTTGTTACAAATTATGGTGTCACGCTTTCAAAGTCTGTTAGTGGAGACTAGTACAAAACGGGGTACGGAATTATTGTACTTTTCAGAATTTTGAGAAGGTTTGTCTACCTCGAAACCGAGAATTAAACGGTGATTTTCGAAAATTAAAAAAAAAAAAAAAATTTGTGAAGTTTTTTCCATTCACTACAATTTTAGTCCAATGCACTCTGCTGACTGCTTCATTAGTATTGGAGGTGCATTGAAAAAAATTCAAAATTCGTAGAAGTTTTCAGAGTTCCATTTTTTTTTATTTTTCAAATAATATAAAAAATCCGAAAGTGCAATAAATAAAAAATTTTCTCCTACAAGTTGAAAAAAATTAATCTTCATTTCGCTACCGGTGATGCGATATAACTGGGACCGCCGTTTGAGGTCAAATCAATCAGGTCAAAAACCTGAATATCTGATACAGAATTGGCCGAATTTTCATTTATTTTGTGTAAGTAAGAGTGTTAGTTGGGCTATCAGAAAGTTAATCATTTATACTTTATTAATATTAGAACATTGGAAATCAATAAAGTAGAGCCAAAGTCTTTCGATTAATGTTTACTTACACGATTTTCTCCGCACTCGGTCCCAACGGGAGCTGGCCCAACTAGCACGTAGTCATACACGTTACCTTTGACGCTAGTCGCACATTTCAAGAATTCACACATGTCCGTATGGTGCTCGCGGATCTAAGATTTAAATGAAAGGAATTATTTTTTCAAACCGAGAATGCAGGATCCTTTGAACGCATTGACGGTGAAGAATCATTCCATTTATTCTTAATACTCACGTTACAAGCTCCGGCATAACCATGCATTCGACAAGCCTTATGAGCGCTCGTCTGTGAACAGCGAGAAAAACACACTTGAATATTCATCGTTTCTGTAATAAGTTCTGAGTGTTACTTTTGTACGGGGAAAAACTATTGTCGATCAAAACGAGTTTCGCTTCTCCCGAGCAAAGCGCTCAGATCAATCCGGAATTCAATCTCGGAATATTTTGGCGAAATAAAAAAAAAATATTTTTCTAATGAAATTTCTATGTGTTTTAAAAATATTGATAATAATCATTGGAGAATATAGTTTTTTCAGTGCTTTCGGAGCAAAAAGGATAGCTAACGAAACATTGCGTTGTGTTCTTCCTCGATTTTGAAAAGTTAATAAGAAAATTTAAAAAAAGAAGAAGAAAAAAGATGATTTTTTTGTTTTTTGTTTTCTTGTTTTCTTGTTTTCTTCATTCAGAAGTTTGGGGCTTTCGAATGGATACTTCACGGAGTCCATCCGGGAGCTTGCAACTTGCAACACCAATGACCGTGGAAGGCTCAGAGTGATTTTATGATTTGGTCGAGAAAACTCAACCATTTGTCGTTCAACAAGAAAAACGATGGTTTCTACGAAATGTTCGTCAAATTCGAAATTACGAAAAATTCAAAAAATAAAGTAAAATAAAGTTTATGATGGATCCAATTCAATGAACTATTTTTTCCACAGTGGTCAACATCAATTTGACTTACCATGTTAATGTATGCAGATACAGTCACTGCACTTCCAACCAGGATCGCGAGGAAAATTAGTGATAACCGCATGGTAGAGGAGTTGAAGAAACTAACAAAGCGTGATTTACTTTCGATTACGACTTTCAAACTAATATTATTTTTCAAGTAAATTTTATGATTTTCAGACTGACAAATGTGAGGCTATTTCAAAATCGTATAATTATACTTTTCATGCTCAAAAATCAAGATAAATAGAACTTACGTCAGAGATGTATTCAGCTGCTGCAAAGTTTGTGGACGACAGAGGCAATTCCCAACTATCAGACCCGGTTTATATAGGGGAAAATGATGTAACCTTTCCAGCTTACATATATGTAGATCACCATATGTTATTCTCTGATAAAGAATTAATCGATAAGCCACACAATTGAGGTAACTTTTATAAATGATATTATGTATTTTGCACTTGCTCGTTCAAAGATATGCTAATATTAAGATTAAAAGTAGTTTCATAGCCTTTAATTTGTCGGCTATTAGACTACGAGGTTGTTTTTATATTTTCGCAAGGTGGACGCTTTCGAAGCGTACATATTCGTCAAAAATATCATAATTTTTTAATTTCTCTGTTGAATTTCCTACTCAAAAAGAACGAAGAATATGATTTTATCCAGGTTATTTCGAATTGCACAGAAACACGCTTGTCATCAAAATGACTTTGATAAACATGAAATTAGGGGTTGAACGATCATTGCATCCCCAAATCCCACCACTTTTATTTCCTTCAAATCGGAGTAAGTGTTTCAGGCAAAGCAAGGTCAAAGAATTGAAAAAAAAAACGCATAATCCTGCCTTACGAACTCTCACCGATCAAATAATAATTCGACGAAAGGCGCTATTTTCAAGCCTCATCAAAAGTCTAGTTTGAACTCATAAAAAAATTATTAAATCTGTAAGCTAGGAAAGCATGAATTGCGAGCATCATAAACGATGAATCTTTCACTGGAACGCAAACGTTCTATGCAACGAGAACGAGGATCGAAAATCAGGAAATCAAAACTGAAACATCTTGATTGAATTGCGTGAAAAAATATTGCCGAATACCTGGCACAGTGTTTTTTACAAACTTATCTTTTCCTTCTCGCATTTGATTTTTTTAGCACTTGAAAAGTTTGTACAGGTGTTTCGTCCTAGTGGGGGCACCATACCACAAACTGCCTGGATTTTTTTATCTATAAATATGTCAGATTTTGAAATTCAATTAAGGTCGATCCCCTACGACAACCCCAACCAAAAGTTATGTACCGTCTGCATATTAAAAGGGTTCATAATTCGTTAGGATCGTAATTAATAACTTTGTAAAGAGCCTATATACGTACTCGGTGCCAGCAGATATAGTACACAAATATCATTTGCTTTCGTAAAATTTATTCTAAAAGTATTTTTGATCTGACATCGCGAGTAAATTTTTTGACGGAACTATCCGGGCTACGCTTCAACACACAGAAAAGGTTGCCTATACAGACGACATTCGCTTGTTCGCTTGCAAAATATATCGTATGCAGCCTAAACCTTCGTACTTCTCGTGACTATATCTGTCAAACTAGATGGTCAATCACCTTGATTTTTTTTCACAATATCTATGATATCCTGCTCTAGCTCCTCCTCGTTTTTTATAAACTTCCTAATTTTAGTACTAGCGGTAGAATTAATAATGTACTGTTTGCCTATGCATGGTCCATATATTACGTGTTAATTGAGTCAATTTCAATTACATATATCTCGGGTTCGAGATGGTGAAACTTGTTAAAATTTTATATAGGTGTTGTTCATATATTAAACAATACGTATGCCAAATTTAAATAATTTCCTAATTTAACTGTCTCGTGGAGGAACCACCTTAAATATAGTGAATATAAAATTTTGCGTAGCTATCATGTAATAAATGAGTCACAGACTTCTCAAATGTTCATATAATCATCTACTGTCACGAGTTCGTACGATTTGAACAATCCGAAAACGGCCTCGTCGAGGCAACTTTTCAAGGTTATTACTTTTGTTACATGTAACAACAGATCACATATTTTTTTTTTCAAATTTGTTTGTTTTTCTGACATTAGATTCATCATCAGCGACCCCGAAACCCGCTGAGTAACAAGTTTTATGCTTAATGCATCGATTTTTGAAAAAGTCATTCGCTATATCGAATCCGTCATTTTGAATTTTAAAAATTTTGAAAATTTGTAATCGGATTCGTAACCAGTGACCCCAAAAACTTGAAAATATGAATTTTCATCAAAATCAGTAGAGATTAAACATTCATCACTATAGAGAGTCAGGTCACAATTTATATTATACGTTTTTAGATTCATTTGCAGCAATGTTTTTTTTAAAAAGATAGTTTATTGCTCCGCTTAACATTAATACATTTATAAGTATAAACTTTCTTGAAAAACTTAATAATTAATAGCTTTAAATCGACTAGGTGACAAATTCAAGGTCATTACTTTTGTTACATGTAACAAAAGTAATAACCTTGAAAAGTTGCCTCGACGAGGCAGTTTTCGGATTGTTCAAATCGTACGAACTCGTGACAGTAGATGATTACATGAACATTCGAGAAGTCTGTGACTTCTCGAATTACATGATAGCTACGCAAAATTTTATATTCATTATATCTAATTGGATTTCAAAACTTCCATCAGCTATGCTAACATATTTAAAGATAAAAAAAATCAGGCAGTTTGTGGTATGGTGAAACACCTGTACAAACTTTTCAAGTACTAAAAAAATCAAATGCGAGAAGGAAAAGATAAGTTTGTGAAAAGCACTGTGCCAGGTATTCGGCAATATTTTTTCACGCAATTCAATCAAGATGTTTCATTTTTGATTTTCTGATTTTCGATCCTCGTTCTCGTTGCATATAACGTTTGCGTTCCAGTAAAAGATTCATCGTTTATGATGCTCGCAATTCATGCTTTCCTAGTTTACAGATTTAATGATTTTTTTATGAGTTCAAACTAGACTTTTGATGAGGCTTGAAAATAGCGCTTTTCGTCGAATTATTATTTGATCGACGAGACTTTGCAAGGGAGTTTCTCATAATTTTTCTCGAGATTTGACGCGAATAGACGCTTCAGTTCCGATCAATCCCTATGAAAAGAAATTCCTTTTCCATAATCGCGCTCTCGCAGGAGCGTCTTTCCTCCTCCGCTCCTCTTCGACCCTGCCAGACCAGTTTTAGGGAAGAGTAAATTTAATTGTCTCAACCTTCAGCGATGATCGAATCAGAAGAAGCAAGATCCGAGGTCGGAGAAACGACCCCGGAAACGCCACGAGCCACAATAAGTTCTTCTGCCTTATCACTTTCTTATATGCGCTTGACAGCGCTAATATTCTCCAGGAGGCATTGTACGTCGTCTAATTAGTGGGAAACACGTGCAGGATTGTTTTCCAAGAGTCGTGCTCGGAGTGTGTTGGTGCGTGGCAAAGTGCCAGTATCATGCGCACGTGATGGAATTCCCAGGTTGCTAAGTACGCAGCACACTAGTACGCGTACGTGGGTACGGAGAGTGCGTTCGGAAAGACAAGAGGCGTGGCAGCTGGAGGTGAAAACGAGAAGCCACTATATCCAGACAAATAGACGTGGAAAACCTCGAGACTAATAACACACGAACTTGCCTATACACACGCGCGTTATACATCGACGAAATGCTCGTATGAGCCGAGCATCCCCTGCGTGTAATTTGTCGTCTCCACGTGTCTACATATACTTGCGCATTCATATACGAGCTCACTGCACGAGCCGCGTACGCACGATTAAATTCCTCCCTTGTTGTGGATGAGATTCCCTCAGGATCCAACCTCGAAATGAACTAGACCAACGACTCAGGCAAATACGGCATAAATAAATAGTTCAGTTACGTATATGACTGGGACATGAGAGGAACATTCGTAGGGACGCACGAGTCCTCGTGTACCTTTCAAGTAGTAAATATATATGAGCCCGACTTCCCCTTGCCACACGCAACTGATAAATGAAATTACATTTGACATTCAGTGCTGGACATCGAAGATGGGTGCGGGGAAGGGGTTCGATTTGTTTCGTTTTTCCGTGCATGAAGACCAGAGTGGTTTGGAAAAAAATGTTCCTATTTCCGCCGACTCTTTGGGGGTTCGGCAGTTCTTTTCTATCGTCCTCTAACGACCCTTCGATCTTTATTTTATTCATTCTCGCCCTTGTCGGAAACTATGGGATGAAAGTTCTGGTTATCGGCAACAGAAAATGCTGGGCCTCGACGAGAGCGTGACTCCTTTACAGTTTGGAAGTCCTGAAGGCATCGAAGCCACTGATTCAAGTAGTTTATCTCATAATTGTTCTCACTTACGGCCAAAAATCATGAGGCGATCGAAATTTATTGTATACGGAAAGAAAAAAATAGTAAGAATTACTACTTTTGGAGGTTTTTACCAAAAATTTAGACATTTTTGTGCCTCTTCCATGTTCAAATTTCTCAATTGCTTATTTTACAGTTGAGTACAGTTAAATTCCGAGAGCTCGATCACAGGGATCGCCTATCTAAAATGTTTGAAAATTTACTATGGTATAGAGCAGAATTTTTTTCGCACTTGAATATTTACATGGAGGAAAAAAAATGGTTTAAGTTACTATGAAACCATAATGTTAGGGTTCTAGTCACCCATTTTGGAGGTTTTCACCAAAAACATTGTAATTTCCAAGTCAATTC
Organism: Venturia canescens; assembly: GCF_019457755.1. Taxonomy (NCBI): domain Eukaryota; kingdom Metazoa; phylum Arthropoda; class Insecta; order Hymenoptera; family Ichneumonidae; genus Venturia; species Venturia canescens. The sequence continues at coordinate 8,573,095 of NC_057430.1, forward strand.
CAAAAACTATTAAAATTGCGTATTTTGCTCTGACAAGGATTTAAACTGTGCCATTTTTTCTACGTAATTCACCGAGGAAACATTGTAAAATTTATGTTGACTCGATGATGAACCGTAAAGTAGAATTATTAATGTCGTTTTGCTACGGCTGGTGCTGTTTTCACAATCGAAATTCACAGTTGAACGTAGTCAAATTTGAGGAGCTCGAACACAAGCACCGATGATCCGCCAAAGTGTTTAGAAATTTACTACAGCACATAGCAGAATTTCATTCGTGCTTATTGCGCTTATTTTGGCATCACAGATCAATTTTCATCGAATTCTCGCTTCACAAAAAATGATTACGTATGTTCGTAAGAATTAATAAATATTACGATGTAGAAGCCTACTCCCAAATCGCTCGCTCGTTGAAAGCATAATTGTCTGTGAAAATTGTGCTTCAAAAATTTTAACGATTAACTGAGGCAATTGCTCATCGTATTCTCGTTTATTCCGCTGCAAATCATCTTACAAATAATGATGAAATAATTCCAATATACGATTCGAAAGTTATTCTGGGATACGAGGCAACGGAATATGGCACTCGATGCGATGGATTTCACCCAATAGCATTAAGGTTGATCCTCTGCGACAGTCCCAACCAAAAGTTATGTACCGTCTGCATATTAAAAGGCTTGATAATTCGTTCGGATCGTAATCAATAACTTTGTAAAGAGCCTATATACGTACTCGGTGCCAGCAGATATAGTACAAATATCATTTGCTTTCGTAAAATTTATTCTAAAAGTATTTTTGATCTGACATCGCGAGTAAATTTTTTGACGGAACTATCCGGGTTACGCTTCAACACACAGAAAAGGTTGTCTATACAGACGACATTCGCTTGTTCGCTTGCAAAATATATCGTATGCAGCCTAAACCTTCGTACTTCTCGAGGCTATATCTGTCAAACTAGATGGTCAATCACCTTGATTTTTTTTCACAATATCTGTGATATCCTGTTCTAGCTCCTCCTCGTTTTTTATAAACTTCCTAATTTTAGTACTAGCGGTAGAATTAATAATGTGCCGTTTGCCTATGCATGGTCCATATGTTACGTGTTAATTGAGTCAACTTCAATTACATATATTTCGGAATCGGAATGGTGAAACTTGTTAAAATTTTATAGAGGTGTTGTTCATATGTTGAACAATACGTATGCCAAATTTAAATAATTTCCTAATTTAACTGTCTCGTGGAGGAACCACCTTAAATTTAATCGACATTTGGTTGACAGCTATCACAAAAAAAATGTTTCAGAATTCAAGAATCGCTTTAGAATGCTTATTTGGATGAAGTTTTCGGTGAAACTGAGACAAAAACTGTTGAATTTTATTAGTGAAAAATGACGAATAAACTCTGTGATATTTCGATGCGAAGCACACATCGAAGTTCGCTGATGAATATAATCGAGTAAGCCATAAGATGGAACTTGAAAATTTCACCTGGCATTGTGCACTCGGCGTTGAGAACAGCAACTTAATTCATTCAGAATAACCGATAATTATTTGGGAATGGAATTACGTGGTGAAACATTGGAGAGCAATGTATAAAACTTAAATGAGAAATGACCAGTATTCGTGGTTAAATTCCGTTCGCAGAGCTGCTGCTTCGATCGTGTTAATCGAGCATGCACGAAACTGGTGCAGTTGAATATTCAATAAAAATGGGCTGCCAGTAACGAGCAATGAAAAAAAATAGTTCGATGAGAAAAAATCGTTTTCCAAGCGGTTGCGAGCAGCAGGAAAATTCTTCGTCGTTCTTTTTTTTCCGAGCTTGCGTGCACAACGAATTATCTTATAATCGTTAACCGTTGTAAAAGCCACTTGATCGAAAGAGCTAAAGAGTCGGAAGAAACGGGGAGAAGAAGCAGAGAAAAATGAGAGTATGAGCTGGCAGAAGATGGGAGATGTGACAAGGACAACAGACAGGATATCGTCGATGAGGACGAGTGTTTGTCCTGGCGCTCCCTTTCACAATTGTCGAGCGACCACACCCTCGAATCTATTGCACGCGCCCGCGCTCTCACACTCGCTCCCTCCATCCTCCTGCTCTTAAACCTTTCTCTGCTTTATAGTTTCTATCTTTTTTCTCCCCTTTTCGTCCTCCTGCCTTCTTGCTCTTTGCCTTCTCTTTGCTTTCTCTTTGCTCCCTTTGTCTATCGCCGTTTCTTCAGCTCTGTTCATCCTCTCTTTCCACAAGCGTGTGCACACAAGGGCCTCGAGCGGACTACGCACGTGCTTTTGAAATCCTATACACTCCAGAATCTTTGTATACGCGCGCTTACAGGCCTGCGTACCGAGATAAACGCACACGTAGGAAAATGTACGCGCGACGAGAGAGGAGACCGGCCACCTCTTTTGCCCAATGTGCAGCTCATACTTTTGAGTTTTTCCTTACGAAGACATTCGCGTGGCGTGGGCTTTTCCTCGTTTTCTTTGCTCAATCCTCGAAATGGAGGGCTCGATAAAATCACGTGTTTTTCGTGTACTTAGAAAATAAACTGACTCAGATGGGGCAAAATGGACACTTAAGGATTTAAGCAAGTTTCATCGATGAGAATATGGTCTTTCAACTATTTTTGACTCCCAAAATTGATGCCCAGTCCTTGTTTCCCGAATTTCGTAAAAAAAACAAAAATTTCGGGGCAAAACGGACACAGCTCCTCAGAGGCATGAAAATCGAAAAACCGACATTTTTCGAAATACAGCCGTTCCAAGTGACCGTTCCCGAATAGAATGCCAACTCTCGGTAATATGGGAAAAGAAATGGGACCACTCAGGCTCCATTCCTTGGACGTAAATGAAAAAAAAATTTCGAAATGTAGCAGTTTAGTAGACAGGAAAAAAAGCTCACCAAGACAGTCAAATCCTCGTCTTCTGAAGACGTTTCTTGCATTTTTTGCGAAGGGTTATATTCGTCGTCCTCCGAAGATTGGATTTACTGTGTAACATACAAAAAATGGACACACACCTTGTGTACAGGTGTTGAAGACGAAGATGTCAGCTACGAGTGCGATTTTTGTAAAAAATGAATAAAAAACCTTTTTTCCTTATTCGTACTTTGATTACTATCGTGGTTTTTAAAAATAAGTCAAAAAAGCGAATGGATAATGAGAAAGTAGTTTGGGATCTATTTTGCTCTGAAACTTGAATTTTTTGGGGATGTCACCGTGGAATTCAACAATTTACCATGATTTATGGTCAGGACATGATTTGGAACCGAAAAAAAAATTTTACGCATTTTATGAAATTTCAGCTTCGGGAAAATTCATTTTGCCCCGGAATTCAACTTTATGGGGAAAAACGGACGCTGTGTCCATTTTGCCCCATATTACCCTACGTTTTTTTTAATGGTGGCAAACCATTTGAATTTCTCGGTTCGCACGTACTTTTAGTGATTGTCGTGTAGTGGAAAATACTCATTGGAACTGGCACATATATCGAGGGTCTGAGCAGACAACCGAATTTTTTATTGAGCCATAAAGTTTCAATTCGTTCGCCACCATTCGTTGGCCTAACAGAAATTTTGTTAGATAGATGAAATATGTCATCTAGAGATAAAATGATTGTGATCGAACGAAGAAGGCGAATTATTAATTCGTACCTGGAGTCTTTGTGGTTCATTAAAACTTTTTCTTTCCCTTTCTCCCTCTATGACGCGAAGAGAGCCACTGAAAATCCTTATTTCATTATACTTTTTTCGTTGTTCACGAGGGTTTTCGGAATGCTCATTGCAGAGAAACCGTTCTTAGGTCCGCGTCCGTGCGGTGGCCCAACCGAGTAAAACACCCACTTTATTAATGGAGGATGACGTGCTGAAGAAAATTGTAACGAAATTGAAAATAAGGAGACTCCGGACCAACAGGTGCGAAGAAGGAGGATCATTTTCAATTTCGCGACAATGCAGCGCCCACGTTTGGCTCAAGCTCTTACACTCTTCTTTTTCTTGTTCCGGTAAATCTATAACAGAGACACAGTATTCACGGTATGATGGAGGAAGAGAACGTGGTGAGGCCACACCAGGAGATGGCGAGTCTTACGTTCGAAGAAAAGAAATATCTCATCTCGGTGGAGCGCGGTGACGTGGCTTCGGTGAGGAGGCAAGTTAAACCGACAAAATAAACTTCCGACCTTTTCCCTCCTCCGTCGTCGGACCTCGCCCGTGTTCTCGTTTGCGTAATTTAATGCCAGGCATAAAAATTCACTGGAACTTTTCCATCAGCCACAAAAGCCTACGCTGGATTACCGCCGAGTTTTCCCGCTTCTTGCTCGCTTCAATTTCCCTTCTTTTTTTGATCCCATTGTCTTGACGAACTTCAGGATGCTCCAGCGTGCCCAGGAAACGGACTGGATCAACATGAACTGCGTCGATCCCCTCGGAAGATCGGCTCTTCTCATGGCCATCGACAACGAGAATCTCGAAATGGTTGAACTTTTGATAGCGTTTAAGGTCGAAACAAAGGACGCTCTTTTACACGCAATATCCGAAGAATTCGTCGAGGCTGTCGAGGTCCTCCTCGAACACGAGGAAACCCTGCACAGGAATGGCGAACCTCATGTAAGTTCGTGTCGTCGAACAAGCTTTTTCATTCGCCAATCTGAACACTCCGCTTCTCCATTTGCATGCGCTGCTTTTCAATCATTTTTTTTTTTTTTTTTTTTTTTATCATTCATCCTCTAAATAATGTTACCGTTCAATGAGATTCGCTAGAACAGCCCATATGTCAGTTGCAGAGCGTTTATTTACACAGCTATACGAGTAGGAACGTTATGTGTGCATTCTCCAAGTTGATAGCTCCACACATACACGTGTGTATACGTCGAAAGTTATGCTCATCCCCTCACTATCAACACTCCCGTATGTATGCTTCAATCGAGTCTCCCTCGATGAGCTTCGATGAGAATCGAAGCCCTCTCCCTCGTTCCCTTCCTCTCCGTCTCCCTTTTGTATTTTTCCTTGCCCCTTCTACGTCATGCGTCTCCGAGGATGAATTATCCCGATTGAGCTCTCTCTCTCTCTTACCTCTCGAGTTTCCTCAGTGCTCTTGCTTTCTCTCAACGTATTTCAATGCTCGGAGAATCCCCGGGAGCAATGAAAAGTTTGATGGATCCATGCACGGGCAGTAGATCGAAAAGCAGCTCATACCTGATTTCGTAATCCCGTACGACGAGTTGCCTCGCCCCCTCGAAATTTCCGATTGCACAACGCTTCGTCATAACTCACTCCTTCCGATGCCTTTATCCATTAATTTATTTATTCAATAAATTCAGCCTCGACCTCTGCCAGAAGGAAATATAAACGTTTCGTACGAGTCTGTGGAACGTCCTGCGTACGGGTCAATCCGTTCCGAGCGAACTTATCGACCGCCCGGTTCAGATGAGCCGCGAATTAACGGCGGGAATAACGCGAAGAAGAAAACCCTCTCGCTTCTCCCACCTCAAAAAACATTCAGACTGTGTTATCCGCAATCCAATTAATTAGCCTCCTCGCTAATCGGACGAAAAAAATGTCAAACGAACCGCTACTTTTGTGGCACGATTACGCCCCACTATCTTCCTTGTTGAATCTACAGGGGGATGCGAATTGGAATGTATACACACCGCCCATAATTAAGGCCGATAATTACTTTTGCGGTGCATTGTTCGCTTCGCTCGAGTTACGAATTCATTTTGTTTATCGAATGAGTGAAAACACAAACCGAACCGTTGATTCCAATAGGAATTAATTCTTCTGCAATCTTTATTCGCCTCTCAATTATTCAGAATTTTATTCATCCATTTTCTTCGATTGAACAAAAAAAAAGCTTCTGGCACTCGGAACATCCGATAGATGCTGCTGTCATGTACCGTTAATCGTTGTGTGTTTACTGTGTATTATGCGATCACCCTGTGGCTGACCTCTGTATATAATGTCTCTATACATATATTCGTGTACATGTATATATACGCACTACGTAAATTACATATCGATCCCACAGAGTTGGGAAGCTCTGCCTCCGGACACGGCGACATTCACCCCAGACATCACACCCCTCATACTCGCTGCTCATCGGGACAATTACGAGATCATCAAGATCCTGCTGGATCGCGGTTCCGTTCTACCAATGCCCCATGACGTTCGCTGTGGGTCAGTAACCCTTTCAATGCCACACGTGCTATCGCTTTCCTCCGATTATTATGTCTTTTTGTCATTTTTTTTGTTTCTTTTTTTTTTTCTTGAAAATTCTGTTTCCGGAGTTTTTTTTACGAACTCGGGATCGATTCGTTCGTTTATAAACTGAGTAAATTCGAATGCATGAGAAACGCTTTCAGGAACTCTATTTCTATCCACAGTGCTTCTTGTAGTTTGTTGATTTGACGGAATCAATTTTTTCACGATCATTGAACTAGATGATTGTGAAGTGACTCTCGATCAACGTTCGGAAACTCTGTGTTCGTAATGATTGAGAGTCGAAAGTATTGGATTCTCTGTACAATTTGAGATTTGGAAAAAATTGACGAATCGTCACGAATAATCGCACTGTTCGATTTGGAAAATGAAATTTGAGCGGGTTTTCTCGGTCTGGACCGAAAATACAGTTTTGCTCTTGCAGTGATTTGCCAGTTTTTAGATGATAAACACTTACCCGAAGTGTTACGAATATTACTATTGGAAAGAGCTGACCCCCTTTAATTAAACTCCACGCAAAAATAACTGTTTGTGTTTGGACTTCGATCGAAGGGGGTCACGTAGATTTTTGGTCAATTAATTACTGTATGCAAATTTATAGCTGTGAATTTGGTCGCATTGAAATTCGGTATGACTGCAGCATGAAAAAAAGTAGCGATAAATTATTCAAGAATTGGAATGTGGGAAGTCCTTAAATTTACGAATATTCGAACAACAGTTGTGACGAATGTGTCACGTCACGGATGGAGGATTCTTTGAGACACTCGAGAAGTCGTATAAACGCTTACAGAGCGCTCGCCTCCCCGTCTCTCATAGCGCTGTCCTCCAAGGATCCGATACTCACCGCATTCGAACTATCGTGGGAATTGCGAAGACTGTCGTTCCTCGAGCACGAATTCAAGTGCGAGTATCAGGTGAAACTTACAAAAGCCACCAACGAAATTCCATTAAGATATCACCACTTCCTTTGAGATTCTCACTCTACTATCGCACCACGTCCAAGACCATTCTGTACAGAATCCTTCAAAAATCATTTGCAACCTTCAAAATATTGTAGTTCATGAAATTCTAAAGAGAAAAGTCCCGTAGTATTTTTCTCTCCGATGCACCGTTGTCGAAATATCCGCCGATAAGTACGGCGGCCAATCCAGCGCGCCGATAAGAAATGGGAGTGGTCAGCGATAACGCTCCGACCAACCCGCTGCGTCATTACTCAGCATTCGACATCTCATGAACGGTTGATCGGAGAGAAAAATGACTGAAGACTTTTCATTCCGAAATTTTGTCACCTGCTCGAAACTTTAATTGAAAAAAAAAAAATAATACTAAAACTGTATGAAAAGCTTCACAATGACGTTGAATCGGTATGCTTTGTTGTTCGTCGCGGTTTAATTCACGTGTACAGTAGGGTAATGCAAAAAAACGATATTTTTTTTCTTGGACAACGGAAATCGTTAGTACATAAAAAAAAATTTTAGGTAGTGCTCAAGCCACTTTTCCATATTTTACTGTTTTTTCTGAAAAATCGCGAAGCAAAACTTTTGTTTCGTTCTCATAGGAATAAACAGGAAAATATTGAAAAGTGGCTTGCGAGTACTATCTAAAAAATTGTTTAAAAATCCGAAATTTTGAGAAAATCGCTTTTTTTATGTACTAACGATTTTCGTTGGAGCTCCAAGACAAAAATATCGACTTTTTTGCATCTAGTGTACAGACATAAATCTAATACGACATTCACCATACCCTCGTTGCAATTTCTCGAATCGAACACATTCAAGAGAGATAAAACTTCATGCAAGAGCCTCCAATTCGTTAATGCATGTATATGTGTACACATAAAACATCTACGTATGTATATGCGAATGCAGGAATTGAGGAGACAGTGTCAAGACTTTGCAACGGCGCTTCTCGACCACACTAGAAGTTCGTACGAACTCGAGGTGTTACTGAATCACGATCCTACGGGACCGGCATTCGAGCATGGTGAGAGAATGCATCTGAATCGTCTCAAGTTGGCTATTAAATTACGCCAGAAGAAGGTGAGTCTCGTAGCGTACATGCCCCCATTGAAATTTCCTACAATCAGACTCCTATGCTGTATGTAAATTTATTTGCACATGGACTCATTCCCTCGAGGGAAAACTATTTACGAGATCCAGATTATTTCGGATTACGAATAAGTCGATTAAAATTTTTTTACTGTCAGTCCAGAAACTTGAAAATGGCATCGAAAAAAGCGAAAATATTGACGCGAATGAATAAATTCTAAAACAAAAGACAGGGGTTCGTACCTACACTTTTGCTTCTTGGATATTCGCCAAAAATACTGAAAATTTTCGGCAATTTTTCATATTTTTAAACCTGTTATATGAAATTATTTAATAAGGAATCATCGTCGACGAAAATTCCACGGGAATGAAGTTTTCCAAGTATTAAACGGACTAATGAGAATACTCAAAACTCATTGAAGCTATTCTAATGAAAAATTATTGATAATAGTAAAAACTGAGGAATGGCTAAGATTCTTTTCGCCTCTTAGCCCACACCTGCGATAAGATCGAATTCTATTTTTAGTACAATATAAAGAAGCGATGAATCTTGTCATAATTTAATGAGTTCCTCACGTTGAGTTTTTGTAATTCAATTTATATTGAGCTTTTATGAAAAACGAGTTTAATTACTTTGGAACTTTGTAAATCTAGCTAATGTACAAATTTAAATCTGGAATTTTTTCTCTCGGCAATTAATCGGGTTTGGACAGTTCGTGGCTCACCCGAATGTTCAGCAACTGCTCGCTTCCATTTGGTACGAAGGACTGCCAGGTTTTCGTCGAAAAAATATGGTGCTTCAGGCCTTCGAAATCGTTCGGATTGGCCTTTTGTTTCCCATCTTTAGTGTTGTCTACATAATCGCACCTCACAGCGTGTTTGGCCAAACGATGAGAAAACCGTTCATCAAATTCATTTGCCATTCGGCATCTTACTTCAACTTTTTGTGTAAGTCGCAATTTCGATTTTTTTCATCGTTATACAAATGTTTGTTTGACTGAAATTAAATTTTCGTGAAAAATCGTCGAAACGTGTTCGAACCATGAATCAATAATCGTGGACAAGCGTACAGCGCTTTGGCACATGCGATATGACTGCTTTACCACTAACGTACGATAAAATCATCAAGAAAATTGGATCATAGCTATTAAAATTGCTCCCGCGCTATTGAAAGGTATTTGTAAACTGTTTGGAAAGTCTCGCGCGGATGTTTGATTTCCTCCGCTGCTTGGTACACAAATACTAAAATAGAATCGTATTAAAAACGAATTTTCGTGCTTTTCATCATTCGCATTTCAAACTCGTCAATTGAAACCTTTCAATTTCGATCGTTATTTTTTGAGGACTGCCACAACACTGAACTACTGCGCAGTCATTCGAATCTCTTTTTATTCCCAATGGAATTTTTACTCCAGTCAAATCATTTCGGGCATGGAACAGCTCTGATCCGCGCTTTTCTTGGCCCGGTCACCCAACTTGGAAGCTTTTATACGCCGCAAAACGAAAATTGGGAGCTCCGAAATTCGTTTTTTTTTTGGCGATTTCAAGTCCCGAAAACGTGTGAATGTTGGAAAATTTACAAAATTGAGAAACATGTCGAATAGAATGAAAAAAAAAATCGAGTTCTGAAGAAATAATCAAAACGCATTTTCAATCGAACACAACATTTTGACGTCAATTTTTATGTTTCAATCGGTAGGAAACTACAAAAATGTATTTTTTCGTCGATCAAGAAATGTTTAGTTTTTCGGTAACTCGAAAAATGGACTTCCATCGACTTTTTTTTCTTTCGATAAATGATCGTGTCAATTTCGTTTTTTAAAATGTTCTCTGCAATTTTATTGTACAGTTATGTTGATATTGGCGAGCCAGAGAATCGAAAGTGTAATCGGGCTGTGGATGGGACAAGAAATATCGGAGCACGATCCGGCGCCGACGAAGAGAGGTGCTGCACCGACGATCGTCGAGTGGTTCATTCTAGCATGGGTTTCGGGTCTGATATGGTCGGAAGTGAAACAACTTTGGGACGTTGGTCTTGAGGAATACGTAAATGACATGTGGAACGTTATTGATTTTGTAACAAACTCGTTGTACGTTGCGACAGTCGCACTTCGTATAGTCGCTTACTTTAGAGTGCAAAAGGAGAACGAGGCACAAACAACTGGGACCATCATCGAGCTCCAAAGGGAGCAATGGGACACGTGGGATCCCATGCTCATTTCCGAGGGCTTGTTTTCCGCGGCTAATATATTCAGGTATTTTCCCAATTCCACAAGCTAATGAAACAATTTGCCTTTTGTATTCCCAGCCGAGCACTTTTTATCATGGAATTTCCTGCTTTTCCCCACGCGTTTATTTAAGGAGAAGGATCATTACGGATAGATGGGAATTGTTATCGAAAAATAATTGAGTAAAAATTCAGACGAGTAAGGAAGTTCGTTTCACGGGAAAACCTCGAACGATTGAGTTCTTTGAACTCGTTAAGGGCTTATATGCACTCGTGATGGGCGGAAAAATCGAAATTTTTTTAAATTTCTACCACTTATTTATTATAATAATAGCTAGGACCTGGACGAAGGATTTCGTATTTCGTTGGAAAATAAAAATTGTAACAAAAAAAACCGAAAATTTAGCACCTCAAAAAATGAATTTTCCGTTAAAACTGTCGCCATTTTTGTTTAAATCAACATTTTTACAAATCCTTCGTCCAAGCCCGAGCCATTATTACGATAAATAAGTGGTATAAATTTCGTATGGATCGGATTAATAGTTCTTTAGTTATCATACCCTGATGCTCAAAAAAAATGTGCGACTGAAATGCAGCTGGAGTTCCGCCATTTTGAGAAAATTTTTTGATTAAAAATATTCTACAAGTACATGAATATATGTATTAACTCATGTCGTTTACAGATTTCCAATAAACACTTATTTTCTTGTTGAACAAAAAAAAATCAAGAAAATCACGTTTTTTTCGCCCACTGCAAGTGTATATAAGGCCTTAAAAGATCCAATCCAATATTAGAACTGATTTCAAGGAAATAATAAGGCATTCAAAGTTGAAGAGACTACAGCAGTTGTCATCTAAATTTTCATATTCGATTTCAAGTACCAATGTGAAGAGAAACTCGAGGATTTGGATCTCGAATAGAAATAAATCGCCGAACTTAAGGAGGGTGGATCGCGATGATACAATAATGATACCATGCTAAACCATGTTAAAAATATAAAGAATTTCAAAATTATAAGAATTTCATAAAATTTAGTAAATGTATTCGTTAAGGAAGTTGAGGGCGTACAGTCATTTTTTTTACCCAAAAGTTATGACCTGTACCTTTCAAAAGTTAGGCCAGTTTACAGTTGTTTGGCGTTGTTGCATACACTTTAACGAAGAGTTGGGGAAAAAAAGACGAAAAACTGGTGAAAGCTCAGTCGAAAACACGGACGGTGATGACGATCCTAGCCTCAAAAACTGCACGGGAAACAGTTTATTATTAATATAATCTCAGCAAATCTCCTAATAAATCTAAAGAGACAATATAAATTTTTTTAGATTTTTCTACCACATAGCTCTCGAGTAATTGAACACTAAAGTTCACGTGTATAAGCATAAAGTTTACACATGCAGTTATACATCTCGCGCATAAGAACTTCGATTTAACGCTCAATTATGCGATAACCATGTGGTAAAAAAATTTGAAAAAAATAGTATTTGTATACTCGATGCCAGAGAATGTTATCACCAAATTTTATCAAATTCTGATTATTTTGATTTCGTGATCGACCCTCCTTAATGAAATGTCGTTTCTTCATTAAACGAATGCTTCGTTCTCCCAGCTCACTGAAACTCGTCTATATATTCTCCGTGAACCCTCATCTCGGTCCACTCCAAGTCTCTCTGTCACGAATGGTGATGGACATAATGAAGTTTTTCTTTCTCTACGTACTCGTACTGTTCGCCTTCTCGTGCGGTGAGTGGTATGTCGTCAGACATTGACAAACGATTTCGAAGTGGTTCATGATTTCAACGATTCGGGCTCGTTATTTTTATTTTTATTTTTATTTTTATTTTTTTCTTTTTTTCTTTTTAATTTTAGGCTTGAATCAGCTGTTGTGGTACTACGCTGACATGGAGAAAAAGCGGTGTCCGACCGCGACGTCTTACTCGAGCAACAGTAACAATTCGGCCACTGATCAAAACGCTTGTCTCGTTTGGCGCAGATTTGCCAAGTGGGTACAAACTTGGAATCTTTTTTATTCTCAATTCTAGATTTATGCTGCTTTTCATCGTTTTTTTTTTCCAAATTATTTCTTACTTCTTTTTTCATCCTCAATTGTTTTTTCAAGCAGCTCCTGAGTTTTTCGCTTCTTACGAGTGTTTTTTACAAGCCTACGAAATCGTACAGTTTTCCAAGACTTGTTCGGACTATTGCAGCTTGTTTGAGACCACTCAGACCCTCTTCTGGGCTGTTTTCGGCCTCGTGGATCTCGAGAGCTTCGAGCTTGATGGCATCAAGGTCTTCACTCGTTTCTGGGGAATGCTCATGTTCGGCACTTACTCCGTAATCAACATCGTCGTACTCCTCAATCTCCTTATTGCCATGATGAATCATTCCTATCAGCTCATATCGGTGAGTTCAGTAGATTTTGTACCAGTCGAACTTTTTAAATTTTCAAAATATGTTAATTTTTCAACTTCTTAAATATTTTTGTTTTTATATATATTTTTTTTTTTTGCAAAATAATATATTTTTGTAACAATTGCCATTAGGAACGAGCCGATGTCGAGTGGAAATTTGCGCGGAGCAAATTGTGGATCAGCTTCTTCGAGGAGGGCGGCACGGCCCCACCGCCCTTCAATATCATTCCTACCCCTAAAAGTTTTTGGTACATTGGCCAGTGGATCTATCGGAAACTTTGTGGACACAGTCGAGCAGCGAAGAAAGAACACATGAGAACGATAAGAGTGAGTTTATCTTTTTCTGCAGATAATTGTGTTGAGTTTTTTAAATCGAATTTTCAATCGATTTACGATTGGGGAGAAGTGAAAATTGCTATTTTGCCAGAATGTTCACCGATTAACCGAGACAACGTTTTCGGGCGCTAAAATAATAAATAATATCTAAATGATAAAAATCTTCAAATTCTCCCTTTCGCGTGTCGTGCTTTTATCAACTCGTGACGATCATCGAGGGCAGAAGCCCTTGCAAGTTCTCGAAAAGTGGCGACAGTTTAAAGTCCCTCTGTTGTTAATTTGCCCTTGCTACTCTCGGAGGGATTTTCAAACGAACTAAATTTCTGGCGCTTTTGAAACCAGCGCAAAGTTAAACAAGCCTCCGAGCGGGATTTCCGCTACCAGGGAATAATGAGGAACCTTGTGAGACGCTACGTAACTGTTGATCAGCGAAAGACCGAGGGCGAAGGCGTCACCGAAGACGACGTCAACGAAATAAAGCAGGACATAAGCGCCTTTCGCTTCGAGCTCATGGAAATACTTAGGAGTTCCGGAATGAATATGCCGCGGGACAAAGGCGCCGGTACCGGTGAGCTTCATAATCCCTTCCAATCGCCCATCCAGGCCTGCATGATAGTTTATAAAGTTGTGCAGTACAAAAACAAATGAGAAAAGAAAAAAAAAGAAAAACTAGCATTTTTACCGAGCTTCTGTCTTCGTGATCAATCAGATATGAATTATATGGTCGACAAACATTTAGAATGAGTGTTAAAAGTTTTATCCCGATGACGAGTGAGCATCGTTAGTATTTTGAGGCGATCGTCCCTCATGGCTTTCGACGAGGAATTAAAATAATTGTGATTTCAATAGCTCGATTGTTTGAACTTAATCGCTTATTAATTCCATCTTGCAGCATCCTTCATTTTGTTCGATTCGATCCATCGTAGCTTCTGATAATTTGCATTTTTGTGAGGAATCGCGTAGAGGGATGCGAGATGAGAGCGATGAGAATTGAACTTTAGAGTGGGTCGGTTTAGAAAGCATTAAAACGACGAGAACCTCCCTTTCGATGGATGAACGAATTTAGCATCTCCCGAAAAGTCTTGGCATGTACTCCCTTAATTTATATCCACGTAATCTCGAGTTAAGGAAGCTCAGCGAACGAAGGAACCGCACGAGAATATTCGGCAGGTGCTGGGGGAAAGAAGAACCGTCAAAAGGAGCGGCGTCTTCTCAAGGGATTCAACATCGTGCCTCAGCCGAGCGGCAGCGGAAGTCTGCCACCTGTTGCCGAGTTCATCGCGTCACTGCAACATGGCAAATCCGAGTCGTCGCATCACGATTTGTTCGGCAGTACTTTGAGTGGCATTTTCGGGCCTGGAGCAACGCCCAAGAAAAATCCACACCACACGAGCACCAACAGTGTTCCTGGCTTGGCAACGTGTGCCAGACAATCACACCTCACGAGAAACGGCTCGAGAAAACGGCGGTGGGGCACCCTCATCGAAGCTGCCAAAGCCGGACGTGTCTCTAGACTCATAGGTCAGTCTCTCCAGTCTTCTCGCTTTCTTAACCTTAACCGCAAACCTTTGCTTTCGTACAGTAGCAGCTTCAAGAATGCCAATTCGGATCAATTGAATTACACGATAAACTAACACTTTTCAGCGGTAAACGAGTGGCTTACCGCTTATTTTTTCAACCAGATTTTACGAACTTCGAGACAATGATTTGCGTTTCACATTTTATTTCAAATATTTGTCGTTGTTAATTCTTGGATACTAACGACGAGGAAGGTCACTTGACCCCTACAACCTGGCTTGAAAAAATTATATTTTACAGTTCACATCAAAGTGTGAAACCTCACAAAAAATTAGTTGCCCACTCGCACATAAATCATTTCTCCTTTTACACTTATATCTTCGAAACTAAAATGGACAGAGCAAAAGTTTAAATGGCAAATTTATTCATTTTTCAGTGCTGTGCAATGATATGTAATCGAAAATCGTATACTTTTTTTTATTTGTTTTATTTTTTTATTTAAAAAACCCGTGTTTTTTGTACATTTTTCTATACCTTATCGTCGAATAAGCTTTATTTTACCGGAAAATAAAACAAGTTTAGAAAATTTGTTAAACAGAACATGTTTGCATACACAAATAGGTTTAGCATATATCCAGGTATGACGTCCTACCCGCCTTGCCTTAAAATAATCATAAATCATTTACTGCTAGCTTAGTTTTGTGCATTCATTGCAGCACAAGCGAATAACTATCAAATGATTTTTTCTATTCTCTATAAAACTTTATTCAACATGCATATCTCCATTTCATTTATACTAGAAGCCTTCAATTAATGGATTATAGTTATTTTAAAAAGCGCACCTCATGATTTGGTGAAAAAATGTTATCAGTAGTAATCTGTAAAATTTGTTGGGTTTGAAAAAATGAATTCTTCTTAAGGTATAACTGGATGGATAGCTCGACGAAAAATTATATCTGATTGGAATTTCCGTGCTTCGTGATGCAATAAAAATCTGAAAAAATTCAACAACGTTTGGAAAGCTATGAACAATAATTATCAATAATAATATTGCCCAAAAGTTAATAACAAATTGTTTAAACAATTAATTATTCAATAATTTTGCGGTGACCTATTGTTTTTTTTTTTTTTTACGAATCTAATGTGTGTATTTTTGCGAATGCTCGTGAATTTATTCAGAATTTTCGTGGATTTTTGAAATTTCTTGAAAAAATTTTGAAAAGAATTTTGAAAAATTCGAATTTTGGATATGTTTTAGAAGACATATTTACCATCAGTTTTGAAAAGTCTCATGGTTACTGGATCAAAAAAAATGTACAAATAGAGCCACTTAAAAAATTTAAAAAAGGGAATTTAAAAAATCCACGAAAATTCGGTAAAAAATCATGAGCATTCAGAAAAATGCGCACATCCGATTCGTAAAAAACAAAACAAGGGTTTACCGTAAAATTGTTAAAAAATTATTTATTTAAACAATTTATTAACAACTTTTGAGCAATATTATTATTGATAATTGTAGTTCATAACTTTTTAAATGTTGCTTAATTTTTTCAGTTTTTTATTGCATCACGAAGTACGGAAATTCCGATCAGGTACAATTTATCGGCTGGGCTATCCATCCAGTAATACCTTGATGCACACTTGAGCCGGAAAAGAACCAATGCATGTAGATTGATATGATTGAATTTTTAATCGGAATAATTAGGTATAATATGAAAAAAGTATTAAAAAAATGACGAAAAAACACATTTTTTTATGAAAATAAAATGAATGAAGAAAGCTGTACAATTTTCGATTACATATTATTGCAGAGATATTGCAGATTTTTAGGAATAAATTTCACCCCTTCAATATGCGAGTGTGCGCAGCTAATTTTTTGCGAGGCTTTGGTGTGAACTACAAAATGTAATTATTTCGACCCAAATTGTCGGGGTACAGTAAGGTGACTTTCCCTGTAAAAGGTGTTTTATCTAGCGCCGCGTTGTAGTTGAATGAAACGCGGAGTATCCCAACTTAGCCAAAAATCTCATTGTTTTGCTCGTGCCAATGAATATAATCCTCGATAGGAACCGAAGGTCCAACGATCCGCTAACGTCGTCATAATCCATAATTTCATAGTTTTTTTCTTTCCGTTTTCCTCGCACGAGAGTTTGGCTTAGAAAGTTGGAAATAGTGTATTTTACGATCTATCGATCAGGACGATCACGTTCGGAGGATTCGATGTATTCAGCAGCCTCGGAAGACGCTGCTTCGCGTTCGGACGGCTCCTCCGAGTCCAAGTCTTCATTGGACGTTCCGCAATCGTCCTCGCGTTCGCACCCCCATCACCACCACCATCATCATCAACATCATTCGAATCAACCATCGACGGCGACGTCCCAAGAACACTCCCAGAATCAGAACAATCATCAGCAGAGCGCTGAGAATCGGCACACTCGTAGCAACGATTCTCACCACGTTTTTGCCCTCGGACCGGCGATCGCTGCGCTCAGAAAAAAACGCAAAAAGTTCTCAGCCTCGAGGGCCTCCACGCCGACCATCGCCAGCGGCAACGCTTCCACCATCGACAACAGCTCCATCATCCACCCACCCTGCCCTCCAACTGTCCCAACTGTCAGCGCTGCCAGCACCAATGTCAACGCTCCTGCCAAGGGACAACTCCAGCGCGCCAGCAGCGTTCCCACTCGGGCAGCTGATCTCACATCACAATCCATTCCTCCGAGACGACACGAAGCCACTCAGAGCCAACAACCCAGCCTCGATACCAACGAAATCTCCAGCGTTACTGAAAGGCTCGGTGAATATTCAACTTGCTCGAGTTCTCTTTTGCGCGAGCCTTCGCATCTTCATTTTTCACGAGCTCGTCCCTCATACTTTTACATTTATTGCCATTTACTTTTTTGCTTTCGGATTTCATGACCGACTGTCCTTTCTCCATTATTTATCACTTGCCTCGAGAGGATGGATCAGTCGGTATATCGCAAACGTGCGGGTGCGAGAGAGTAGCTGCTAATTTCAAAATCCAAATTCTTTGGCACAGTTTGACCGATAAAAAAAAGCTCTGTCAGCGGATTTTTACCAGCTGCGGAGGCTGACGGAGTCTTTTCTTGAGTGGTCGAACCGCCTCAAAGAATTTCGATTTCGAAAATTCCAAGCGAGGTTAGTCGACTGATGCATACTCTTAAATTTCATTTCGTGATGTTTCGGACCTTCGTTTTATGATTTCTCGTCTCACTGCTAATTTCTACGTGTTCAGTTGCTGTAATCCTGCAGATTCTTTTCCTTCCTCGATTTTTCGTTTCTCACAACCTTGGTCGACTCCATTTCTACATTGTCCGATCACCGAATAGTTTTCTTCTCTCTGACCTCGCGATCTTTCGGCCTTTATTCCTCGCCTTGCACGGACGGTTTATCAGCAATCTGGAAAATAATCCCTCGCGTTCAATCTCTCGATTCGATAATCTTTTAATGGAAAGCGAAGCTCCTGACATTTCTGCATGATTCGAGTGAATAATTATAGAGAAAAAGGAGTTTCAAAGGGCGCGATAACGAGAGGAAAAAAATGGCATTATTCCAGGAGAGGGAACAACGACGACAACGATGATGAGTACGCCGCCGTTGACGCCATCGACGACGGAGGAGAGTGTAGTGGGAGCGAATCCAGTGGGTGCTGCGAGTACGGAGGACGCTGAGGACGACGCCTCGGCCTCGGTATCTACGAGCACAGGAAATTTATCGTCGAGTTTCAAGAGAAACGGCTCGGCCAGTCGTGTCCAAAGAATATCAGCAATCGAGCCAATATCCGGTCACGACGTAACCACCGGTTGGCTTTGAAAAGTGAGATTTTTTAGGCCGCCTGACTCGCCGAAACACAGAGCAGGGACGCGAAAAGAAACAGAAGTTAGCAAAAGTAAATAAACGTTAAAACGATGGAAAATAATGAAAAATAGAGCTTGACCGAGTCGTCGAGAGCCACAACGATGCCTTTGTCGTGCGAGAGAGAACCCAGAATATTTACACTGTAAGTTGAACAAACACAAATAACAATACCCTCGATCATTATACCGGTACTCATAAACCTTTTAAATAATGTCGCGGGTCGCTCGCATTGAATCTTATTGGGAAAAATAGCGCGCTGGCGCCAACTCTTTGTACGAAAAAAGATTTAACTATTCCTCGCCGATACTCTTTTTTTTAATTAGTTTCGATCCACTGCGTATACGGTTAGTATCTCGTTTTAAATCTCAAACTTTCTATTTCCTCTCTCTCTCTCTCTCTCTCTCTGTTAAAGCTAAATTGTATAACCACTTATGGTTACAGAAAATCATGATGATTTTTTCTTTGAATTATTGGTCCGTTTCTCTAAAACTTGAGTCTGTACTTACCTTTAAATCTTATCTTTATTTTTGTATATTCTATATTATTATTATTTGATAGCTATAAGTTATGTCGGTTATGATTACGAACTGCAATCATCCAACAAATAATGCTTTCGTTTCTTTTCTTTTGTTACTATCGCAGTTAAATCTGCACAGTCTTTATTTTAACAGTTTTTTGCTTATTTTATGTCTATTTTTATGTTTATTTTTATTTTTGTACTTTGCATTGTTTTTATGTCATTGCCCCAAGGGCAACTAGGGCATAATAAAGCATCGTCATCATCATCATCATCTTTTTCTCTCTCTTTTTCTTTCTTCCTGGCTGTTTATTCGTTATTAAGAAATATATACTGCGATGTATATTTAAAAAGTAGCATTGATCGCCGTGCGATCGAGCCACCAATGAAATTATTACAAGAATGATAAACCAAAGAACATTATTAATGAACTCATTCGCTAGTCCAGCCCGAAATTAGAATAGTACAGCGAGTATAAAGTTTTAATCGTTGGATAAAGCTCCTGGAGAGGTTCACAATGATGGCTAAACGAAATGCATGACAAATTTTCGATAAGCTCGTGTATTTTTTCACCTGCACTACTTTTTTCGGGCTGCTTTAAATCTACGTGTACACGAGAGCTACTTTGTTGTGGAAATATGAATAACTGCCAGGCGACGATCACGCGACGTCGACGCGGTCGGGCAACGGAGAATAAACGGCCCTCTCAATCATTAATGTCTGTCTATACATTTAAAAAAATCATTAAAACTATCCATTTCAACAAAAATTCGACGGTAATTATTCTTTTCTATACTCACGTTTTTTGGCAATTTTCGACGAGATGTTTTTTTTTATATAACTGTTTCGGCTGTTTCATATTCGTTTTGCGAGTTCGTTGGATCGATATCGATTAGCTTGTACTTTTAACGTGTCCGATATGTCAAAAGATATTCAACGTTCTGTCAAAATCCAGTTGTTTTTATTTTATCGAAACGCTCGTAGAAAGATTGAGAAAGAAAAACGGTTAAAATAACACAAAAATGAAAATGTTCGATCTCGAAGTGTAAGTTAATGAAAAAAAAAAAAAAATTGTAAATTAAAGGAAAAGAAGAATATCGAATTTTTCGGTATAAGCCATCCGCAGAATGGGTCATTTAATGGCTCGGACTCCAAACGGGTTTAAATATCGTAGACTCCCATATCCGAAAAAGAAAATTCGCGATTTTCTCTCTTTCTCGATTTTTCCCAGCTCCCATCACGGCCTCGAACATCCTCAAAATAATCTCATGGAATCAGACTCTTTTTAAATGTATTGGACTAACTCGCGAGTCCAAGAAACTATGAAATACTGAAATGAACGATTATTATAGAAGAGAAAAATAAAACTTTAATGATATGTGAAAAAACAAGAAATTAATATTACCGAAGATTCGTCTCACAACGTAGCAAGGGCTGGTGGAGGATGACCGTTGTCGTCACGACCAAGTAGCATCAAATTACCAATTAGGTATTTATTACAGTCCAATTAGTAATTATACTATAATTTTAAAGAATTGAAACTAAAACAGACACAAAATAACCTATCCACAGACTCGTGAAGTAAAGCCTATGGAAATAATAACTAAATAAATAATTGAATAAATAAATTATCAAATGAATAAATTTGAACAAAAATTAATGCCCATTATTTGAAAAATCTTATTGTCGGATATAGAAGATAATGACTGTGAATCTGTATCAATGCAATGAGAGTGTACGAAATTTTATCATAAATGAAAATTACATCTGATAAATATAATCAGCACGAGGCTCTCGCATTTATTTATCATTCACTTTGATTTACACGTGTAATTATAATACGATAATTGTCAATGAAAAAATATGGCTAATAATGAGTAAAAAAATGTTGGAATCAGCACAATACAATGAATTTGGTGCTCGAACGAAAATTTCTACTCGCAGGGCGCCAGCATGCAACGTGCTTTCCTCTGCAATTTCCGGGGACAAGGTCGTCCCCCGTTTTCAGGATGACGCTGCAAAAACGAATGAAACATTCGTACATTAGGTGTTTGTTGATAACAAAATAGGGTATTACACCTCTTTTTGAAAACTGTTTCAAAATAATCCTCGGATGGTAATAAACCAGTGGAATTTTTATTTAAACTTTATAAGACCGAAGAGTGTCTTAAAAACTATTTTTTATTTATAATTTTCAATTTTCGCGCGGAAACGCTAGCCGCCATGTTGTTTCGATTTGTGACGTCACTCCGTTGGTAAACAATACGATTGCGAAAGACCAAGTAACAAGATTTGTGAATACAATGAGTTATAATAGTATATCATTGGTGTCTCGTGCCTGAATGCGATAATACAAGTGTAAAAATGCCACAAAAATTGGGGATTCATCGCCACCATGAACATATTTATCATTGGTAGATTTGTACTTTTTGCTTTCACAAAACCGTCTTCCATGATGCTATTTTAATAAAATGAATGATAAAAGTCCACAAACGTACATAATAACTTGTAAAATTTCAAAATAACACAGAGCGCACGATAAGAATCTAGATTGTTTACTATTCGGAGTGACGTCACGTTGGAATCCAATATGGCGGATGGCGTTTTAGACGTTTGAAAAACGTACGAAAAAAGACGATTTTAAAAATTGAATTATAAAATTTACATTGCATTTTTATGAATAAATATTGACGTTTCTCGTTTACTTTTTACGAAATCTATCATAAACATGCATTTTTATATATTTTTTTACATGGTGTAAAATACCCTATTCTTGAGGTATCGTAAGAATAAATCGATTCGTCGATTAGGTTCATCGTTTGATTTCCGGCAGTTTTTTCAATTGGTTTTCATACGTTGCAAAAAATAAATGATAGATCATTGCAAAAGGTTGAGTAATTGATTTAATTCGCACTCGAAAACGGTCAATTGAAATTCCGACGAATGTGCTTTATCCGTGACCACAAAAGCTTTGATCAATTCACTCGTTTTCAAGATTAATTTGAATTTGTCAGTGATTTGGTAAGGATTCGATAATTGATCCATTGCATTTCTGATTCGTAAAAATGATGCCATTGACCGACCTTAATCATACGGAAACTGGTAAGGCGTCCGGGACCACAGGAAACATTGCACGGTGTCCAAGGTGACCACTCGGTGACCATGCAATCAACGGGCGCAGGGCGCGGCGGTTCTATGCGATTTTGGAGTCCTGCTGGATCAGGGAGGGTTTGTCCAGTCAGAGCAACCCTTACCTGCCACGAGAGAATCGTTATTCGCATGGAATCAGGAATATTTTCCATCGCCCTTTTTCCCGCGCTCCTCATTCGACTTGGTTCTGAGAAATAATTTGAACTCACAATGCCACAAGTACTCGAGCACTCTTCCGACGTCAAGAAATTATTTCTGTTCCCTCGACATCCACCGTAGACGAATGAGACGCACATTAATTTCCTTGGATCGAAAGCCCAACGTTGGAAATAACCTCGACATGGTCCAACGTCCGCTTCCTCCATGCAAACAACTGTGATGCACGAAATGCAGTTGAAACTCATGTAGAAATAAGGCTTCGAATTGATTTTTGTAAGTTAAAGCAATTATTAATAAAATTTTCTCACTTAATTGTAAATATCAAATACAGAAACCCTTGGGACTGGGCTCCGGTCTTTTTGTGAACGGTAAAAAATTGTGGAATTCAAATACTTTATTAAGGGGGGTGCTGCTTTAAAAAGTCAAAAAATCGATTTTTTTCAGGACTGTTTTTGAACAAACTGAAATAACTCATGATAGCGAACTTTTCGGTATAGTTTCAAGACGATTTCAAAAGTACAAAAACATTTTTTTCACGTGAGAAATACTAATTTGTTCATGGTTTATGCTCAAAGTCTGATTGTCGAAATTTCTCAGCTGCGTACACAACGTGGAGACCGTAATTATTGTTTGCAACGAAAATTCCAATTTTGTTTTCCATTTTCATATACTTTTCTTCCATACGAATCCATAACAATCCGAAAAAATTGCGAAATTCTATATTTTTAGCGAGTTTAAAAAAAAACGCTTTTAAAAAAGAAGAATACCGCTTTTTTCGGGTTTTCATAGGTTCGCGTGGAAGGTAAATATATATGAAAATGGAAAGAAAATTTGGAATTTTCGACGTGACTGCGAAACTTCGACAATCAGACTTTGAGCATAAACCATGTACAAATAAGTGTTTCTCACACTGAAAAAATGTTCATGTACTCTTGAAAAATATCCTTAAAACTATGTCGGAAAGTTCGCAATCGTCAGTTATTTCCGTCCACCCTAAAATCATTCCCGAAAACAATAGATTTTTGACTTTCCTAATCAGCACTTAAACGATAAACGACCTTTTGCAGTAGCCATGTCAAAAGTGCAATCAGCTTGAACGAGGCAGCTCCGCTGCTGAAGCAATTCGACTCTCGTAGCACATTCTTCTTGCCTAGATGGATCAACCATGAGCAATCTTGTTCTCAGTTTGACTCCTTTGCCGCACGAGGCACTGCAGGGCGACCAATCCGTCCATTCGGTGACCTGAATCCAGGTAATTTTGTACACGCTTTTTTCTGCTCGTTATTTCGTCTTGTTCTAAACGTATATTTTGCATAAAAACTTTTCCTTGCGGAGACGAACCTTGCAACTTGGATCCACGGTTTCCACGTCTCCAGCCCCGCAAGGAGGCCCCATGCACTTTTCCTTCTCCACCAAGGAGACCTGCGGGCACTTCTTTCTACCCATACGGTCGTAAAATCTTCTAGTTCGCATGCGAAAACCAATTCCACAGTTCGAAGAACATTCCGACCAGTTGTCCCATTCGGTGGTTCTACAGACTCCATCGTCGTTACGATTCAATGCGACTTCATCCAGATCTTGACTATTCTCCTCTTCACCGCTGTAACGTAATGAAAAGAGCTTTTTCTCTTCTCAATCCTTTTCTCGCGCGCGCCTCTCTCTTCCCCCTCCCCCCTTTCGGGGAGACATTAAATTTAACTTACGGACATTCGGCGACAGCTGCGACACACATCTCTTTCGATACGAGCTGTCTGTTGCAGCCGAGCATCTTTGCTTTCTCGGGCATCGAGTAAGCGCGCGTACGCATTCGCAGGCCTTTCCCACAGCTCACTGAACATGGTGAGAATGCCGTATATGCTGACGTCTGACACTCGGCTGAAAAGAAAGGAGCAACTCATTCCTGCGAACCGGATCAACAAACGTCGTCGCGAGCAGCCGATCGAATCCATTTTTTCCTCATTTTCATCGATCGGACAATTTTTTTTATACAATTTTTTAGTTTTTCACTCCAATTGCCCGAGACTGTGACCTTGGAGTAGAAATCAGAGTCGAAAAGTCCGTTTCGATCGCACTCTCTATCATCCAAGTCTCACCAAGACGAGTGGTCTTTTATCGCGCCTGCCACCGAAACGGTTAGAGATCGCGCAAAAGTTTATGGATCAATCTTGTAAAGCATTAAATTTACTATAAAGAGCTCTGAATTGCTTTTCTCTATCTTTAGTCGTTCGGGTCTGAAAGCAAATGAAAAAATACGTTTGAGCAGTTCGTACTCTTGGAAACGATTTCTCGCCTAGAAAATTTCTTAGGTCATTTCTAACCCTGTCGGAGCCTGATTAGAATTTAAATTACTGAAAAAATAAAAGTAGTTCAGCCGTTCGATGACTAGTTTAGTCTGCAACTACTTTATGTTGATTAATTTTAAGTCTAAATTATAAATCAAATAAATAAACACTTAAATTGAGGATATTTTGATCATAAGAATGTAATAAAATGCTTTAAAAATATCATAAAAGATCAAATTTATACTTCAACTTGGCTAGTTAATGATTGAGTTGATACTGGTGACACTTGAAATTCACATAACTTAGGAAACATTTTTAATGTGCGAAAGAAAGTTTATATCGGTGTAATGGCACCGAGAGAAGGAATCGTTAATTGATTTAAAAAAAGCGAAGCTACTAGACGAATGAAAGCACGTGAGTCAGTCTCAGAAATAAATTTGATGGAATTCCCCCGATTCCTGAATTTGCCCGAATTTGTTACCAGCGCTCCGACGTAATTACTGACATCCGCTTTCGACGCGTCAAAAACTGAAGTTTTTTCACGTTTTCTTTCTTAGAAGCCCCGTAGTGTTTTTTTTTAAAGAAACAAAATCTGTGATAAATTTTCTTCACGATATAAACTTTTCCGAAGCTCGAACACCCTACAATTTTTTCACAATTAATATTATTGTGAGTTCTCCCTTAAGGTACCGTGTTAAAAACTTAAAATGAAATAATTCATTTACAATTTTTATCGCTCATCGCCATCAGGTGACCTTAAACTATCATTTACCAACAAAAAAAGTGGACCTTCACCCCGCTTTATCGAACGGCCAAACTACTTTATATTTTTTTCGATCGTATTCAATTACTTTCCATAATTTTCATCACTGATGATAATCAATTACGCAGAATTCTTTCATCTACTTCGAGCTTGAGTATTGAACATTCGAAAGCACCGAAAAAGAGATTTTCCTAGAAAACCCGACTCTCCCGGACACTAACCGGGGAGAAGTTGGACGAAGGAGTAGCAGCAGACTCTTCGACTCGAATTTCACTCCAAAATTGGGGTTTCTAACCTTCGTGGTCGTGGTAGAACTCCCTGAATTAGTGTTCGTTTTGACGGAAATTTGACCGGAAAATCTGATCGGTCCAGTGTCAAGAAATCAGAGGAAGTGATCGGATTCTCGATCGAAGTAATAGTGCGTTTAAAGAAAGCGGAAAAAGTATGGTCCTCACGTCTAGAAGTGTCTTCAGTATTTTCCGCCACTTCGAACTCGGCGAGCTGCTGTTTGAGGCTATCTTCATCGCAGCTGTGCTGAATGACTTTTTCACGATTGAGATAAAGTCGAGCGAGTGGTAGCATGGGTCTTCCGGTTGGATCGTAAAAGGGCGATCGAGGATCTTCAGGGTAGATCGTGGTGATGGGCTTCATTTTTTCTCGAGGTTGAGTTTCGGAGTTTGGTGACATGTAGCTGATTCCATTGTCGGTTCCGGCGTCCCAAGGATAAAGATCGATCGTCGCTCGATTCATCCACGTGCAATCGCGTTGACAGAGATTGAACTTGCTCACACCAACGACCCAATCGGGGGAGGGTCCCAGCATCGAGGCCACCGACAAAAGTGGGTGCTTCTTGTCGACGCGAAAACTCGTCGTCGTATTTGTGTTGACATTCGGGTACCAGAGTCCAGCCGCTTTGACCAGGGTCCTCAAGTACTTGGAGTTGGCTCGGAGCTCGGCTTCCACCCCCGAGGCCGAACCCCATTCGGCTAACTGTCGAAAACCGTCGGTCGCGACAGTCCCGTGTCCCCAGAAGGAGAAACTCGGCTCGTGGGAGGCGCCGATCAAATCACTGAAATGTGTGAGCCACGCGGAAAACGGAAAGTCCTTCGGGTGCGTGACGTTCGACCAAATTCCTTCCATGACCAGCTGTCGATCGGTAAGTAAAAAGTCGTATTTTATCTCTTTTATTATTTTTTAAATCTTACGTCGAATGCGCCTGTTTCGATCGATGTTCCTTCGGCGTTTTGAGTGAAATTAAAAAATCCACAAAAAAAACAAGTTTCCCTTTTGTACTTGCCGAGTATTTCGCTTCGTCGCAGGCGCAGCACGTTGTCGCAGGATCTTCATTTTCTTCTGGCCTCGATTCGCAAAAGGTTCTCACGAGGCCTCCGTCCTCGGCGTACCAAGTGCGCCGGTCGACGAAGACCATCGCGGTGAAGACGACGCAGCCCGAGCCCTCGGGTGGCGAACGCCACATCACTTGGATTTCCGACTTCTCAACATCCGAGGCTTCCGATACCGTATTCACGCAATCCTCGTTGAACGCCGTCAACGAGTTCCCAAAAAGTTGCAGCGAGCCCACTTTCGTTATCGGACTCGCCGGGTCGTGTTGAGAATCCACCGAAAGGGTGAAACGCCTGAAAGGCGGAACCGTCTCGTCCTCCAGAGATCCTGCGGCGATTGATCGGTGAAAGGGGAGCCAAAAAATATCAAAATTCTGCAGAGAACTTCACAATTTCTTAATGAACCTGATTTTTTAAAATCTTACATTCAAATTCGTGCTAAAATATTGGATTTTCGATCGAATTTCATTTTTTCTTAAATTTCAACATTCGCCATTTTTCCAGTCATCGATTCCCCGCGAATATTTCTCGTCAGTGTAAAAGAAATGAATACATTCGACGTTTTCTTTTTTCACATTCGCGAAAATATTCATTTTTTCCCATTTTCTAATTCAATTATTGAATTCGTTATAAAAAAATAAGTCCAATTCCGTACCTCGAATGCCAATGGTGTAAACGGTATTTGGTTTGTATTTGTCGTTCCGTCCGCTGCTCATGATTTTAAAGCCGCCGTCGCCGGGGCTCCGTTGAGCGGAAGTTTGCGCGGGCGTCGGTAACATCGGACATCCGGCGTTGGCCAGGGCGACGAGGAGCGTCGCCTGGAGAAGCGAGAGAGTCACGGCTGCTGGCAGTGACATGGCAGGGGGTGGAGCTGCATCGAAATCCAATAAAATCGAATTGTCATTACTGTTCAGAAATAAATATCAAATCATTACGAGGCTTGATTCGCGATTGGCAGTTTTAACGATGCTTTGTCGAGAATTCCATAATTCGGTGGAGCATCGATCCAAGCGAATCGAGGATGGAATTCAATCGATTGGAAGACGCGGAGAAAAGAGCTATAAATTATCCCAAACTTTGAACTTTGATCGAGTCTTAAAGTTTTATTGAAAATACGAATAAATTAACAACCAACGGCGATCGATGTTTGGACTCGCTTGCGAAATTCGTGGATTCCTTCCTTCGTGAGATCAAATAAAATGAGGCGAAAAATTGAGTTGCTCAACGAGTAACGAATTAGCTAATTGATCGAAGACACACCCGGCCACCAGGTCCGATTAGGATCAACCGTGCACAGACTCGCGTCCAAGTGATCGCGGAAACTCCGTGTATTCGCAGCGCGTAACAAGTTCGAATGAAAGCGTCACACTGGCCGTAATAAACGGCTGACTGTGTTAGAGCCAACTGCGCGAGCCGGAGCACCGAGAACTCGCGGAGCCTCCTCGGATAGTATCTTCGGCTCCAGAGATGAGAAAATGTGGGAGTGATGAAATGAGTTGAGCGGAGCTAGGAAGAAAAATACATTTCAAATCTTGTTACGGATGCTGTGTTCAGGATTTTATAACGCTGTTTAAATTTTTTGACGGAAACGAAGTTTCGAGAGTCGAGAGTCGCGTTTCTTAGGGAGTTTTTGAGAAAACTTCATTTTTTTATCTTCATATGAAATTCTTGCATTTCTTTATCTCCAAAAAGTGAAGAAAAAAATGATCGAGTGACGCAGACTCAACTAATTTTCATGAGGAAAACATTTCGAGGGACAAAATGAACCTCGCGAGCGCTAAATCGTTCGTATGAATTTCCCATCCCACTGAATTCCTATCTTCGAGTCGAGGGGTCACTCGGCTATCGCCGTCGTATCATTGACCTCTCTTCTCTGATAGTTCGTGAAAAATCACGTACAAGAGCAGCATCCGAACAGAAAACTCTCGTAATGTTTCATTTAATTCTAACTAGAATTTTCAAAAGATTGATTTTTTTTTATTGCACTTTTCGAAAGTAAACATATTTTCAAATAATCGTAAACTTTAATTCTATCAAGATCTGGACAGTACTTTTGAGCGACGTTTACTTGGCTGTCTGAGCGCACGCGTTTTTCTCAAAATTACGTTTTTTAACGGCTCGTTGATAAAATCTCCGCAGCTATAGCGCATATCGTACGAATTTTGAAATTTTTAGTGGAACTATTTCTTTTTTGGAAAAAACGATGCTGCTTTTTCGCAGTTTTAGGATAAATGGCTGCCATTTTGTCAATTTTGAACAAAAATCCAAAATCGTATGATACGCGCTATAGCCATTTACCTATTGAAGCTAGAACCAATTTTTTTTCACCGATCTCCGATTCGAGAGATTTCATCAACAGCGCAAACGCATCTTTTTTTACCCGCTTTCTTCTCCATTTTTTTTTATGAAAACGGAGTAAAATAAAAATTAAAAAAAATTTATTGTGTATTTTAACAGTGTAATTTTAAGGAGTTTCGGTACAGGCGATACAATGTTGCCATGCTAAACCATGCTGAAAACATAAAAAATTTCAAAAAGTTGAGAATTTTATAAAATTTTGTCAACGTATTCTTTAGTGCCAAATTTGACAATACAAATTTTTTAAGATTTTTCTTCGACACAGTTATCGAGTAATTGATCACTAAAGTTCACGTGTTTAAGCATAGCGTTTCCATATACGAGGGATTCTCTGTCAAACCGGCCACTTTTTTCAGCCAATTTTTTCAGATTTTTAAATTCATAATTTAAGAAAATATCGTTTTTTTTCAAATGAATATATCTCGGAAACTTGAAGTAACTGAAAAAAAAATGATTCCACATAAAAGTTGTAGTTTCGTGTTAGCTTTCGAGCGGACGACTCAAAATATTTTTTATTTTCTGGTAACGATGACTTTTTGCGAAAAAAGGGGAGAGTTATTTTTTTATTCAGAAACAGCCATTTTTTTTTGGCTGAAAAAATTACAGAGTTTTCCAATAATTTATATCGATAAAAAAAATTCGGGAAAATAGTCTTCTTTGCCCGTCTAATTAAGGTTGCCTTAGGAGCTTGCGATTTATTAATGTTTTTGACATTTGGTTTAAAAGCCAGGACGGAATCCAATTAAGGAGGGTGGATCACGAAATCATAATAATCAGAATTTGATAAAATTTTTGGTGATAACATTCTTTGGCATCTTGTGTACAAATACAATTTTTTTCAAATTTTTTTACCACATGGTTATCGCATAATTGAGCGTTAAATCAAAGTTCTTATGCACGAGATGTATAACTGTATATATGTAAACTCTATGCTTATACACGTGTGAACTTTAGTGTTCAATTACTCGAGAGCTATGTGGTAGAAAAATCTAAAAAAATTATATCGTCTTATATATTTTTAAAGAATACATATTTACCAAATTTTATGAAATTCTTATCATTTAGAAATTCTTTATATTTTTAACATGGTTTAGCACGGCAACATTGTATCGTCGCGATCCACCCTCCTTAAATGGACAATGAGGCGCCGAGAGTTTTCTTCTTATGTATTTATGAGTTCAGTGCTTATCGTTGAATTATTTAAATTTTTCATTATATTTCTTCACTTGCAATGAAGTTGAAAAAATGTCAAGTATAGGTTGATTAGCTTTGCTTGAAATTAAAGTTTCTATGAAAATCATAATTCCGTGACCGCTGCACGAGGTTTGATCGTTATCGTCCGTCGGCCATAAGAAAAGTATCGGAGGGCCGGAATCCATTGCGGATGCGTACGGAGATGCGTTTATCAGCAGGGATAACGCGAGATTTGGTTTACCGACACGATAAATACGAGAGAGTGCGATAGCTGGCGCCCCCGGGGTGGGTTTGGCGCCTGCGCGCAGTGTTTTATCGACCGGAGTTTGTTGCAGTTGCCGAGGAAGTCTATATACGGCGTGGATGTTTGTACGAGGCGCGCACTTGTGCACGGGCGGGGAGGGCAACATTCGCGAAAATGGTGAAACGTCGAGGGTAGGCGAGGATGTCTCGGGTCTTATCGAGCTCGCAGTTTTTACTAATCACGCTTACGCGGAGCAGGGAGTTTTACTGAAAACGGATAAGAAACTAATAAACTCGTGGCATTGTAACCGCGGAGATAATGAAGAGCCGAATTTCTCGTACTTCGATTGAACCTCCCGATCTCGCAACGAGTCAAAACTTTCATTTACTTTGAAGCTCGGCTCGGTGTAACAACAAAACAATCATTTATTATACGCGCATTTGTCGAACAAATGTTCGCCTAATCATATTTGCCGCCACTGACAGTTCCGATGTTCTTTTTTCAAATGAATCTACGCCTCCACCATCTTGAAACTCTCGGGATAGAGTCGCGTAAACAGTGAAACCGACGGATTGGTGTTCGTTCCTTAACCCTTATTTTGATTTTTTTTACATTTCCATCTCGTCCGCGGTATTATCGACGATATTATGGCAAGTCTGGCCGGTGGCTCGGCCGGCTTTCCGAGACCTCCGACGATGCTGGAACAGTTACTGGAGGAAATTAATTTCCAGAGAACAAAGGAAATGCGACAGCTCCTGAAAGACGGTGGGTTTCAAGTAACATATTTAGCGTCCTTCATTTGTCGCACTCTACACCAACAAAACTTCACAGTCCGCTTGTTTTCTCACCCCCCCCCCCCTGCCCTCGCCGCTGTTTACAAAACGAAGCTCTCGTCCAATTCATCCAAATTGCACCATGAATCATCGATTATTCAAATTTATTCCTCTGTTATTTCCTCGCCTCTGAATAATGCATAACCATCTATATACGAGCTTTATTATATTCTCCATGTATATTATTACGACACGTAACGTTTGAATTACCGTGCACACTATACCGGATGAATCATTTTACCCATACTCTCAATATTGACATTCAAACGAGATACAGTAAACTCTATACATAAATGAGACGTTGAGAACATCGCTGCTTTGTCATTCAAATTCAATGAGCTTTTCTTTCTACAGGCGTCGTTTTTTTATCCGAATTTTTTATCACGCCCTACTTTTATTTCTTTATCGTTGTTATTTTATATTATATATTTTTTTTTTTTCTTTACAATCGTATTTGACGTTTTTTTCCATCGAGATAAGAACGAGATAAGAATTTGTCTTATGTAATTCATTGTAACAACATGAAATCTATTGATTCGACGAAACGATGTCAAGGGCATTGAAAAGCGATTGGCTTTGGGTCGGAAATGCACAATTTCGTGATTTATTTCGTACTGCACATTCTTTTTTTTATGGATTATGGTAAACTCCGGTTTGAGGATGCATACGAAAACTCTTGAGATTTGACTCGGTGATGAAAATTCATGTTTAATTAGTCGAATGAAAGTCAGGGCTGCGTGGGGAAACAACTGTTTTTGTTGTGCCCCGTGTTATAATGCGATTCTCAAAGAATTTAGACAGAGTATCGATTATTACGTGCTCGAACGGAACGCGACGCCCCTCCCACAAATTTAAACGCTTCGGGACGCGTTTCCGAGACGAAAACGCGTTTGAAGCACAACTCGGAATTGTTTTGGGGATTGAACCGCAGATGGCGAGCACGGAAAATTCTCACGCAATTTATACACGCTCGACAAGCGCCTTTTTTTAATGTTTTTCCTCGTATTCCAAGGGCTCTGACCTTTGGAAATAACATTTTTTCGGAACAAAACAACAATGAGATTTAAAATTATTTAAGCTGCAAAAAAGTAGCAATTTTCGAATGGAATTTATTTGAGGAAGAACACGCGAGTCTAATGGAAATTGAAAATTCCAATTTTAAGAGTTGACATTTGGAAATATGCTAGAAATATACAGCGTCCATCTATTTCCGGAATTGTCGTAGGATCCACCGTCTAGTTGTCGAGAAATCGAAAATCACATTTAAAGAGCCAAAAACGTGAATAAGAAAATAGAATATTTTTAGACGTCAACGATGTCTTGAGAAAGCCTTGTTACCGGTGAAAATCTGAATGGAAAAATAAAAACATTTATTTGAGGTTAACGAGTAACAACGACACACAAACCGTGGAAGGTTTAAAATTAAAAAATGTTGAAAATTAAAATTTGCAAATTGCTTCCTCAAGATGGTCAAGATGCACGATGCTCAAAGCTTACTCTGTGAGGTGCTATATTTTGCATTTTGGCTTCCTCATAGAGGAAGCTTTGAGCACCGTGCATCTTGACCACCTTGAGGAAGCAATTTGCAAATTTTAATTTTCAACATTTTTTTTTGTGTACAAGGAAATAATGTATTTTCTCTATCTTCTTTTACGATCATAAATTTATCTCTTTGTTTAAATCCATAAAAAAAAACTGAATGACGAGCCATCAGAAAAAACAGTTTGCAACTTTCAATTTTCATCGTTTTTCTATTTACATTGAAATTAAATAATTCCGACAACTTTGCTGGAAAGTATAGAGGAAGGACTTATACACGATATCTTACAAAATTTCCAAAATTTAAAGCGGTTAGACGATTTTTTGAAAAACTCATATTTTCGTAAAATTCAAAAAATCATCAAATTTTAACTGCTCAACCGATATTTCCCAAATTCAATACCAACCTTCCTATTATGATAATCTATTTTAAAAAAAAACATTAGTAATAAATCTTAAAATTTCCGGAAGTTAGAGCGTCGACACCCTTTTTTTAAAATTTCAAAACGTCGTAGGATTCGTATTTTCTTTCAAATTCTGACAAAATTACACACACACATACACACACATACACACGCGCGCGCGCGCGCGCACACATACACACTTTTTTTAGATATGATTTTTTGATGTTTTTGGACATTTTGAGCACATTGACATTGAAAATTGAAAAAAAAAAAATGTTTATCGTCACATAACTTCCTCTATGAGGAAGCAAAATTGATTAATCTCAACAAATAAGTTACACATCATTTAATGACGCTGAAGTTTCCAACGTTGGAATTCAACCAAATGATCGAAAAAAACTCTCCAATAATTCCAGTAATTCTCCTATTTTGTTCCCTGCCAAATTTGCGATTCGTAGTTTTTCAAGCTGCACCAACGATTCGTGAAATAAACAATTGGTGAATTGCAAACGTTTTTTTCGTTCATTTCGTTGGACTCCAACGTTGGAAACTTCAGCGTCATATAATTTAATTAATAGCGAGAACAAATTTTAATCGTTTCTTTGATCATCGAGAGAGCAAAAAAGTTCAGTTGCTTTTCACTTGTTCAAGTTTTTTCCAACAGCCGCATGATAAAGCGCGAAAAAATGAAATCATAATTGCTGGACAGAAGTGATGATCAATTATCTTAATTGAGTACCAAAATCATAAATGATAGTAATTATTTATTTAATTACTTGACTGTTTGAATATTTGAATAATTGAATATAAAATACAAGATGAAACGAATGTGAGTCGGTTGGTCGGAAATGTCACCATAATTTAATGAATTTTCCAGATTCTGGTTTCGTGATGCTGCAGGGCACGACGTACTGGACCGATCTCTTCGTTCGCCACTTTCTCTTTCAAGCAGAGCACACGATAGACGGTGACGATTTGCTCTTTTTCGTGCGTAAAAAACATGTCAAAACGTCGTCGAGATACGTGCCAAAGTTCGAAACGGAAGTCGACGTGTTTCGCAAAGACAGCAAAAAATTGCCGATCGGTGATCCTGACATCGATTGGGAAGAAACGGTCTATCTCAATCTCGTCGTTCATCAGTTCGATTATACATTGACACTTGCTATTTGTACACGCACGAGTCCCAAAGAATTACAAGTGAGTAATGAAATCGACCATTTTTCGCATTGTTTTTTTTTTTTTTATGAAATAATGATTGAAATTACTTAAAAAAAAAACGAATGTTTCATATTCAGGTATTAAGACGTCACTCGCAAAAAGTGTACGCGAGCCCAAGCCGTCGACGAATGGACGCCAAGGGCGACCTCGAGGAAATGACTTATCCGCACATCTGCTTCATGGTCGACAATTTCGACGAAGTATTCTGTGATATATTAGTTAGGGACGGTGAGATGGTTTGCGTCGAGTTGGTGGCTTCGGATCGCGACGGTGCAGTCCAGGGCGTCATATTTCTCGGCTCTATCAGATACGACGCCCTGAAGAAAGTCTATGACGCCAGGGTGAGTTATCTCGCTCATTTGAATATACACGAAGGCAAGTGTAACAGGCTGGCCTATTTTTCTATGCTTTTTTTCGGAGGACGCAGTAATTTCTTTGAGAATGAGAGAGGCGTCGAGACAGGAAAATCTCTCATAGATAATTTGTAGGCTCTCGACGAAGCTTGTATTTTATTGGAAATATTTTCAATCGTCTTTTATATTTTTTTATCATTCACGGTATCGCTCAACTTGCGCTGTACCGGCATGTTTTTCCTCTCGTCGATAATCCTTTTGCTGACACTTGAGCGATAGATCAAAGCTTTTTTTCAAATAATGTGCTACTGAGATTTTTCAAAAACATTCCCACGAAAAGTTACTCATTTTTTAAACCCGATACCTTTTTTTGGGGCTTTTCTCACTCCCGCGCAGTCGAGCCTCAGCACGAAAATGGCCCAACGTATGACCTTCGGCCTCTTCTCCGGTGCCTCCTCTCAAAGGATCGAGTTCGTGAGGATGAAGGGTCCCCAAGGTACGTATTCTTATTCCCCATAAATCGTAGACATTCGGATCGGGTTATGGGCTCGTCTTCGCGTTCACTCGGAATTCAATCGATATAAACATGTCAGGGGAACATTTTTATTTCCGGAGAAATCGCTCGAGTTTTCCATTTAGCTTTTTTTAGCGTTCAATCAAAATCGAGGATAAATCGACGAGCCTCGTCAATTGCCTACGAGAATCGCGTTAGCTTTCGTGTCAATATTCCCGGGCAAAAACTCTTTCCGATCAAATTTCTAAGCATCGTTTGTTCCTGTCAGGAAAAGGACACGCTGAGATGGCAGTTACTAAGCCGAAAGGATCGGGTGCGGAGACGCCAACTTCGGAGCCGGGTTATTCAGCGACCGATGCATTGTGGGACGCCGATTGGGACGACGCGGAGGAACTTTTCATGTACCGTCATCAGCGCAGGTTGTCCGATCCAAGCGCAAATCTCAATAATTTTGTTCGCGGCGGTTGGCGAACGAAGCCGGATCAGGTCGCGACGAAAGCACGCTCGGAAAACGAGGGTCTTGACTCGATGGCCAACGGCCTCAGCGAAATTGAGGCTGGTGACGTTCGTGACGGTAAATGAAGCATCTTTTGTTCTTCAATTACTTATTTTCCTGTGATTTCACATTTTTTGTACATCTGGTGTACAGCATCAATGAATTTTTCTTCATTTTTAGTTTCAAATCTTCGTCCTTCACTTACCAAGTTGACTAACAAAATTTCTCTGATTATCTGGGTGTCGATTTTTTATTTACAGAAAAAATGTTTTCCAATTTCTCGTCTATTTTCACTCTCGTGATTTCTTGCCATTTGTGTATGCTTTAGACGATTTAAGTGCCAAAGGTTCGAGTAAACTCGAGCTGGAACGTACACAAATGGAAATAAACTTTCTCGTTATTTTAAAATGCCTATTAGAAGCTTGAACATAAAAATGATTGGAAAATAGGAGGGAGAAGGATGATAATTCAGTGATAACGAGCTGTCATAATTGCGAATAAAACTCGTGGTGATTTAATCTGGAGCCTATAAAAGGCGAAGGTGCTTTTTCCCCTGTTATAAAAGACTTTAAAAAGCTCAAACGAGCCGCACGCACTCTTGAATATTTTTAATCGTTACCAGGAGTGTAAATATTGTGATGATTATTACAATATTTCCCAATCTTTTTGGTCGCCCGCACTTATATCTCGCGATGCATGCTCAATGTTTGTACCTTATTACATTGCGGTATTTTACGATAATTCTTGTAATGTGCTTTGGTCACGCTTGTGTGCTTAACGTCAATTCGATCTCTCATTATTTTCTCCCTTAACTGCAGTAACTTGATTTTTTTCAGTTCTTTTTCTTCTGGACAGATGTTTTTGAGATTCGTCGAGTGTACAGTCTCGTCGGAAAACATTTCAGTTCGCTCTTCCCAGTTGGATCTTTTGAATAACGATTTAGCGAGGGCTGAAAAATTTCGAGCGAAATTTATTCAATTTTCACCAAGAAATTTGTGATCTTTCGAATCTCTCAATGGCAAATGTTTCCACGCAGAGACGTGAAGATGAAGAGAAATATTGTACCGAAAAAAAGTATGTCGCGGAGATTTCGAATCGAAAAATGAGAATTATCGAGTGGAACTGAGCTTTTGGGCGTGACTGTACGTTCTAAGCACCTACTTAATCGACTGCACGCTCCGGCATTTTTCTTTGTACCCTTCACCAGAGCCCTGAGGCGTTTCACGCACCCACGAGACGACACGACGTTGAGTCAAAGTGTGAAAATCAGTGGGAGGAAACGTAAAAACAGATAAAAAAAAAGTTTAAACAAGAATGAGAAGAGCGACGACATCGGGGCGAGATAAGCAACCTTTTCCCCTCTTTTCAAACCTTATCTGTCCATCTGTATCCATTTCTCTGCATAATCTTCTGCTCGAGCCGCGTAGCAAACGCTATCAGTACATTGTCAATGTATATATGTATATATTTATAATGCGTGGATACGTAGAGAAAATACTTTGGAAATGATATCTCGGATGCATTTGAATCCGCTACACGAATGTCAGGATAAATTAGAGAAAAAAAACCGAGGGATAAAGTAATAACAATTCATTCCCCATTCCCGCCTGCGTGAATAAATTCCTGAAAGTCCTCGAGTTTCAGCTGCAATAAAGAATGAATTTCTTATCGCATAACCATCGTCGAAATAGCATAGATCTCTTGCTTGCTCGTAGTGAATCGAAAATATTTGAATAAATTGGTGAAGACGATAGACCGCGCGAAACGAGGCGTTGGGGCAGATTGGGCCACTCGCGACGCTCTTTTACTGCCGTGGGATCATTTTCGGCCAGGCCGCAACCGCAATTTTCTCCTTAATTCAAGCACACTTTTGTCCAATCTCCACTAGTACTGGCGACTAAATGTTTTCTCGTTCTCGAATCTCGTAGCGTTCGTTTTAACCGGAGCTCTGCGTTGAAAATCGATGAGGAAGGTCGCGATGATTGCTTGAAAAGAGAGAGGAAAGTTGCCAGGGTCGTTGCCGAGGTTCGAATGCGAAATAGTGCTGGCCCGTTCTGCCCAACGCTCCCTTGACCGGAAACAAAAAAAACCTTCGCACTGGCACGACACATTTGAATCGACACCAACAACGTGCGGATAAACGAGAGAGAAAAACGATCGAGCAATGAGGAGAGTCCATTCTTGTCCGTTAGTGAGAAAAGTTCGTGAGCATCCTCCATGAAAGATAGTTTGAATTCCTCGTGAGAAAATCATCGTCGAAACGCCTGCTTCGTTCTCTCCCTCACTCTCAGTCCAAAGAAATCTCGTGTTGTCACTAAAATTGACTTTTGGCACGACGACTGCCGGCTTCTTTCCCTTTCCGTAGCTGAAGGACATGCCAGCAGCTGGGGCGGCCGGGAATCCCCGGTACGACGGCCCGAAAGCCCTCGCAGGAGTCCAAGATCAAGAAGACGCACCTCGCCCCAATATTCACCGTCGGCTGATAAAACTAGAAAAGGGAGTAGAAGGGCCGAGCGTAAAAGTTGCGAAAGATCTTCGACGACAAGCAACGACACGGCGACACCGATCATCCCAACGGCAACAACAACGACAACAACGACTACCACGAGCAGAGCCAATAACGAGAACCACCTTTCAACCCCGAGCAAACAAGGATCGAAACTGGAGGATTCCACATATCATCAGACTTCAACTCGCCCAACAAGTGGTGGTGAGTGTGCTCGCGACCTCTCGTATATATAAAATAAACGAAAACAAAATTAAACTTTAAAACAGAAGCAATTAAAGCATCCCATTATTTGCAATATGCTTGAAATAAAACCATTTTTAACCCTCTCGCCCTCTCGTCGGAGGTCGAATCGACGGGGTATTATTATGTCAATTCCTCACTTTGAGCCGATGCGACACTTCGCGAATTTAGCATCCGCGAAAGAAAATGGAAAAGTAGCTTCATCGAAATGTAACTTTACAAAATATTTGCCATTCCATTTTGGAATGTTCGCAAATAAAATTAGGAATGATTTTCTACTTACATTGCGAGATTAAATTGTAATGAAATCTCAAAGATTTCCTTCGATTGCAATTTCTACTTTTGAAATGATTTTCCCCTGAACGAATTACTGACCAACGGAGTGTCCTAGAAATCTGTAAGAATTCTCATTAGCCTGAATTGGATGTTTCATATATCGAGAGCGTCATGAAAGAGAAAACAAAGCCTCGCCGAATTTAATCTCCGTAACGAGAGGGTGCGAGTACACTCATTCAGCACTAAAAAACAAAACCGATCGGCACTCGAATAAAATTGACATTGCCATGTGATAAATAAGTTAATGAACGAAAGGCTTGTGGCTTTGTACGCTGTGCTGTTTCTGCCTCTTTGTCGCGTTAGGGAATCGGCACCAACGTCCATCTTCGACACCTGCAAAAGTGCACGAAACCTCGACAACGATAACGGCAACGAAAACAACGCCGAAGCCAAATCGACGTCGCAATCATCACCGGCACCACATCGAGGTCGGCAGCGAGATTCTGGTGGCTGACAGCGTCGACTGTCTGAGTAAGGACAACGTCATGCAAAAATTGGACGCCGGTGCTATTCTGGTGAACGGAAAAGAGGAATTACCGTTGGGCAATTACGATTCGACGATCCAGGAGAAAAGCAAACTTCTCAGAACTGATACAAAGTGCTCGGACGAGGAAAAAATGCTTGGAAAAGAATTTGACAAGTGTGGCGTTACTCTTGACGACGAGACGCCGGAAGTCTCGCCGCTGCCCCGAAGAAGACGTCCCAGAAATCGTGCCCGTCGCTACTACAGCGATGACGAAGTCATCGGCGTTCATGCCAGTCGGAAAAACCGTCGCAACGATCCTCCCCCAACGAACGATGAAACTTTCCTTTCCAACCGTTTGAATCATCAGGACACTGAAAATCCTTCGGAAAATGATAATCGTGATGAAATCTCTCGCCTCCTCGATACCACCCGCGATAAAAACGCCAACTCGAGGCTCACCCGAGCGAGCACTTACGATTGTGGACAAAGACAAAGCGCCACGCTTCCAAGACGAAGGAGAAGACGCGCCATGTCCGGCAGCATTATTGGCAACCCTCTGCCACCTCATCGCGTCACTCCTGATGGAACAGCCATCTACTATTGGTGCGAGCTTCCCCGCCGCCCCGGCTCTCAGGGTAAAATCTCAAAACCCCCTCCCCTTCCTGGAGTCACCGCTCCGCAAGAGCCCCAATTCTCTGTGTAACGAAACAACCGATTTTCCTTTTTCGCCCAATCGAAACTCGAATCTCATGTGATTTTTATTTCAGACCAATTTTCCCGGATAACTGTGCAAAATCTCACGACCTTCAATGAAATTTTCCAATCAATGTCATTCGTATCATATCATTTTTCTTTTTTATTCCGCTGCATCCTCAATTTCGATCGACTTTTTTTATTCTTTTATTAGCACCTCGAACGAGTCGTCCCAGCTCCACTTTTTTTTTCTATTTTAATAGGTATACATGCAAACGTTATTTTTCGTACGAAATCTCATGGAAAATAGAAACTACAAGCCTGGGAATCCTCAAAAGGGTTTTTACGATTCGTTATTTATGTTTATTATCATTATTGTAATCGATGTCGTGCACGCCTACGATACTCTGACTGTTTTAATGGTCAGACGTCGCATTTTTGAACGCTTCTCTGTGATTTCTCTCTTTCCACTTTTCTTCTGTCTTTTTCTCTATTTCTAATGGGATTACAGTGCGTCCTCGCTTTTCCTTCATTACAAAACTTTTTCTCCTAAAGATTCAATATTCGAATTCATCAGGAATTGTTTTTTTTTTTTTTTTTCTTCGTAATGGATCAACGGAGAAACTTCCATTGAAAACTGCAATCACTGTCCTTTATCCTCCACAGCTTTTCGCTCATTTTTATATTATTATTTTTTCATTAGCTACCTCAACAGTTGTCATTTCTTTCAATTAGGATTTCTATTCTTGGGAAAATCAATGAAACGAAGCCCCGGAATGGACGATAAATTTTTTTTTTTCTAGAGTTTGTTTACTTGTATGAGTCGATTAAAGTTGGAATTTGATCGTAAACTTATTTCGAATGCGTTTTCACTGCTGCGTGGAAACGAATATCGTATGGGGTGTTTCAATTTAAATCCTATTTTTATCGAAATATTCTAGAGATTGAAAAACATGAGAAAAATAATGATGGTCGATGGTTTTTATGGATGTTAGAATTTGAAGAATTTCATCACCAACTTCTTCGTCCACTTCTCATCGTGGAATCGGTCATTACGTGTTTTGATTGTGTCTTATTCATTGACAGAACTCGACGACGGTGCTTACAATCCACTCTGGACGATGCGAGGTTTCACTCAAACCTTTCACTTCTGGAAAGAAACGAGAAGAGCACAATCCGTACCTCTCAACGCCTTTCTCACGTACATAACACTTCCTTGGTGGAGCATAGCCAAAGGTTTGAATTTTCATGGTTATTTTTTCGAGAGGAAACGCCACGAATCGTTTTTTTTTTTTTTTTTTTTAATTTTTTATTTTTCCCCTTAGAAAGATATTGAAAATATTGAAACACAATTCCGGAAATGTAAAAGGCAAAGAAATGCGAAAGAAATGCCCAATGGCTTTACGTTTTAATCAAAATGGGAAAAAAGGACATTTACGAGTTCACAATGATTTTTTGTTTACAGATATTCTGGATCATAGGGAAGATCCGATACTCACGTTTTAGCCAATCAAAAGGATGGAAAAACGTAATCGCCACTAAAATATACGAACACAAATACCGGCAAAGCCGCTCGCGGTCTCTCGGCCCAACAAATCGACTAATCGACACTCAATCGAAAACTGTATTCTGTATAAATTTCATTGGTACATAATTATTTATTTATAGCAACAACGATTTTTTTCTATTTTATCAACATCAAATACATGTAACACTTTTTGGCCAATGAAACAGCTGATTTTTTCAAAGGAGGAAACAAAAACACTGGAACCAAAAGCAACGATTTTTGTCTTCACAGATCTTCACTGACGAATTTTTTTTCAACCAAAATAATCAAAATAACTTCAACAAAGGAAGGGGCAGTTGAAAAAATGAGGGAGAATTGAAAGTAAAAATCTCGAAAACGGGGATAAAAAATTCGAAAGTACATTTTCGTGGGAATCATCAAAAAAAGACCAATCGCGATACTCAAGTACTATTTTAAGAGAACCGGAAATCTGCAGACTCGATTTTATTTTAAAAAATATGATAACAATTCTCAACGAATTTTATAAAAGACAGAAAAAGATTCTGGATAATGAAATTAAAGAATTGTGGAAAACATCCTAAGAGAAATATTATTCACGAAAATTTCCAACGTGGCCAAAAACCGTTACATTTATTACGCCACTTCCTGCTTTCCGATTCCTCTCTCGTAAATTCCCAAGCAAACACACGACGAGCGAAGAGGAAAACTTTTTTCTCAGTTCGTCCTTTCGTTGCTTAATTTCTCGTAGTCGCCGAAATTTGTCCAAGTATAATTCCAAAGCTTCGGGTTCCCCTTTGGGTCCAAGGGTTTGTTGGATGGTTTAATTGCGGTTGCGTTCCACTTTTTTAACTCTTCACCGAGCAAACGAACCATTTCTGGGTTTCTGAAAAAAAACGTATAATTTTGCAACGTAAGCATGGATTTCGTCCCCGTTCATTCTATTGTAATTTTTCACCTCATTTCCAAACTCACTCTTTAGCAACGTTATTAAATTCACAAGGATCGAGAGAAACGTTGAACAGACAATCTTCCTCAGTCGGCCTGCAAACGTTCCTGATTTTCGGAGCTTCACAGTTTAACGTTGCATCGAACCGAAGCTTCCTTATAATTTCTGGTGTCAGAATCGAGCCTGCACTTGTTAACGATCTTCCCGCTGTACTCTCGATCACATCGACCTCAACGTACGTGTAATTGGCCTCTGATGACTCGTACCAACGGTCCCATGCTCCACTGTAAGTGATTCCTGTCCGAGCATAAAAACGCATGTGATCCAACGATTTTCAAAGCAATATTTACTATACAACATTTTTTCGCAGGACCTTCAACATTCGATGAACAATTTGTACGACACTTTAAGGATATTTGGTACAGGCTTACAATGTTGCCATGCTTTAAACCATGCTAAAAACATAAAAAATTTCAAAATGATCAGAATTTTATAAAATTTCGTGACCATATTCTTTAGTGCCAAATTTGACAATACAAATATTATAAAATTTTTCTTCTGTACAGTTATCGAGTAATTGATCACTAAAGTTCACGCGTATAAGCATGGCGTTTCCAAATATATCAAGAGACTCGGTAGA
This sequence comes from Venturia canescens, assembly GCF_019457755.1. Classification (NCBI taxonomy): domain Eukaryota; kingdom Metazoa; phylum Arthropoda; class Insecta; order Hymenoptera; family Ichneumonidae; genus Venturia; species Venturia canescens. Next base: position 8,616,447 of record NC_057430.1, read on the forward strand.
GTCTCGGGACAAGTACATTGACAGCCCTGTCGTCTGCTGGCCTGAGGATCTCGCCGAGACTATACTTTCTCTGAATAAAACGATTCGCGGTGGTGGGGGTAAAATTGGTATGTGATTTTCTTTAATTGCGAAGCTCATGAGTTATGTACGGCTTTGAAAATTGAACTTTCAGCTAATTAAGAAGTTCTCTGTCGAATGAGCCCAAAATCAGCATGATCTTTGTTAGGTATACATTCCGGACATAAGAAGTCTGCTTTAATGCGTAATTACTCGATAACTAAGCAGAAGAAAATTTTGAAAAAAATTGTGTCTTCGCACTCGATGTTGAAGAACATTATCACCAAATTTCATCAATTTCTAATTATTTAGACTTTTGTATCATACATCGTTAAACTTCTGCCAGTTTGGTTAGAAAAATATAATGAAAATTCATAAACTTTTAAACTTTTTTTTTTTTAAATTTCTTTTAAATAAAATAGATTTTTATTCATCCATCTCTACATTCGAATGATTACTTCGCCATCCACGACTGTATCCTCGAGCACAGAGAAACTCGAAAACAAAAGAATTGTTTAGTACCACAGGTTTTGGTTATTTTTATGAAGCGAGTCTGTATTCGCGATCGTAAAATCGTGAGGTCGATGACCGAGAATGGTATTGCGCGTCTCGATACTAAATCCAAATGTGGCAACTTTAATGCTCTCCTATAAAGTGACACTTTTTGTTTCCCTTAATTTTGAATAGTTAACCGTATAGAAGATAAAAAAGGAGAGACGTCGACGAGTGAACTTGATTTGCAAGACGTAGAAAGATACTCCGAGAAAATCGGAGTATCGAAGGAACTTCGTTACGTAAAGGATCGAGTGTTTTTCATGCCGTTCGAATTCACCGACTAATACAATCGATTCCATAAACGAGATTAAAAAAAAATTGATTGGAAAATTGATAAAGTTTCATCAGTTTTACAGGCCGAGAAAAAAATGCTTCTTTTTCTTACCTCGAAGCAATTTCCAACCGTTTTTTGTGATCGCAGCATTGTGAAACGCATCGTCGATGTTGTGGAGGACGCTTTGTCGCGGTGAAGTCGCATCGTCTTTGAGAGCTTTCCAAAGATTCATTCCGTCGAGATTCATACTCGAAATAGTACTGCTTATCGTCTCTTCCGGTTCTTCCGCTGCACTAAGAAGCGTCGGCAACCAATCGGTAATGTGGAAAAGCTGATTGGAGACTCGACCAGGCTGCCCAATTTTTGGAGACCAAACGACGCCGACTCCTCTCACTCCGCCTTTGTCGTTAATTCAAGTCGAAAGTTGAATATTCGAAGTTTGTACATACCGGAAAGAGTGGTTTTTATAATCCGGGAGACGGAATTTCTCTTTGGCGTTTGAAGGAATTGGAAAATTGGAGGATTCGCAATTGAGGAATATTTCACGCACTCGGTTCGACGCTTTGAACCTACGATCGAATTCCGCGCAGCAGTCTTCGCGGAAGTGGGCTAAAATATTTGCGAAAAACAACAAAAGATGAACAGCTCACCCTCCCACAGAGTATTTTTAACTCCTCGGAGCGGCCAATTTGAAGCAGCATTTAAATTAAAACCAGCCGCTGGTCCACCGTTGTCGGTTGAAAATACAATGAGGCTATCAGCGAGCATGTCTCTTTTTTTCAGAGCTTCAATAACGTCGCCAACGGAGCGATCGAGTTTGTGAAGCATCGCTGTAACGAGAGAACAAAACGGTTTAAAATGCGTGACAAGATTAATCAATCAAATTTATTTGTTGGAAAGAATTTTCCGATTCACTCGAATTTAGGCGCGAATCTTTCGAAATTTTTCCCACGACAGTTCGTGAGAAATTTTCCACGAGATTTTTCCCGAGGAAAAAGTTCGAGGGCTCCCGCCTCGGAGCCCTCGAACGAGTCGAAAGCGTCAAATAAAAGTTTATTTGACCAAGCAGTGCGCGACGCTTCTGATCGGTAGAATTTTTTCATGTTTACGCAAGCGTACGCAAAGAAAATGCTAATGCGGAAAAACGACTTGGAATTTTTTTCTCCATCAGCGATTACCTTCCATTCTTTGTTAACCCTTTCGCGGGAGCGCAATGGAATCGCTGCGGTCCCACCCTACGAAAAATCACTTCAGAGCTTTGGTATTATTTAACCGATTCCATTGAAAATGGGTATCCAAGAGTTTTTATAGTCGCTGGTCACGAATGAGGGGTCAGAAAATTCAACACGACTGACCCCATATGGCGGAGGTGAAATTCCGAATCTTAATTTTCCTAAAACTCTCCACTCAGAAGTTCTCGAGGTCGAGATCAAGAATCCGGGATTCGATTTTCAAAAATCTAAATAACGGATCCAGTATGGTGGACGTGAAATTCCAAAAAAAAATAGAAAGAAAATCAAAAGTGGAACTCGATTCAAGTGCTCCAAGAGAGAGGCACAAATATTTCGTTGGAAAATTTGACCTTAGAGCTTACCTTAACCGGTTGACTGGTGAGCTTTTTTCCAGTTTTTGTGCCAAAACTGGTACGAGCCAATCTGTTACCGAAAATCACGATAATTTATTTCTGAGGTTTTCGTTGCTGATTCCATTTTCATGTGATAAAGCATGAAATTTTCGCAGTGAAAAATTAACAAACTTCATCCTGAACCCTTATTTTTCACATTTTTGGGGGTAGCGAATTTTGTTTGGTTTCGATGAAAGAGTCCAGTGTGATAAAAAACTAAAAATTTTCATGTCACATAGCATGAAAATCCATTGAAAAAACGAAAAATTTCACCCTCAACCTTCGGTTTTCCCCATTTCCAAGGGTAGTGAGGTGAAAATTAAGTTCAAAAATCGACTCAGCGACCCAAAAAACCATTGTATACCAATTTTTGTCCAAATCGGTTGAAAATTGAAAAAGTTATTTCAATTTGTACACATATGATACAAAACCAGAATGGGCCCGACTTTTTTTGTACATATATGATCCAATACCAGTCAACCGGTTAATCTCAGGAAATAAATTCTTCGAGGAACAAGTGTCGATAATTTTCTACAATTTTTATCCACTCCCTTGGATTCGTCCATTGGTTTTACACAAGGAATCACTTTTCACCCACCATCTTTTGTTTTTGACTTGAGATTCGCGATCAGTGAGGCCCCCCAAGTGAGTAAATTCAGGCCAAAATATCGAGTAGAAAGATATGTAAAACTAGACGTCTACGATATCGGATCCAGAATTTTGAATCTTCAAAATCCAATGTCAGAATCGTGCAATCAGCGAGCCTAAAAACTTTGGTTATCAATTTTCATAAAAATTGCTGTAGAAGCTCAAAGGGCGAATCTCAAGACTCGCTGTACCTGCGAATCGACGTCTTTTGTAATCGGGAATCCAATCAAATTTTTCCACGACGTCGTCGGGTGCTGGCAACGGATTGTACGGATTTCCGGAATGTACAGCGGTGTGAGCGAGATAAAGAAACAAAGGATCGCTCGTATTGTGATTGTTGATGATTTTAATCGCTTCCCCGGTAAATACGTCCGTCGAATATCGACCGTGAAGGTCCCAGGCCGGTTCGAGGTCCCTCCTCATGTCCAAGCCCCAAAAGTGCTTGAAAATGTCCAACGAAGAAGAAACAAACTGTTTAGTTCCTTTCGGGAAGCGAGGGTTACTGAAAATGATTCATTGGATGGAACATCCTTACATTTTCAACTGCAGTGTGGTCAGAGTAATCCTGGTGACCGGTCCAAAATCCGACATGTTTTTTGAACCCCCGATACGTCGGAGTGTACTCCTTTTTATAAAAACCCAAGTGCCACTTTCCTACGATATAATTAACGTAACCGAGTTCTCGGAGATATTCGGGGAGCAGTTTTTCGCTCAGCGGCAAACCTCTTCTCTCGGCGCCTTTCAAAACCTGTATCGCAATCATGAAATCTTGAAAAAAGCGTCCAATTTTTCAATGTCCGATTTAAGGAGGGTGGATCGCGACGATACAATGTTGCCATGCAAAACCATGTTAAAAATCTTAAGAATTTCATAAAATTTGGTAAATGTATTCTTTAAAAATATATAAGAGGATATAAATTTTTTTTAGATTTTTCTACCACGTAGCTTTCGAGTAATCGAACACTAAAGTTCACGTGTATAAGCATAGAGTTTACAAATATACAGTTATACATCTCGTGCACAACAACTTCGATTTAACGCTCAATTATTCGATAACCATGTGGTGAAAAAATTTTGAAAAAAATTGTATTTGTATACTTGATGCCAAAGAATGTTGTCACCAAATTTTATCAAATTCTGATTATTTTGATTTCGTGATCCACCCTCCTTAAATAGTGAAACAATTGTAGAACTATATTCAAATATTTGATTCGTAAAAATTATCAAAATATTGTCGTTTCGACGTCGCATTGGAAATCCGGCGCTCGCTTATTTCGTTAAGGAGGAACGTCAGCATTACGTAGAGCAAGGTAAATACGAATTTGATTGTTTTTATCTAGATTATCTGGATCATGTAAACCTTGTTTCGCCTCGTTTGCTTTGTTTATACGGGATTAACCCCCAAAATGCGTCATTTTTGGGTGGAATTTATGTAAAATATTAAAAAATGTCAGAATGAAACGATCTCCAATTGAACCTGTCACCATTTTTTTTATTTGTTTTTGAGTTTGAAAAGATGGGGCCTGTGGAATTATTTCCTATGCGTAGGTGTTAAATGTTCAAAATTGGAAAATTATTTACTAAAAAATGGCTGAATGAAATGGATTCAAAATTGAATAGGCTATAGAAAATACATCCAGTAAAGTATTCTAAAAGTTTCATTAAGCTATCACCAATTTTCTCAAGCTGATGTTCCTCCTTAAATTTGTAAAGAAAACGGCTTCTATGACTCTCGAAAAGTCCTTTCGAATTGTCGTGCGATTAAATTACTCTTTATTAAAGTTTCAATAATTTTTTCATCCAAGACTCGTCGATACTAACTCCTTGCTGCATTCCAGTGTGAATTGGATGCTTGCCGGTCATCAAAGCACTTCTCGAGGGCGTACATATCGGTGTAACGTAGTAATTGTTGAGTATCAAACCGGTATATGCGAGGGCATCGATGTTGGGAGTTTTTATCATACCCGAACCGTGAAATCCAACGTCGTACCATCCCTGCGAGTTCAAAAATTATACGAGATTTTGAAAAGAGGCTTGAAGTCACGGTGGAGATAAAATTCTGACAATTTTTTCAATCCTCATCATGTTTTAAGTTCAATAAATAATGAAACTGCAAAAACGCAAAAACATCGCGGCGACCGCATCCTCGAGGAAAATTTATAAAAATGAATAAAATTCAACTTGATTACGGTTCAACGAAAAAATTAGCGTTGGAAATGGAATATGAAAGCATTTTTTCAAATAAAAATGATCAATTTTGCGTTAGGGTAGTTCATGCACGAAACGATTTTCTTAAGAAAGTCTTGAAATTTACACAAAGTTTAAATGGGTAGTCGACTGACACCCATATCAAATTTTAAAGGATTAGGGTAGTTCATGCACGAAACGATTTTCTTAAGAAAGTCTTGAAATTTACACAAAGTTTAAATGGGTAGTCGACTGACACCCATATCAAATTTTAAAGGATTCGTCTTATTCGTTATTTAGATAAACGAGGGGTAAAGCAACTATGCGTAAAAAATCGTTTATCTTTCCATCCAACGAATGAACGCTTCTTACGAAGTTTATGAAAAATATACACAATAACAATCTAATGAAGGTCTGGAAAAAAATTCGAGCGATTGTCTTACTAGTAATAAAGTTATATTACGTTAAAGATTGAACGAAATTGATAATGAGCACTCATACAAACTCTCGCATTTACTTATTTCGGAATTTCGTTTTTTCTTGGCTCGGCCCATGTCTGTCATAGCATTCTGTGTCTTTTTATTAACCCTTTTTTTTATTGATTTATTTCCTTTTTAACTCCCGACTGCAAAAAGATGGGAGTTATGCGCTTCACTGCGATCAGTGGGTGGGAGGATATTCCTTTGTTGCCACTTTTCTCGAAAACGGTGATAGTTGTCTTGACCTATTTTTGACATAATATTCTATATATGCCGGACAGTGTTCTTATTTGTAGTATGTCAAAATTCATCGCGAACTATTGTTTTTTTTTTTTTTTTTTTAACTTTAAAAACTTTTCACTGCGAGCTTTTTCAAGGTAGGGTCGTCCCAACTCGACAGTGGCGGCCAAGTGGCCAAGTGTGTAAATTCTACATTATATACAGAATTATCCATGGATATATCAATCGCGATCGTACAACGGTGGAGAATATCTATATATAATATAAAGTTTACACACTTGGCCACTTGGTTGCTGTCGAGTTGAGACGTGGTTGAGACCTTACGGTTTTCCAATATAAAAAAACGTCAAACAACCAAGAGAGGGTTTTTATGAAATTTAAAAAATGGAGCTACATCGGAAATAAAAAAAATACTGGAAACAAAATAAATACGTTTTTCAATTCATTTTATCATTTTTTTATCAGTAAAAAAAATAGATCTTAGAAAAAAACAACAATGTAAAAAGGATATGTGTTTTCAGAGAACACTTTATCTTCAAATTCCTTTGCTTAAGAAAATAGAAGTAAACTTTGAACAAAACGATTTAAAAATAGAAGTAAACTTCAAAAAGACTGAAATAAAATAGATGAAATATAATTAACAAGATAGATAAAAAACCATTTAATTGTTAAAATTAACTCACTCGAGATTCGATTCCTATGGTTAATATTGATTGATGGTAGGTAAGTCATTTATATACAAAAATAAAAATTTCATTATAATTGTCAAAGTTAAATGATTCTACAAAGAATGAAGGTGATAATAAAAAAAATGTAATCTCACAAAAAACTAAAATATGTTATAAACATAATGGAACTTAATATTTCTCGGGAGATGCGTCTCTACTTCTTATTCAATGATTTGATTAGAGACTTCTATCTTATTAATTATATTTCATCTATTTTATTTCAGTCTTTTTAAAGTGTACTCCTATTTTCTTAAGAAAAGAAGTTTGAAGATAAATAATTATCTGGAAACGCATATCTTTTTTACAATGTTGTTTTTTTCGAAAATTCATTTTTTTTCTCGGCTTCATTTTATTTTCAATACGCTGTACGATTTTTCAGTCGGGAATTTTTTCAATGTTTTTTTAAAACATTTTCTTTTGTATTTCCCCTTTGCCCTCTCTAAAGCGATTTTCTACATAAAAAAACTATAATATTTTAGCCAGGGAAGAATGAAATTTGGGGTTCATTCAGCGATGGATCCCCGTTCAATTAATGGCTCGTAATTTCATTCGCCAAAAAATCAAGTTGACAAAATTTATTTACCATTTCGAATTAATAAGTCTGACATTAATTTAGAGTGATAATATCTTTAATTAGAAAAAATAATAAAATAAAATAATGATAACCTTTAATTACAAAAAAATAAACTGGACCGGAAATACTAAATTCTGGTATAAACTTCACTGATGGGAATATCCGTCAACATTCGTGTAGCAAATTTCTCAACGATTCCGCACTTGAATCTGGTTATAGATAAGAATTGAAGGTGCTCGAGAAATCCGTGGCTCGAAAAGCCAGTTAATTCCGACGAGCCGCGGAAAGTTGGGTGACAATCGAAAGCCTTTTTCCTACACCGAACGTGAAGCCTTCCGGCGGAGCTTTACCGTTTTTCGAAGGAAAGAAAAAGTGGCGGAGGGGAGGAAGTCACGTGGCACACGTTCGAGTCTGCGGTTGGAGCGAGAATAATTTCCTTACTTGTTTCTTTGTCAGCGATCGAATAGTGGAGTCGAAAATTCTTTCCCACACGCAATGTAAACATCGAGTACATAAACTCACGTATATTGACCGTTAGAATCTTCGTGCCACTTACCAAATCATCAGCCAGAATAAAAACGACGTGTGGACGCTTAGCGTGGACTGTACGCTCGCAGAAAGTTATGAGAATCAAAGTAACAGTTAACGTCAGAAATGGTTTGCTTCTGGATTTATTATCGTGCCTCAACATTCTCCGAAGATAAAAAGGTCTCCCTCCAGCTTTTATTTCTCAATAAAAATAAATCAGTATTTTGAAAAAAAATCGTTCCCTGATTTCTCATCCTCCAGTTCCTTATTCCGAAGCTTTATATTACCAATTTTTCAATATTATTTCGGGCTACTTTCGCGACACTTTGCCAGCCAGACTCCGATCGTTTGCAACGGGCAGCCTACACTGAAGCTCCGAAACGCCGTGAGGTTCCCATCTCTCGTGAGTCCGGGACACCCGGGGCGGGAAGGGAGCGATACATCTCATGAGATTCTCATTGACAGTCGTATAATAACGTTAAGAATCATTCGCAGGCCCAAAGGTACATATTCGTGTCCATATATTCATGAATACCGACGTCTCTGTGTGCATAATCACGTAGCCACTAGCAACGTACACTGGTGCGTTGATGCTGGTACAAAGAGGCTTTTTGTCATCGACAAGGCCTGACGACGCCGGCAGTACAAAACCCACTTCACGCGGTTGCAATGAATTACGTGAGTTCCGAGCAGATGGCATTGCTAGCATGACTTTCAATGAGATAGAAAAACGAAAAAAGGAAAAACGTTTTTTTATGGCGGCTCGTCGTCTCGGAATATTCTTACGTGATGGACGAAATTCTGAGTCTCCAAAAAAAGAGAGGATTGAGATATAAAATATCTTCTTAACGATATTTTAAACGGACCTTAATATCCGAGCTGCCGCATCGGAGCTTGTAAATAAGATTTCTTTTGCGAGTTTTTTAAATAAATTCATGATGAATCAAAGCGTCTGAGATAATCGGGAGGACTGCGGCGAAAGAGCAATTAATTTGGGAAGGCCGCGGGGCGCTCGGCGCAGAAACGTGGTAAAAAGTTGTTTTCAATTTCATTTGTATAGATGGACTTCCACCAACGTTTCTCGTTGTCCGATTTAAGTGCGTCGAGTCTTTGGAATTGGGCTGATTTAATTGTTGAGATTGAGGTCAGGACGGAGCAGAGATGCCAGAACAACAGAGAGGCGAGAACCGTTCTCGAGGATCTTCCGTTTCGAAGCCACCCGTAAGCCTCGTTGGTAGAGCAAAACAAGCCAACAGGAGGAAGAGGCAACGAGACGCGATGAGAGAATGAAAAAACGTTTGAGAACAAAAACTACAAAGTTAAAATAAATAAGGGAAAATAAAAAAAAAATAAAAAAAAAAAAGAAAACGTATTTAAAAAAACACACACACACACACAAAAATAAGGAGGAAAAAAAATTATTTGAACTCTCGACGTGTGGGGTCTCCATCGAGTTGTCTCGCTTCGTCCCTTGAACATTGGCTTTTGCCTCGCACACTCGCTCCTCTCTCTCTCTCTCTCTCTCTCGCTGGTGTGGCACACTCTCCAAACGACTCCGCAGCATCCGTATTCACGAGAGAGATCACATCTCACTCTTACTTTCTTTTCGTTTAATCTCAACGGGAAAGAGGGAGGAAGATGGGGGAAAAAAGAGTCGAAAAAAGACTTGGGAAGTTATTTCGAAGGGGGAAGAAAAAAATGTTGTGCCTCCGGACCATGCTCGTTTCTATCAATTAGATTTGAGCTTCTCCCCAGTCTCAAATTTTCTCTCGATCCTCCTTTTTCTCTCCCGCGTTTAATCTTCCTTTCCCTGGCTCACTCTCAGTCTCTCTCTCTCTCTCTCTCTCTCTCTGACTCTTTGGCTCCTTGATGCTGATAAGGCCCGATGCGGATACATAATTCGTAGATGCAATCGAGCGTGAACGGAAACGCCACATACTTTGTTCTATTGCTGATTAGAAAATTTTTACTTCGAATTCTTGCGCGCAGACACGCACACGAGGTCGCTCTTTAATCGCACCAGTTCTACCATGCTCCGGCTAATAATGTCTAGTGTATTTGGAGCAGAACATAGAAAAGGAGGCGAGTTATCGCTCATTGAAGGAAAAACAAAGTAATCGAGAATCGCTTCCAAGTACAAATTGTTACGTACAACACGAGCGCTATTTTTTATTGCGTTCGATCACAAGCGCGAACATATGAACGGAGCACCAATCGATTTATTATCGTACATTAACAACAAACATGAAATAGATAAGTGGCCTGGAAATCAGAACTTTACATGCGGATCATCAATCTTCCAATGGAATCAGGCACTTTCCTTACTTTTCTCTATAAATACTTTCTTCAAATATCTCCATCGCGGAGTGAGCGAGCGTGAAAATTTTTGACCCCTCGCTCGCTCATGGTTTGTAAAACTATATAAAAATTTTGAATAAATTTAGGCACTGTAAAGAATACAAGTAACACGTATAAATGCCACCACAAAGTAAAGTTAAGGAGTTTCGGTACAGGCGATACAATGTTGCCATGCTAAACCATGCTAAAAGCATAAAAAATTTCAAAAAGTTCAGAATTTTATAAAATTTGGTCAACATATTCTTTAGTGCCAAATTTGACAATACAAATTTTTTAAGATTTTTCTTCTACACAGTTATCGAGTAATTGATCACTAAAGTTTACGTGTATAAGCATAGCGTTTCCATATATATAGGCATACATTCCGGGCATAAGAAATCTGCTTTAATGCGTAATTACTCGATAACTAAGTAGAAGAAAATTTTGAAAAAATTTGTGTTTTCGCACTTGATGTTGAAGAACATTATCACCAAATTTGATCAATATCTTAATATTTAGACTTTTGTACCGAAACTCCTTAAGGAGCAGGGTGGATCGCGCCGATACAAAGTTGCCATGCTAAAGCATGTTAAAAATATAAAGAATTTCAAAATGATAAGAATTTCATAAAATTCGGTAAATGTATTTTTTGAAAATATATAAGACAACATACATTTTTTTAGATTTTTTTAGACGACATAGCTCTCGAGTAATTGAACACTAAAGTTCACGTGTACAAGCATAGAGTTTACGCATATATACAGTTTGATAAATCTCATGCATAAGAACTTCGATTTAACGCTCAATTATGCGATAACCACGTGGTAAAAAAATTTGAAAAAAATTGCATTTGTGTACTTGTTGCCAAAGAATGTTATCACGAAATTTGATCAAATTCTGATTATTTTGATTTCGTGATCCACCCTCCTTAAAATCGATGGTACGAGCACGATAAAAAATACTGGCCTAAAACAGTTAAATTTAGCATTTTTCGTGACAAAGTTGCTTTTCCGATTTAAAAAATGTTGTGCACAGTTTATTATTAATATTATTTTTAATCTCACCATTTTTACGATGAATATATTCATAAACAGTGCACTTTTTTCATTTTTTTTTTTTTACTTTATCCATCGACACAACTACAAATACATTTGTACACGTGTTCGATACCGTTACAGGGGCGCGCCAAAGTCGTTGGAGCAAAGCTCATTTTGCAATGGTTTCTTCGTTTCCTTATTTCGAAGGTTTTTTTTTAGGGTGTCGGTAGGCCAATGAAATCATTTCCTGAATTTTTTCAAGATTTCAAACTCTGCTACGGAGAAATGAAACATGAAAGGGAATCTCCATCTCATCATTATTCTGTAATAAAGAAATTGATTACGGAATGAAATTTTTGAATACATGCTTTGTCGATATATTTTTTCTTCGCGCGATCCTTTCTCGAGAATAGATTAAAATGATCGAAATGCGATCCTTCACACCAAACGAATCAGATAAAAATTATAAATTGTACTCACCCTAACGTTAGAGATCTCTCTTATTCTTCTCTGCTTCATTAGATTAAATCTGACCCGGGACTTTCTTCAATCACATCAAACAACTGTCATCAAATGACACGAAACAACAAGAGCACGAGAATCTCGCAGCAAACGAAAGGAGCATACGAAGCTGTGATTTATTGATTTGATTTAAGATGATGGATCAGTCGGTAATCACACCTCGAATTTTTGAAATTGAAACTCTTTGACACCGTTCGTTCGATTAAAATAATAAAAATGTCATCGTACGCAGCACGATCGCAAAAATCCGATGACATTTTTATTTTTTCGATCAGACGAACGATGTGGAAAAATTTCCTTTTCAAAATTTGCAGCTATCCCTCTCGCACTCACGGTTGTGATTACCGACTGATCCATCATCTTAACCCTCTCAGACCGAGACCTATTTCTCGTTGACGGAAAATGATTCCCTTCGTAATTTTATCTCAAAATACTTTCTAGTTTCCGAATCCATTGTGACATTATTTCGGTTTTTTTGTTGGAAAATATGAATTTTGGAATGTTCGCTGCGCGCAGTACCAGGTTCTTGGGGAGCAAAATCAGGAAAATTTACAAATGAATCTAGCGCCGAATACCTTAAATACATCATATTAGCTTCCCTTTGAAAGGAAATAACGTTTGGAGTAAGAAAAAAAATGTATACCCATTTTTCTTTTGCGATAACTAAAGCACCTTTTCACACAACGCCAGCTCAACATGAAACGCCGACTTCATATTGATATTTCGATGAGTTAAAGCAGTTTATCTCTTGGTTTAGGAGTATCTAAGGTGCAATCTAACCTTGCTTGATGGAAATAGGCAGTTAGAACCCCGACCTTACTGACCGATGCAGTTTAATTGGGCCTGGAAGCGCGTGTTGCGTAGAAGCAACATACGCTCCGAGAGGGTTAAGATAGTTTATGCACGAAACGATTTTCTCAAGAAAGTCTTGAAATTCACACGCATATCAAATTTTAAATGGTTCGTGGTTCGTCTTACTGGTTATTTAGATAAACGTGTTTAAATATGAAGAAAAATACACAGGGGTATCGCAACTATGCACAAAAAATCGTTTATCTTTCCACACAACGAATGAACGCTTCTTACGAAGTTTATGAAAAATGTAAACAATAAAAATCTAATGAAGGTCTGGAAAAAAATTTGAGCGATTTTCTTACTAGTAATAAAGTTATATTGCGTTAAAGATTGAACGAAATTGATAATGAGCACTCATATAAACTCTCGCATTTGCTTATTTCGGCATTTCGTTTCTTCTTGGCTCGAGCCATTCTTGTCTCTTTATTAACACTTTATTACACATTTGTGTTTTCCTTTTGCGCTCTCTGAAGCGATTTTTTACATAGAAAACTGTATTATTTTAGCCAGGGACGAACGAAATTTGGGGTGCGGTCAGTGATGGATCCCCCTTGTAATTTCATTCGCCAAAAAAACAAGTTGAAAAAATGTATTTACAATTTTGAATGAACAACTCTGACATTAATTTAGAGTGATAATATCTTTAATTAGGAAGTAAAAATCGAGCCAATTAGACACCCATAAAATACGATCCTACGGGCATGATCTACCTTAACAAATTGAAGTCACAGCTCGTGTTAGGGTCGGAGCGTGCAAAAAATACGAGATGGCGAATTAAAAATTGTCAGCTACCTCATAAAGTTTCGCACCTATCATTCAATGATCGAGTGCCAGTGAGTTTATAATTTTTTCTCTAACGAAGCAACATCGAATTTCGTCAAGGTGCACTCTTTTGCTGCCATACCACAAATTTCGCCGTGCTACATCATAAATATTAACATTCGCAATTTGAAATTTATCAAATAATTCATCATTTTTCCCAATTTCGCCAAATATTTTCAACTTTTTAGCAGTAATTTTGATAAAACATTTTTCTTCGCACAAGTTCCCGTAACCCAGAAATAAGAAAAGAAAGAGAAGGAGCTCTCTCGAGAGGCAGCGCAGCAGATTACAATGGGGTAGAGAACCCTTCCTAAATTTCATGACGTTGAATTATTTTCACACGTCAGGTTGCATGAGCCTCGGTGTATATCGGTGGAGTCGAACCCGGATAATACCGGCCGGGATCGCACGCAGGGTGAATCCCTGCGACAACGTGTGTTTTCTGGCCTGGAGCGTCTTCGTAAAAGCATTTCATAATAAAGGGTCTCAACGGCTCTCGAGACAGGAAGATCGACGTTGCTTTGCACCGCCACCGCCGTCGTCCTCGTCGGCGGCGTGTCTCTCGCTCAAACGACACACATTGCCCGCGCGCGGCGGATACGCCAGCGAAGCTGTACAAGAAACTCTCGTCTCGGCTCGCGTGTGGTTTCTCCCGGGTAATTGAAAACGAGGTAGATGCCTCATCTCTTGTGTTTCTCAGGCCTCGTTCGCACTCTCTCGTGCTCATTGAGCGAGCGAGCTCCGAAGCAAGCGGCAACAAACAACGCAGAGTCTTTAGATACGCTCATGCGTGGATTCGTTGCTCTCCGCGGTGTGAGCCGACAGAACTCTTTCATAACGTATTCTCCGGGGACGAGAGCACGCACGCGGTGCAACGGAACGCGACCCTGCTGCTCGGGCGGTACGCGCACGCGTCCGCGATCTTTAAAGATCCACTGCGCCTGCGCGCTTGGAAGCGTGCGCGATGCAGCGGTTTGCTCTTTTCGAAATTGACCTCAAAATAATGGGACGCGGGGCGGCGGAGATTGCGGCTTGGAAGCATGATTGAATGGATTCTGCGATGGAAATCGAATCGGAATGATCGCGGAGGGAACCGATCATGAAAAACCGACGAAGCGAGGAGCGCGAGGCGAAAAAGTTCCACTAAAAAATTCGAGGTTTTTCTATTTCCTTATTTATATTCGTCAAATCCATCATAGTAAAATTGAATTCGGTGAAAATAGAGTAGAAATTTCATTCCCGTTATTCCCGATCCCAAAACGCCTGGGAATAAAACTTTTCGGTGAAAGAGCACCTGAATTCGATCACGATTCGTGGGACAATAAAATCTCACGCCGAAGATTGCGCGCTGAATCATCGCTTCGAGGTGTAGTTTGTCGCGAATTAATAAAAACAGAAGAAACTAAAGCTGCTTGGCAGAGAAAAATATTTCTAAATATAGTCGATGCTAACGCGGCCTCAATGGAACGGAGCAGCGCGATGAATGAATAAAAAAAGTCTTCTTCCCTAAGCGATCGTTGAACCTCCATAAGATATCGTGTAAGGAAATTTGAGAGAGATAAAAAGCTCGAAAAAATGGTGAGCATTCATGAAGGAAGAGTTTATCACGATTATTATTATTATCATTATTATTATTATATAATTTGTTTATTGTGACATTGGAACGAGTCCCCCGATATCAGTGTACACGTACATGTACACAGGCTTACAAGTCGACTGCGGATTCTTCGCGGCTCGACGCGTTTCGCTCAGCCTTTTAATTGCTCCTTCGTCGCCGTACGACTCTCATTAATCTCCGTCGTTCTACTATGTACGCATCTCTCTTGCTCTTTCTCTCCCCTCCCTTTGCCTGGATTTCTCCCAAAGAGATGAAGAAATAAAATCCGTGCTTCTTCTCATTTCGTACTCTCGCGCTCCGCGGGAGATTCGAGAAGCAATTGGGTCACTTTTTTCGTATTTTTTAAGCGCTCTCGTGAAATTCGAAACCGTTCGCGGAGCTCGTTAACCAAGTTATTAAAATATCTTCCTCATATTGGTGAGCTCTCGAGTCTCGATGCATCGCGACCACGGCTATTCCGAAGTACAAACGTATCTTAAGAGGATGGATCAGTTGGCATATCGCAACCGTGAGTGCAAGAGAGATAGTTGCAAATTTCGAAATCGAAATTCTTTGAGACAGTTTGACCGATTAAAAAAAGGCTCTGTCAGTCGATTTTTGCCATCGTTCTGCATAGGCTGACAGAGCCTTTTTTTAATCGATCAAACTGTCTCAAAGAATTTCGATTTCGAAAATTCCAAGTGAGGTTAGTCGACTGATCCATACTCTTAAGGAGGGTCGATCGCGACGATACAAAGTTGCCATGCTAAACCATGTTAAAAATGTAAAGAATTTCAAAATTATAAGAATTTCATAAAATTTGGCAAATGTATTCATTGAAAATATATAAGACAACATACATTTTTTTAGATTTTTCTACCACACAGCTCTCGAGTAATTGAACACTAAATTTCACGTGTATAAGCATAGAGTTTACATATATACAGTTTTATACATCTCATGCATAAGAACTTCGATTTATCGCTCAATTATGCGATAACCATGTGGCAAAAAAATTGTATTTGTGTACTTGTTGCCAAAGAATGTTATCACGAAATTTGATCAAATTCTGATTATTTCGATTTCGTGATCCACCCTCCTTAAGCGGCAACACCTTTATCCTATTTTCATACATTTATAAATTTCATACTTTTATGTGCACGCGTATCTTTATGTGTTCATACATTCCACGAATACAGCTATACAAACGCGCTCATTCGTACCTACCGCATCGCAAAAGCTCCGGAGATGCTGCCCGTGCGAAGGCTGCGCACGGTCAGCAGGTCGCAAATCTTCGAGAACAATAAAAACCTTTCGCTGCAAGAGATGAGGGCAGTTTTAATAAGCAGCCTTGTACTCTCGTGGTCCTTTGTGCATGCACGAGCCCTTCCGGCTCGCATCGACAGGCCACCGAGCCTCCGCTCTTTCTGCCCTTTTCTCAATATTCTCTCTTTAAGGCTGTTGCAAAGCTTATTAGACTCTTGAACGATTCCTCCGCTGGGGAACATAAATTAAGGGGTTGCGACAGAGCATTATTTTCATGGGAACTCTGTTCGACGAACCGGAGATGTTGGACGATCGATCTTTTCGTTGTCGAAGGATGATTTCCAACAGTTGATTTCCAACATTTCCAAAGTTGACAGAACTTTCTGTTCTCTTCGATTGTTCTCCAAAGTTGGGGCTAACGAAAAAAAAACGTGTTTTGGGGCCGAGCATGCTCGAATTTTTGTTGAATTGAGAATATGCTTTTGCAAACTCGAATCGCCCATGCACGAATACGAATGAGAAAGAGAGAGAGAGAGAGAGAGATTTTTTCACAGAACCAGGTGAGTTAGCATTTCGACTCTGCGTGGATTATTCTTGCTCCGACAGTCAAACGAACCTCGCTCCTTGCAATCGAGAGCTATTGCTTTTTCCAATTCTTTTCTCATTCCTCTAGCTTTGGTTTCGTCTCAGCGAAGCAACATTTTAGAAGAAAAATAATAGGAAGAATATTTTTCATGTGGAGATAAAATTACTTCTAATTTGAGAATTTTTATTGGACCAGAAACGATTTCCTAAACCTTAATTAATACTCGTTCCCTGTTAACTTTAATAAATCCTCACTTTATGTAACCCACGTGATTTTATAGAGAGCGAAAAAGCATGAAAACAGTGACTAAATAATTTGAGTGTTTTTTCGTTGCTATGAAGCAACCGGCCAATAAATTAGAAGTGATTTCGTAGCCTGCAGGTCATGGTTGGCAAAGAGATCCGTACGAACGAACGAGAGAAACATTTTTATCTTTTCTCGCGATTCTCCGCTCCTTCTGAAATTGTGTACATAATACGTACCCTAAATACAGAGTGTCTGAAAAGTTCTGCTCCTCCAAAATGACTGAGTGGAGAAGCGAGTCGTCGAATTCCGAGGAGAAAAGGCCTCAACAATTTTACACTGCGGAGTCTCGTCGCTGGAACGTCGATCGTGAATCCTCTTTCTCGTAATAAAATGAATAATTAAGTTTTCATAATAAAAGCGTACGAGACTGCTCTGTTTGAAATCATTAATCGTTTTTCTTGTTTCTCGGTCCAGCCTCTGAGCAGGCCAACGACGAGAAAACTTTTTTCACTCGTCGTTTGGGTTTTTTTCTCTTCCACGATCGTTGCGACATTTCCGAGTGTTGCTACGAAAACGTCAATAATTTACGTTTAATTGGCGGGAATGTTTGGAAATAGACACGATTTTGGACGGCGCAGGGACGATTCGAGCTCGCCGCAGTTTTGTCGCATACAATGCACCATTTTTTCTCTGCTTCGACATCGCTCACGCCCCTGAAGAATCAAGAGTTCGTCGATTCACGACGATCTCGCTCCAATAATATATTCCGCTCGTACGTGCCCGCGGAACATCGTTTTCACCGACCGTCACGATTTATGCTCCGCGCTTCAAAAGCCCACTCAAACAATGCCGGAACTTCTCGTAAGCACGCGCGGCTCTAATTTCCGAGAAGAAAAAATCTCCCGGGACGGCTTTCCCTACCTTTTCTGTAGACGCATGCGGGACCCGGAACCGGGAAGTTCGAGGAAGAAAATCGGCGCTCGAAGCCCCCCGTCAATAATGTGAGAAAAATGACTTGCTCGAAACTATAAAAACGACGGAATTTTGATGGATTTACCGAGCGATCGAATTCGTACTAGGTCACTTTTTCAATTTGTGTGCACATTGGACTGGACTTTATTGATTGCAGTTTCCCGCGACGATCACTCGCGCAGAGGAGGGAGCAAATAAGAGGAAAAATATTGGATCGAAATCAATGTTGCAAAATCGTTGAGTGGAAAGAAAAAAATGTTGATTAATTTCTGTTTACGATCGCTGAATAAAGTATTTATCAACGAGTCGAGACTTTTTAGCCGTTCAACCGAGTGTAGAGAAAAAATGGGAAAAGATCGGAGCAGCGGTTGGGAAAAAACGCGGGATCGAGAGAAGATCGAAACAGTGAGAGGAAAAATGTTGATAAATCGGCGATAAATCTTGTTGAATGAAATGTAATCGCGGAGATAAATTTGGACTCGCATAAATGGCAAATGTTCCATGGCACGCTCGCGTTTGTTTATTTATTCTCATTAGATCAATTGTCGATTCATCGTTTCAAAGCATTTTGTGCTAACCTAAACGGAAATAAACGATTTTAGTTGAAAAATAAGGAGATTTGATCGAAAGAAAAATCGTTCATGACTCTACCTCGTGAAAGAGACAAATAGCCGGCTTACATTGGACATTTGAGTCGTTTGTGTGTTACTAAACATCGGGCATATCCGATAATCCGCAAAGTCGATGATTCTTCGTGGCAAGAAACGTACGCGTGTTGCAGCATTCGCCGCGTCGTCACGTGGCCCGTAGATAAGAGAGCACGCGTTGCTGGAGGAAGAAATAAATCGTCCGATAGCCCAAGAAAATGTTCCTCGAGGAGAAGAGGCGAATCTGGAAGTGAAATTTCTCGCGGATACAATTTCATGGCTTTTTTTCATCAAACAAACGCTGACAACATTTTTTCTTCTTCAATGTATCCGAAGATTACGGATACGCAAAAAAATGCGAGTCGACGTAATTTCCTGTGCAAGCTTTTCTCACACGTTAATTATATCGACGACGAGCCTTGAGCGATGAATATGAGGCGAGGAAAAATCGCGGAGGCAGGAAAACCGATTGAATCACGTAACTTTTTTTTCTCTCGCGTACGCGTCCGCGACGAATGAGGGAAAAAATCGTAATGATTAACAGTTAGTCGTGACAGAGCCACTCGGTACTATAAAAAAAAAGCCAAAGGAACGAGTCAAAAATAGCGAGTGACCAACGACTTCTGAATCACTAAAAGCTGCCGAAAGAAAAAGAAGAAACAAACATTCGTCTCGATTAACTCCTGCAAGATTGACGACCGAGTTAGCGAGCAGTTTGCTCGCATGATTTAAGCACCCTGTTCGATTTTGCCACCTGTGGCATTTCTCGATTCTCACGTATTTGAAATCTTATTTGTGAGGAAAAAACTCGTTTCGCGTAGCAGGTGTGGTCAGGTCTGAACGTCGTTTAAAAAACGTGCCCAAATCCTTAACCGCAAAATTATTCATGAAATATTGCAAAGCTTTTTCAAGCAGAATTGAAATTCATCGTTACATCAGAAAAATGATAAATTTCTTATCGCTATAAAAAACCTACTGATTTATTTGACAATTCGATATTAGACGATTATTTCTATCGAATCGTTAAATATTTTCATAGCCTGCTGTCGTTATTGCTTCGAAAAACTGTATGATATGTGGCGAAAAATCGGTTTTTAGGAGGAGACTCGAGAACCTTGAAGTCCGGAGTCCAAGTGGTTGTGCAACTTTCTTGAAATTCGGGATATAGAAATGGGAAAAACCACACTCGTCGGTTTTTTCAATCATCAAAATAAACTTCGTTTTCGCAGATTGCTCGTTGAATAAAAATCGATAGAAAATCATGAGAACAAGCTGTGAGAACGGTTTCCCTCAATTTTTGGTCGCGTCTTTCCGCATAGTCAAAAAATAAATTGCATTATTGAGAATAATATTGCTGTTTGAAGAAAAAAATCGAAAAATCTAGAATCCGAAAGGATTCGATGAAGCGTCGAAAAGCGAGTGAAAAATCTCGTTGAAACCGAACGAAATATATTCCCTCAGGGTCCTCCAGACCCAGTGTCGTCTCCGAGGCCACGGAAACAGCGAATGAACGCACACTGTCAAAAAATTCACGGTGTAACTTGAAACGGTGTAAGTGTAAAAAAAGCGGTGTTAATTTTTCGGTGTAAAAGTAACACCAATCATTTGACACCGGACTAATTCGGTGTTATTTTTCGATTTGACAACCCATGGTGTTCAAATAATAAGTATATACAACATTTTTCTGGTTATGGTGTCATTTTAACACCACCTCATCGGCTCTTCACCAATTTAAAAAGTTGACTTTACACCGGATGTTCGTTACAAAAATATTTCTGAGGTGTTTATTTTACACGACATTATATGGTAACTGCTGTCTGTTTGCTATTAAGGAGGGTGGCTACACTCGTCAAAATGATAAGAAATTGATCAAATTTGGTGACAATGTTCTTCAACGTCAAGTGCGAAGACACCATTTTTTTCAAAATTTTCTTCTGCTTAGTTATCGAGTAATTACGCATTAAAGCAGATTTCTTATGCCCGAAATGTATACCTATATATATGGAAACGCTGTGCTTATACACTTGAACTTTAGTGATCAATTACTCGATAACTGTACAGAAGAAAAATCTTAAAAAATTTGTATTGCCAAATTTGGCCCTAAAGAATATGTTCACCAAATTTTATTAAATTCTTATCATTTTGAAATTTTTAATGTATTTAACATGGTTTAGCATGGCAACTTTGTATCGTCGGTAGCCACCCTCCTTAAGTACAATCGAAAAGATACATCAGTTATTAAAGATATTTGGTACAGGCTTACAATGTTGCCGTGCTAAATCATGCTAAAAAAATAAACAAATTCAAAATGATCAGAATTTTATAAAATTTGGTGAACATATTCTTTAATGCCAAATTTGATAATACAAATTTTTTAAGATTTTTCTTCTGTACAGTTATCGAGTAATTGATCACTAAAGTTCACGTGTATAAGCATAGCGTTTCCAGGTATACATTTCGGGCATAAGAAATCTGCTTCAATGCGTAATTACTCGATAACTAAGCAGAAGAAAATTTTGAAAAAAATTGTCTTTTCGCACTTGATGTTGAAGAACATTATCACCAAATTTGATAAATTTCTAACTATTTAGACTTTTGTACCGTACATCGTTAAATGTCATTGAAGAACAGGGTTCCCTCATGGTCACGAATTACCGACCAATTAGTTTCTCCGTCTTGAAAGCCGAACACTGTGAATTTTGAAAAGATGAGATGACCTCGAAAATCATACTGAAATGACGATGTTATAACGTATGTTTTCTTCGTATACACGTTCGCCATTATACATCGAATCAACAAGATACATCGGCTATGAATTGACTACAAAAAAGGCTCAGAGCGGTATTCTTTCAATTCGTTTACTCTGGGAAACATCGTAAAATGGAAAAGATCGTAAACGACTAATTTTTTTACGCTGGAAAATGAGAGACGCTACGGATTTTGGAAATATAGAATCACCTTGAGAATCAAACTGAACTCATGATTTTTAAGCGTGTTTTTATTTTTACTGCGGTATTTTTCACACCATTCCGTGTCATTTGTGTACACTATTTTGTCGGCTCGATTATTCACAGAACGTTAATTCGGTGCCAATCGGCAAAAGCACCAAAATGTGTTGAGTCATTTGGTGTTGACTAATAACACCGATTTAACACCAAAAAATTGACACCGTGCATTTACACCGTTTGGTAACACACAACGGAGGGACTTGTATAGACCACTCGGTGGTGTTAAGGAGGGTGGCTAGCGACGATACAATGTTGCCATGCTAAACCATGGCAACAAATACATAAAAAATTTCAAAATGATCAGAATTTTATAAAATTTGATGAACATATTCTTTAGTGCCAAATTTGACAATACAAATTTTATAAGATTTTTCTTCTGTCCAGTTATCGAGTAATTGATCACTAAAGTTCACGTGTACAAGCATAGCGTTTCCAGGTATACATTTCGGGCATAAGAAATCTGCTTCAATGCGTAATTACTCGATAACTATAAGCAGAAGAAAATTTTGAAAAAAATTGTGTCTTCGCACTTGATGTTGAACAACATTATCACCAAATTTGATCAATTTCTTATCATTTTGATGAATGTAGCCACCCTCCTTAACCCTCTCGGAGCGTATGTTGCTTCTACGCAACACGCGCTTCCAGGCCCAATAAAACTGCATCTGGTCGGTAAGGTCGGGGTTCTAACTGCCTATTTCCATCAAGCAAGGTTAGATTGCACCATAGATACTCCTAAACCAAGAAATAAACTGCTTTAACCCATCGAAATATCAATATGAAATCGGCGTTTCATGTTGAGTTGGCGTTGTGTGAAAAGGTGCTTTAGTTATCGCAAAAGAAAAGTGAGTACACATTTTTTTTCGTACTCCAAACGTTATTTCCTTCCAAAGGGAAGCTAATATGATGTATTTAAGGATATTTGGTACAGGCTTACAATGTTGCCATGCTAAACCATGCTAAAAACATTAAAAAATTCAAAATAATCAGAATTTAATAAAATTTGGTGAACGTATTCTTTAGTGCCAAATTTGACAATACAATTTTTTTAAGATTTTTCTTCTGTACAGTTATCGAGTAATTGATCACTAAAGTTCACGCGTATAAGGATAACGTTTCCATATATATAGGTATACATTCCGGGCATAAGAGATCTGCTTTAAAGCGTAATTACTCGATAACTTATAGCAGAAGAAAATTTTGAAAAAAATAGTGTTTTCGCACTTGATGTTGAAAAACATTATCACCAAATTTGATCAATTTTTAATTATTTAGACTTTTGTACCATACATCGTTAAGGTATTCGGTGCTAGATTCATTCGTAAATTTTCCTGATTTTGCTCGATCCCCAAGGACCTGGTGCTGCGCGCAGCGACATTCAAAAATTCATATTTCCCAACAAAAAAACTGAAATGTCACAATGGATTCGGAAACTAGAAAGTACTATTTTGAGATAAAATTATGAAGGGAATAATTTACCGTCAACGCGAAATAGGTCTCGGTCCGAGAGGGTTAAATCGGTGTTATTTTTAACACCAAATTTTTTACACTCCAAACTCTTGAAATTTTCCAACCGCGCACATAAAAACAGCTTCGCGTATTGCACTAGCAATATAAAGAACAGGCACGGCCCTCGAGGAGTTATGACTCTTTGGTTTGACTGATAGGAACACCCGTATAACACTCGTTTAGTACGTATACACCAAGGAAAAGGCTTACCTGGAACTTATACCTGGAAGTTACTAAGAATTCCGATTAAAACGATTCCGGGACGAGTATGACGACGTTCGCGAAGGGACGCCATTCTCTCGGCGTACATGCTGGACAAGTGTGTGTACAGGGTGTCCCGTCTCCAAATGGCGAAAGCTTCGCAACCGGCTGAGACGTGGACGGATCGCGAAGAGGATCTAGAGCATTTTTCCAAGAGTTTTTTTTCAATCGAGAAATCGTTCAACCTCAAAAGTAGTTATGGAAAACGTCATTTTTTCATTGCACCAAGGTTGGGGTTCGGCGAGAAAAAAAATGGCGACGAAAACTCGAGTTTCTTCATCCTCAACGAGCTCGAGGCTCCACGTTCCAGACACCCTGTGCATCCATACATACAAATATATGCGAGTACGTACGCACACGCATAAAAAGACGTGTATGTACAGAGCAAATGCGCGAGGGCGGGAATGAGAAGTGAAATAATAAAATGGGCTTAGTCATGCGTCGTGTCGGCGACGTGGACGACGACGTACTATGTAACAGCTAATATATCAGCACACGTCGCAAGAGTTTGAGCACACGTTGCTTATTAACGGGAGTGCTGATCGCGATGACGCTCCAACAACACCGATAAACGGATGAATTGTAAAAAGAAAACCGGGGATATCCCTGGGCAGGTGAAAAGAAAGGAATTTACGCGATAATAACGCCGATGTTTTTCACGCGACGCTTTCGTTTCTCTCGTTTTACGAGCACGTGTTTTCCCGCTGACGAGTAACGACACGGAAATTGAAAAAAGCGTCGAGATAGATTTTCGCGCTCGGCTCCTTTCGAGGCGTTTATAAAATTCGAGAAGGCGCTCCCGTTTCTCTATAATTGCTCGAACAAAGCGCAGTTTTGGGAATTTCAGAGCCAACGGCGAGCAGAACTTCTAGAGAGTCGCGCACCAGCTCTTTTATTCGATAGAAACCATGACAGAAAAGCTTGTCTTCGACCGACAACGCCAGAGAGCATTGACTAGTGAATTTTGCTCCTACGCAGCTCGGAGTCCAGCTATTGCGAAAATGAACTGTAGTCGGTCCACCGGGCTTGAACTCCTCAGAGATTTAGTACCTCATCGGAACTTACCGAAACGTCGCAGAAAACACCGCATTTTAGACGAACGACGATGACCACCGAAAAGACAAAGTTTGCACTCCACAGTTCGAAGTTTAAGCGTTGCGATGACGAAAGTCGACGTTAGGCCACTGACCAACCGCACTTATTTCGATGCCCAAGCTCGCGTGGACGGAATAAATTTGTTGTGTTCGAATACGAAAATTCAATCGCTCGAATTCCTCGCTCGAATAAACACGAGCATTTTCTATAACGACGTTTAAACAACGACGTAAATTTCGGGTATTCAGTCGTTTTTCTCGACCAAGAGGAGACTTGGCCCATCAAGAACGAACAACTGCGAGTGCCCGTCGTGCGAAAAACATCGAGAAAAACTCGAGCTAATCCCGATCCTCCCAAAATTAGCTTGATCGAATGAATTTCTGAGCTGAGCTTCATTATTTCATAAAAGTCACTACGAAATGGATCTTGAAAGAAAGTTGAAACGTAGAGCTCAGCTAGGTTATGGAAATCGAAGAATATTCGTGAAAAATATGAATTTCGATGGATAAAACGTCAATCAAGGTAAAGCTGCGTCACCGAATTGACAGAAGCGCGTGCCGAGAAGTGCGGCGTTTTGATGAAAAACAAGGATGGAAGGGAGCGCTAAGTGAGACTCCGTTCTCCCGTTCGCACAGCTACGTCATAGTCCGAAGTTTGAGTATTGCGGGAACGAATTGACGTTGCTCGAGATGAGCCAATGAATCATGCCTCGCCTCGACATTACATACCGCGAAGAGGTTCAACGCTTCCGAGAAATCGGAAGTTCCGTCGTATGACCAAGCCTAGATCGCGCGGACTCACGAAACAGAAAAAAACAGGTACGGCGAGTGCCTCGGAGAGGATCATCAGTCTGAGTTGAGCCGACGGAAGAGCGGACCAACCCTTGTGACGAGAGCCACCCACTTGAGTTGTTGAGCTCTCGGGGAATGCGATTGGAGTAATTACTATTGCGTATTAAAGCATCACAGTGTTGCGTGACGGACAACAATGGTCCTCGAGACTTGGCAAGACTATTAATAAACGCCTACGAAAATGAGACGAATTTATTCCATCTCAAGCCTTCGCGGGGAGCGTGGATTTGCACTCGTCGCTGTTTCATCGAATGACTAATGCTCGATAAAAATTTGTTTTTTTCCTGCACGCCCACGACGCGAATTGTGCTCGTTGGCACGAAGCTCGTTTGCGCACCTGTGGAATCCCCAAATTCTTCGTTCATCACTCGCACATTCGCGATCGGGCCGCGGAATGTTTTATTGCGTCGTTACAGGATCGATCGCTGCAACGATCTCCAAAAGTGATCTCGCACGAGCATCAGTATTTATTGCATTCCTCCGTTCCGTAATGACGAAAAAACTATGATTGCGCGCCATCAGAATCTCCACGTACAGTTTCATTGCCTATAATTGCTCACAAGTAACACAAGTTGTTGGAAAAAGTCATTTATCTCTGCGCTCCATGGAGCGCTTATGCCACAAAGTATTTATCGTTGCTGTAGGCACACGGGTTTTGTCGCGGCAAACCGCTTGGCAAAAAGACGAATATCTTTAACACACGCGCGCACAAACACACCTCGCCTCGGTGTGTATACGAACGCGAAGAAAAAACTAAGCCTATGGACGGGCTGTGCACGAGCTCCACGGACAATAGTGTCGGCTCCGTTGCCTTTGATGCCTCTCGGCTATTCTCGCTTTTTAGTTGCGCAATCCTCAACTAGCTGCCAGAATCACGTAAGAATTACTGTATCATTGGAAGCGACGCTTCTCGTAGGATGCACGCTCCAACTTCGGCAGGCAGCACGTTTAGGGAAAACCGGGCCAAAACGGAGCAAATACCTAAGGAAATATCTTACTTTTCACTCACTCCCAAAAACTAACGTTATTTGATTAATGACTTTTTTTACAATTTTCGAAAGGAAGAAACAAAACTTTTGGCCACGATGGAGTAAATCTGAAAAATTTGTGAATTTTCGGTTTTTTTTTTTAATGCATCTTTAAAGGAGCAGGCAAAGAAAAGCAAAAACTTGAGTTCATTCAACGATTTCTCCTTTTGTCATGTTTTTTAAAATTTTCATTTTTTTTCATTTCTTTTCTTCTACTTTTTTGATGTTCGATTCCACCTTGACTACCTCTTTCAAGAAGCAGTCGAAGAAAAACAAAAACTTGAGTTCATTCAACGATTTCTCCTTTTGTCATATTTTTTGGGATTTTCATTTCTCTTTTTCTCCTTTTTTCATGTTCGATTGCACCTTGATTTATCCCAAGAATCAGTAAAAAAGAACTGAATCGTGTATTTCGAAATTGTTTCTTCACGATTCTCATTTTTCCATTTATTTTTCCAATTTTCATTAATTTCGAAATCTCTTTGATCTAACCCCTCCATATTCCCTCATCATTATAGTTTTTGTTAACGAAACCGTCATTTTTGAGGATCGAAGTAAAATTTGTGATAATATGCTCACAATATGATTGAAATAATATCTCGAGAAAAGGCGATTGCGCTTGGCTTTTCCGGAGGATTCCCAGCACTCGAGTTTGCTTTTTCTGCCCATCGGCGTCGAGCATCGACCGCTCGAAACAGAATATAACCTAATGATTTTGCAGTTTGGATAACCGACCGAGTGAAATCGCGGACATCTCGACGTGTGTGACAAAAGCCCCAGCATCGAACTGAGTCATGGACGGTTCGGTGTATACCGGCAATCAACGTATTATGATCTAGTCGTGCTCGTCCCGCGATGAACCTCCGACCGGAGAGCGAGATGGAAGACATGAGTGTGATCGTTACGTATTATTGTAGTGAGAAAACTACGGTGGGTTAAATGACTTGTCCCCATATAAGCGATTCAACTATCCTTAACGAGGTTTCCATGAAACTCACTTCGGGCTAAAGAAGCCCTCGCGAGCACGAGACCTACAGTGATATACGTAACGCTATCGGGATCGGTGTTCGTATCACTCCGGTGCGGTTGGACATAACACCGATAGACTCGTTTTATCTTTTTCGTCCTTCTGACATGGGCCTATGATTGTTCATGGGTTTTTTATACAGTGTGGCCTGAAAGTCTCACTCAAAAATTGTAGAAACGAAGAGACGCGCGGCTCGGCGGCAAGTATTAAAAGAAAAATCGAGAGTGTCAAAGAAAGCCGGCCCTGCGCCGCACTCTTATATATACGCGAATATGTCGATTTATGACGTCGTAACGTTTTTCAAACCGGTCTCAATTAATTAACCGCGTCGCAGTTAAAAATCTGAAGATTGGTCATGATTTTTTTTCGATTTTTCTCTTTCAATTGAAATTTAAGTGAAATTTCAATCTTCTCGACGGACCTCGGTGGGAAACGCACGAGTTGTTCTTTTCTCTTGAGAATTTCGCGCTCTTTGGACTGCCTGTATGTCCACAGATGGGATCGATGAACAACCGCAGCAAGCGCAGACTGTAACAGGGACGGCAGAAGAGTGGAGTAGGCCAATGGAAGAAGGAACAGACTGTAAATAAAAATCCATAGACACGTGTGCGGGGAAAGAAATCGGAGAATCGGCGGACGGATCGCTTCGGAAGTTTCTTAGGATCCAAACTTTTCGGAATGGTGTCGGAGGCCGGAAATATTGATATGGGGATTTTAAAAGTTTCTCGGAGTTCCCGTGATGCGATAACGATGAGATTTTACATTTTTGAAATTTGGGGAATCTCGATGTAATCGAGCGCCCAGGGTTTTCGCGTGTTTCCCAGATTCCCCGAAGCTCGAGACGGTTCCGAGTAGAAGTAGTTAATTTTTCAAGTTCTCGGTAAACTTCTCGGCATACGCTCCGCTGCACACGGAGAGATTTTAAAATATTAAACCCGAAAAGCGTTGCGATCGCGTTCACCGTAACGAATCCATTTAGCTCCGTACACTCCCTGCTTCAGAGTCGCGTCCTTAATCAATAATTAAAGGCGCTTTTATCGATCGGCGTTTCCGGTGAAGTGGAGAAGACTAATTGAAAAATGTCGCTTTTACCGGGAACCCAGCAGCGACGGATTCTCGCCCAAGCAATTATTTATTTCCGTTGAATCTGCGTCCCGGTTCGAAGTCCCCCAGAGATGCAAACAACGTTTGGAACGAGCAGGATTTACTTATTGAAACTCCTGCTTCCGGGAAAGCGATCAGCGCCCCGATCCCTCCGTGGATTGGCCATGTTAACCCACATCCGTTAATGGCACATGTCACCGCGAGGCTCGAAGAACAATAACGCGCACATTAAAACTCGTATCGCCCTCCCTGCGAGCACCGCTTTTCTCGAGAACTCGCGCTCGATAATGTCCTGGAATCGGAGAAATGAAGTCATCCTGGTCACTCCCCCAGCCCTCTCGGGCTCGATTTTCTTTCACCTTTTCTCGCAATCCTCTCGGCATTCTCACCCCCGTTATCGCCGTCCAAGTTCTCGCGGCGAGCTCACCTGACGCGTCCGCTGTCATCCGGTTGCACGCCTCTCGCTCACTATTCTACTTCTCGCGCTACTACTTTTCTCCAACGATCAATAACCAGCAGCGCGCGAACCGGGGAGCCAGGAGTCGCGAGCGCCGCTTCCACTAACTGGTAATTCCCTGTGCGACGTTTCGCGGAGCGGCTCGTGATCAAGCGGAAATTCCGGCGAAAAGGGCTGGGATTTTAAACTCGTGCACAAACCTCGATTTCGAGGATTT
Source organism: Venturia canescens (assembly GCF_019457755.1). Classification (NCBI taxonomy): domain Eukaryota; kingdom Metazoa; phylum Arthropoda; class Insecta; order Hymenoptera; family Ichneumonidae; genus Venturia; species Venturia canescens. Next base: position 8,645,785 of record NC_057430.1, read on the forward strand.
TTGTGAAAATCGAGCGATCACGCGGTCACAGACGCGGTTGGAGCGAGGGACCTTGACTCCGGATGATTCAGGCATGTTTCAGAACGAGCGCGGCGTGACAGAAATGACGGGGGCGATCAACGGTCGATTTTCACGACGTGGAAAATGAAAAGGTCCGAGAGCACGCGTACGGACTTTGATCCCCGATTTAAATTTGAGCGATTTCCTCATCAACCGCCCAGAGCAGATTCCACCTGAACATCCACAATAATGAGTCAGCGGTACAAATATTAATATCGAGCCATGGACCTACGAATCGTTTTTCTGCGTGCCCGGATTCGGGAAATATTTGAAAATAAAATAAAAATGAATGATTTTATTGCAGGGAGAAATGGGGAGCTCGTCCAGTCACGCTCATTCACGAGAAGCGCTCCGCGAGAGAGCCCGCTCCGCAGATTACGCTTCCTGGAAACGTTTCCCGCGCGCGCGTTCTCCACGAGCCTCCAGATTTCGCGTCTTTTATAGTCGGGGCGCAGAGGAGAGATTGTGAAAGGCGTGCGAAGGACCGCGAGGCCGGGACGGAAATCGCGCACAAATTCGGCACTGAACCTCTGCGCGACGTCGCCTGAAAAAACGAGGTTCGCGCCCGAGCCAACATCCACGAATCACAAGCCGGATGAATCTGCCAGGAGAACTTTATATTTAGAAATGTTTTGGCCTCATGAATATTAATTATGGTACAGTAATAAGCAAACCATGGAGGATCGTGATACGGTGCAGAAAGGTCGTGAAAATAGCTCGGATATTTGGAGAATCAACGGCTCTTCTAGCTCCTGATTTCTCGTCCGTTTCATCGCTCTTTTCCGCCGTCAAGTGCATTCTCCCCAAAATTTTTTCCCCCCCGAATCGTCCCTCGCGGAATCGATTCTGTCTCTTTTCCATCGCCCTTCTCTGAGGCGGTAGAAAACGCGTCTACGCGATTGTTTTCGAGGCCCGAGCGAGTATCAACCGGGAGGAAAACTTCTCGCATCCACACGTATTTATGGAATAACTCATTCGCGTATGCCATGAAAATGATGAGCGCTTGACGAGAACGACTAAACGTTGAACTCGAACCGACGAACATTGCAACGTTTATTTACGCGCACGGGCGAACAAATGTAACGAAACTATTCGATTATAAAATCTGCGATTGCGACGTCCATCGACGTTATAGAAATGAGTGACAAGATTGCGGACGCTTGATGGGAAGCGTTGCGGTAACGCTGAGAAAAAATCTCGTAAAGCCTCGATTTTATTGTCCCGAACGAGAGGCTATTTTTTGCCTCGACTTTTTATCCCCTTCGTAAAAATGATTCTGCAGTATTTCCAAAGAGCTGAACTCCCGGGAAATCGCATGACTCCTCGAGCCGTACCTCGAGGCATTTCAACGAGAGTTTCGGCCTTCGTTGCTCGCACCACAATACACGGAACGCGCGCTGCACCGGTGCCCATCCGCGTCGAGCGTATTCCCGCGGAGTCGAAGCTCAACAATTGCATCGGAACGATCGATGTTTAACGTGAAAAGCTGCGAGTTTAGTACCCGCAACTCTCGAAGGTCCCGGAGCTGCGATCGTTGTTTAAAGCGGCGATGTCTCATGGGGGATATCCGTTATTAATCATCGCCGGTTATGGAGTCATTATCGACGTATCGCATCCGGAAAATGTTGTTCCGATTACAGGGGACTCTCCCGCCCGCGCGTTTCGTAAGATTGCCAAACCGTCCTGTGCGTGGAGAACTTTCGGAAGGTACGTAATCTCTTAGTAAAGCTCCAACAATGACGCGATGGGAAAGCGAGATTCGAGAGGTTTTCGCAGAGAATATTCGTTCCTGAAAATCTCGGGAGAGAAAGTAAAATCGACGCGAGCTTTGCCGCAGAGCCGAAAATCCGTCAACTTGACGAGACGCGCGCGCGACGGATTTTATAACGATATTTTAACAAACTCGCAAAACCGAGTATATTTTCGCACATTGCACGTTCTCGGAATGCGTTAAGCCGGAGTACAAGAACCGGAAGTGAAAGACGACGAAACTATTGAATCATCGTATAATTTTGTACTTTTAAGTACGTACGTAAGATAATTATCCGACGTCTCGTGCGCCAGCGCGTTGTGATACACATTTTATAGAAAGAGAGACGAAACGAGGAGAGCATAAAATGCACTTTGTAACTGAATGAAGTTGTTCGTAGCCACGTTTTGCACAGCGGTCAGTGATGCTACGGTCAACTATTAGAGATGCCTTGAAACGCGCGAGAGAAACAATGCGAGCGTTTGTCTCTCTTTTAAACTCGAATATATACACAGATATATATGGGGGAGAATGGAGGGACTGGAAAAGGAGAGAAAGAGCGAAAAAGCGATGTATGTAGAGTACGAAATACACGGAGTACTCGTTCGCGTCTATTACATAAATATATGAGCGTATTAATGGATGTGTATATACGAAGAACGGTGGCGGCGCGAGTGCTCCCGCGGTACAAAACGGCCGCGACTGCGGACGACGACGTTGATATATAGACGGGCTGCGATACATGCCTGCAAACAGTCGACACGCGGCAGCCGTCCGAGCGGGAACATCCTCGAGTGTCCGAACATCTCCCGAAGGGATGTTTTTCGAGAAGCCAAACGAGCGTTCGATAAAATAATTTAAAAAATAGCTGCGTTAGAGCGTTTCATCGAGACGGTCGTTCAGAATTTTGTGGTTTTTCGGCCGAGTGTGAGTGGCGCCTGGGCTCGAATCGGTGGGGAGAGGAAAGGATGATAGAAATTTTCTGATTTCCATTCGCTCCTCCAGAGTTGGAAAGAAAGTTGGTTCCTCGTGTCTCGAAAAGTAAAAACTACAGAGTTCGCTTGAAAAGTGAGGAGCGTGCGCGGCGCCTGAGTAACCGGAGTTGCGAAGAAGCCTCGAGTTTAAAACTTGTGTTTCGTCGAAAGCATCGATTTGCGGATCTCGCGAATGAGTCGGGATTCGCCGGCCTCCTTGAGCGAACCGTCAACGCGCGCGCGTTGCCGCCGATCGAAGTTGTTTTTCTTCGGGTTTATCGCGATGAAAAGAAAATGACGAGACGCACGGTCTCTCTGGGGAATAACCGCCGGAATCATCGACGACATCCGGCTCCGTTTCTTCGGCAAGACTCGGGGAGCTCTGACGAATTTTAACGGTTTAAAAATCCGAGGATACCGACCCCGATCGGAGGAGCCTGTTACAGGGGTGGGAACACCCGAACGCGCGACGTCCAAGTTTACCTCAAATACGTGTATTTCGTTCGGGCATTCGCGTACACACGAATGCAACGTCCCCGTGGTGAATCGTTGAACGTGCTCCATTTCCAATAGACGCGCCTCGAAAACGCTTAAATTATTTATATCTATATATGTGCTCGCTGCTCGTGCTCGCTGAACGATAAAGCAATGCAGCCGATCGCTTTTCACATGCATTTATAAATATACATATATTTATTCGTTCTTTTCCATCTGCGAGTCGATTCTCCGACGATCGTCGGACAATAATTAATCGCGGAAAGCCTACATTGATATCGGACGGTTGCATCAACCAGCGGCCGTTTCGTAACGACGCTTACGAATAATAATAAAAAGGAATAATGCGATAAACGAAGAGAGTGCGAGTGGTGGGATGTAAAAAGTCTTACCGAGTGCATGTCCAAAGTGTAGAGACTTGAAATTCTGTTAACTTACGTATTGTTTCGTCTCGTATTATTCCGGAGACAATTTAATCGCGGAGAGCGAGCATTCGGACTCGCGGGATTCCCGCGGTGAAAGCGCGAAATGCCACTTCGCGACGGGGCAGCACTAACAACGGTGAACGCTTTCGGGAATTAATAAAAGTGATACTCGTTGGGTGATCGGTGCTCGGAACTCGGGAGCTCGGAAGCCGAGATAATCGTTGAATCGCGATTTATAAAAGCGCGTCGTGAGAAGGAGCTTCCTCGACGACAATTTCCCCGAGGGATACGTAATCGTCGCGATTTATAGATTTTTCTTCTCTTGATAATCTGAAAAACGACGCTGTGGTCGTCGCGAAAAAGGAACCCGGTGAAAACATCACCCACATGTAGGGCTGAGGCTATGGGCGAGAATTCAATAATAAACACATCGGAATCACGTGTCAAGGTTTGGCTCACGGAAGAAGCGAGTGTCGTTCGCGACTTGTCGCGTGTACCGAAACGAGGGGAGTGTGATCGCGCCAGTATCGCGGTCGGCGTCGATCATCCCGACATCGATGTAGATCCAGCCCCGAGATTAACCGGCTCAGGATATCGAGGGGAGTGCGCGGGGAGGAAAGTGGACGAGGACGATTCGGGGAGGGAGTTTATCGCGAGTTGCGAGAGGATCCTCACCCTCGAGGGCAAAGCGGCCCGTGAGGGAGCCGAGGCGAGAGATCGAGCCGTAGAAGCGTCGCCGGGAAGACACTCGAAAGAGGAACAAAGCCGCGGCGAAAGAGCTCTGGAAAGAGTAGCTGAAGAGGAAGAAAAGGGAGGGGAAAACTCGAGGAAAAATCGTGCGCTTGCGTCACGTACGCGAGGGCTTCTCTCGTCAGCAGGCTCGTCGTGCGCCAGACTAATCCAACGGATCATCGTGCTCCTCCTCTCCCTCCTCGGCGCGCCTTTATCGCCCTCGCCTCAGCAATATTCCGGCCCAGCCTCGAGAGGACCGGCACTTTACACCGGCAGCTTTTTCGCCCTCGTTAGTCTCCTCGTGCTTCTGCATCCTAGCATGGCGATTCCGACGCTCGGGAACGACAGTGGCGCCTCTGGCGGTGCTGGTTCATCGTCCGCGACGAATCTTACGTTCGGGGAGAGAAACGCGAGCCTCCCGAGGACCATAAACCGCGGTAGGACCAATCCCGTTGTCATTGACGAGCATCATCATCGTCGCGAGGAAAAACGAGGCGAGGAGCCGAGAGACGGCGGAGCTGCGGGTTTCGAGAGCGGCGCGAGCGCTGCCAAACCACGAGGACCTCGGCGCAGCCTCGAGCACGCATCGAGACAATTCCCCAACGAGGAGGATGAGGAACAGCGCGAGTTCGACGACGAGGAGGAGGAGGAGGAGGAGGACGCATTTCCGGCGTCGCTTATTCCACATACACGGGATCCCGGCCAGGAGATGAGAAGCCGGCTTCCCGAGGCTGAACTCGACACTATAAGGAGAAGCATCGTGGAGGGTCTCGGTCTCGAGAGGATACCCGATCCTTCAAAGGTATTTCGCACACTCTCATCTCCCTTCCCCGCTCATTCTTAACTCCTGCCGATAACTTTCGAGTCCCAGTTTCATCATCATAATGCTCTCGTTTAACGAAGGATTACTAAACTCGAACCTTCAACCCCCTCCGAACCTGCGAGCTCTCCGAATCCTTCGATATCGATCGTTAATTGGAGAAACGCACGTTTTTTCGATACGAACCGGATATGCGCGCGATCGCAGCAGCGTCGGGAATAAAAGCAGCGTTCCCTTTGATCCTAATTAAGCTGCGAGCAGGCCGCGTCCCGGCTCGTCTCATTCTTACGTCGTTTTACACGCTCCGCAGACTTTCGATAAAGCATTACTGCTCCCGAGCATATACTTTATGAACGCGAGTCTCATCCGAGACGGGAGTGCATACCGTAACATACTTTCTGCGTCATGGAGAAGCCTCCTTGTGTTACCGCTATACTTGTAGGTACTCTTGCCTTCCTCAGACGCGCGCGCGCGTACTCCGCGCAAACTTTTCCCTCTCCCCCTTGCACTCTTACTTGCTCCCGGTCTTCAGGGATTCCGCCTCTAATGCGAAATCGGCTCGGATATCACAACCGTCACGTTTTTTTCTCCCCAAAGTATCGCGTTCTCACGAGAGCCGCGTCATATAAAAACCTCGAAATATTTGACGCCCCGCGTGTTCCCCTCGGCGTTCGCCAAGCGGTTCGCTTCTCTCACCGCCGAATCTTCGCTCGCGCGGTCATGCAACTAATCATTAAAATTCTCCGTAGAATGAGAAACGAATTACGCAACGAGATCGCGACGACCCTTAATTCTACCTAGAATCCGCTTTAAGTACGAGTTTATTACACTAATTACGTCGCTCCGCATGATCGAACGTGGAGAGGGTTATTAGGATTACGTCTCCGAAAGGCCCGTGGCTTGTTATTTATTCAGGAATCTCATTAACGGGGAGCTCGCTTTCGTTTTCACTGGTGCTGAAACTCTCGCGTATACAAAAAATCGAGGGCTCAATCGTCAACGAGAGAGTATTATTCAATTAAATTCTCCTTAGGGAGGACTAAACGTCGGTCGAAATGAAAAATAATGGCAAGATTTTTATCGCGCAAACTTTCACCGCTTCGCGTTCCGTCCCACAAATCATAAAATCGATTAGAACCTCCGCGCTCAATCGGAGTTCCGTGAGTACATTGCGCTCTCCTCCCCAGAAGCAGACTAATCTTGAATTCGTCGTTTTTTTAAAATACAACTCGCCAATTGCGCGACGCGACGAACTCCGAGCGGAGTGGCTCTTGACGCAGAGGCGGCCCGCAACAGGTGTCAAAGCCGATGCACGTGATCGCCTCGCCGCTGCTCTCGCGAGTCTCTCACGGATTTTCTCTAAACGCGGTTTCCTCCGATGCGATCCCACGAACTTCCCACGGGATGCGAAGCTTCGTTTGTCGAAGAATCTACACTGAGAAGAAAAAGTTATTGGAACGACGAAGCGTGGCGTTACGGGATGCCGATGAAACACGCACGATCATCTCAAGGTTAAACACGATTAAACGAATGAAACAGTTTTAAATGAAACTCCAGATTCATTCTCCCCGAAAATGTTTGCAGTTGAAGAAAACTCTTCGAATAACATCAGTTGACGCGTTGAATCGACAATTTTTTTCTCAGTGAACGCGCATCGCCATAAAAACTTAACGAATCAATGAATTTTCGTTGCCTCTGGGACTGGGCTCGTTGTTACGAGATTCGTACGAAAGAAAGCCGAGCTGTATTCTCTTAAGGAGTTTCGGTACAGGCGATACAATCTTGCCACGCTAAACCATGCTAAAAACATAAAAAATTTCAAAAAGTTGAGAATTTTATAAAATTTTGTCAACATATTCTTTAGTGCCAAATTTGGCAATACACATTTTTTAAGATTTTTCTTCTACACAGTTATCGAGTAATTGATCACTAAAGTTCACGTGTATGAGCATAGCGTTTCCGTATACATTCCGGGCATAAGAAATCTGCTTTAAGGGTGAATGATACAAAAGTCGAAATAATTAGAAATTGATCAAATTTGGTGATAATGTTCTTCAACATCAAGTGCGAAAACACAAATTTTTTCAAAATTTTCTTCTGTTTAGTTATCAAGTAATTACGCATTAAAGCAGATTTCTTATGCCCGGAATGTATACCTATATATATGGAAACGCTATCCTTATACACGTGAACTTTAGTAATCAATTACTCGATAACTGTACAGAAGAAAAATCTTAAAAATTTGTATTGTCAAATTTGGCACTAAAGAATATGTTGACCAAATTTTATAAAATTCTGATCATTTTGAATTTTTTTATATTTTTAGCATGGTTTAGCATGGCAACATTGTATCGCCTGTGCAATATATCCTTAAGGAGGGTGGATCGCGACGATACAATGTTGCCATGCTAAACCACGTTAAAAATATGAAGAATTTCAAAATGATAAGAATATAATAAAATTTGGCAAATGTATTCTTTAAGGAGTTTCGGTACAGGCGATACAATGTTGCCATGCTAATCCATGCTAAAAAAATTAAAAAATTCAAAAAGTTCAGAATTTTATAAAATTTGGTGAACATATTCTTTAGTGCCAAATTTGACGACACAAATTTTTTAAGATTTTTCTTCTACACAGTTATCGAGTAATTGATCACTAAAGTTTACGTGTATAAGCATAGCATTTCCATATATATAGGTATACATTCTGGGCATGAGAAATCTGCTTTAATGCGTAATTACTCGATAACTAAGTAGAAGAAAATTTTGAAAAAATTTGAGTTTTCGCACTTGATGTTGAAGAACATTATCACCAAATTTGATCAATTTCTTAATATTTTGACTTCTGTACCGAAACTCCTTAAAGATATGTAAGACAATATAATTTTTTTTACATTTTTTTACCACATAGCTCTCGAGTAATTGAACACTAAAGTTCACGCGTATAAGCATAAAGTTTACATATATACAGTCATACATCTCGTGCGCATAAGAACTTCGATTTAACGTTCAATTGTTCGATAATCATGTGGTGAAAAATTTTGGAAAAAATTGTATTTGTATACTCGATGCCAAAGAACGTTATCACGAAATTTGATCAAATTCTGATTATTTTGATTCCGTGATCCACCCTCCTTAATGCGTAATTACTCGATAACCAAGTAGAAGAAAATTTTGAAGAAAATTTGTGTCTTTGCACTTGATGTTGAAGAACATTATCACCAAATTCGATAAATTTCTTAAGGAGGGTGGATCACGAAATCAAAATAATCAGAATTTGATGAAATTTGGTGATAACATTCTTTAGCATCGAGTATACAAATACAATTTTTTTCAAATTTTTTTACCACATGGTTATCGAATAATTGAGCATTAAATCAAAGTTCTTATGCACGAGATGTATAACTGTATACATGTAAACTCTATGCTTATACACGTGAACTTTAATGTTCAATTGCTCGAGAGCTATGAGGTAGAAAAATCTAAAAAATATTATATCGTCTTATATATTGTTAAGGAGTTTCGGTACAGGCGATACAATGTTGCCATGCTAAACCATGCTAAAAACATAAAAAATTTCAAAAAGTTTAGAATTTTATAAAATTTTGTCAACATATTCTTTAGTGCCAAATTTGACAATACAAAGTTTTTAAGATTTTTCTTCTACACAGTTATCGAGTAATTGATCACTAAAGTTCACGCGTATAAGCATAGCGTTTCCATATATATAGGTATACATTCCGGGCATAAGAAATCTGCTTTAATGCGTAATTACTCGATAACTCAGTAGAAGAAAATTTTGAAAAAATTTGTGTTTTCGCACTTGATGTTGAAGAACATTATCACCAAATTTGATCAATATCTTAATATTTTGACTTCTGTACCGAAACTCCTTAAAGAATACATTTACCAAATTTTATTAAATTCTTATCATTTTGAAATTCTTAATACTTTTAACATGGCTTCGCACGGCAACATTGTATCGTCGTGATCCACCCTCCTTAATATTTAGACCTCTGTACCGAAACTCCTTAATAAGTTTGAATGAGTATAAAGGTATAGAAGGCAACTGTATCGACCTATAAATGTATTTATAGCGTAAAAGAGCGGTGTATGTGGTCGGTACGAAGAGAGGCCGACGGAGAAGAGAGACTCGAGAAAGAAACAAAAAAAAATCCGAAACCGAAGAAGAAGGAGGCGCAAGGAAGGGGTGACAAAAAACGACGACGAGAGCCAGATCGCGAGAGTTCTCCGCTCTTTTCATATCTCGCTTGGTACTCTCGCGGATCGCGATGAGGAACGCGAAGAATGTCGTTGGGAAATTCCAAGACGAGTCTTCGCTCGGGGCCCCCATCGCGAGGAATCCCCGCAAGCTAGAGCGAGAGGAAGCTTCCGAGGAAAAAAAGGCGTGTACACAAGCCTTATTTATACACAGGCATTAATACAGAGGTGAATATAAATACGATTCGTGGGGAATAACGATTGGGAGACGGTGCGCCCGATAGAGAAACAACCTCGGCATTAATTCGTTACTTTTGGGCAATGCGCGCGCGACCTCGAGAAAAATCGCTCGCTAATTGAGCCGTTTCTTGCGACGAGGCGAGCGACTCGCGCACGCGGGGGGGGGGGGGGGAAATAAAATGAAACGGTTTTTTAAAATCGTCTTGTAACGTCGGGGATCCTGCGAGTCGACTTTTTTCGGGGAATTAACGAGCGCACGCGACCTCCGCGAAATCGTGCACCATCACGATGAAAATGCACACAGACGCGCCCGCCCCAATGCGCTTCGGAGCGGGAGGACAGTCTCGAGAGTTAAGTGAGTTTAAACAAACGACTCGGAGGACGAGAGGAGACGTCTCGGGATCCGGTAAATGGCCCCTTCCCCCCCCCCCCCCCCCCCCCCCCCGCCCTCGCCCTTCCTCCCTCCATTCTTCATTTCTCTTTTTTACATCTTCTGCATATCTTTTGCAACTCGTCTTCCTCGCACCGGAGATGACTCACGAAAGAATGAAAGAGTCTCTCGGGGAGAACAACACGAGGGATTTACCTTCGGCTCCTCCGCGGAGAGTCACGTCCTCTCTTATTTTTTCTAAATTTCTTCCCGACAACTTGTTTTCTCGTATCTCTTCAATCTCGCCCCTTTATTTTCCTTCTCTCATTTGTTTTTGCACGAGTCTCATTAATTAGCGGACGAATTAACCGCTAGGTGGGCTCGCGGAGTCGCGCGGATGATATCCGCACCTGCGGCCATGCCGATATCGACAAATGTCAGAGTTCGAAAGACCTCCATCTTTTTCATCTGGTATGCGAGATATTTTCGGATCTCTTTCGAGCTATTTTTCCTCTCGATCCACCGGAGATTATTCACGCACGCGTTCTCCTTCGACGTTCTAAATGATTGTCCACTCGAATGTTACACGCGACGAGCTATTAATTCGGCCATCAAAACAGTCGTTTTGACTAATTCGATTTGCTCGTCTTTGGACATCCGGCCACTCCGATCCTCGCATTCTACAATCGCAATTCGCGTCGAGATCATTCCCCGTCTTGCTTAAATTTGCCTCGAATTTGACATTTCTCGAATCAACATCCTGCTCCGCATCGATGGCTCATTTTCAATTTGCCTCCATTATTCAGAGTTACGTTCTTTCGAACGTACGACAAACCGTCCAAAAGATCGAATAAATCATAAGAACAGCTTACAGAAACGAGTTTTATATTGAATATTCATTGAGCGAATGCGCTGGAATCGAGACGAAAATTTTCCTCTCACTCCCTCACTTTTTCCGTCCTCTCCCCTCTCCGGCGTGGCTGATAAGTCGACATTTTCGGGGGCTTCGTCGTCGCTCGGTGGGGAAAAAAAAAACAGCCGAGTATACGCAGACCCACGCGTTAAGGTCTCGTTGACCCCGAAAGAAGCTCGATGATAACACACCGAGATGTCACATCCGAGGGTTCTTCGGGGGATCAACGAGTTAATTATCGCATTCGTTTGCCCGGATACGCAGGGAGAATCAATTAAGAGGCCTAAGTTCAAAGCGTTTTAATAAATCACAGTGTGGCGCGCCAAATCACCGCGACAGCGAAAATAAAAATGTACAGAGTGTCCTGAAAGCCGGTGCTTAAAACCGAGCGACGCGTTTCCTCGATTCTCGGGCGAACGAATCGCTCCCAGCGAACGCGAGAACATTTCCGGCAACGAATCGCGCGAGGAAAACCACCCGAAAATGAAGAATCAAAGCCTCCGGAGCGACGGTTCACAGGACCTTCGCTCAGAGCTCGAAAAAGCAAATATTTAGTAGCCATTAAGCTGCACCGTGCGTGCGAGCACAAAAGAAAGATTCCTCGACTTTCTCGTGAGAGCTTGGCACTGAACGTTTGCACGTAAACAACTAAAGTTTCTTGGAGGCTTCGAGGATGCCTAAAATTTTCAGTGGCTCCGTTTCCTTCCTCTCGTCGACCTTCTCCCCGACGTCTTCGTCATTATCGCATCTCCCTGGCGTCACACAAACACGACGCTGAAGTTTGCAACGTTGGAGTTGAACGAAAAGAACGAAAAAAAATGTATAATTCATTATTTTATTATTTTACGAATGACTGATGTTGCTTAAAAAATTACGAATTCGAAATTCGGCGGGGAGGAAAATTGGAGGATTTACTGGAATTATTTGAGAGTTTTTTTAGACCATTTCGTTGGACTCCAACGTTGGAAACTTCAGCGTCATCATACACGAATGTGATGTCTATACAGTTATAACGAGCCGAGCTGTGGGCAAGCGTCGAGTGTCGCTCCTCTCCGGACACTCGAGTATCCCTCTCTCGCTCCGGGATAACTCGACTGACCCCTAATGACCCTTTTTTCACGTCTCTTTCTCATCCGTAGAATGTATTCGAGAAATAAATGACAATGAGAGAGGATAAATATTGGAAAAAGAGGAGAGGGGGGGGGGAGGTTCACATGTGTATATGTAAATGATGAATTTCACTAATTAACTCTTTCTCGTGGCGCATATACGTGTAACGATGGAATGACATTGTTCACAGGCGAACGTGAGTCAGACGGAGTACCGGAGAGCCCACGAAGAGTACCTGACGAGGCTTCAGCATTCCCGAGACAGCGGTGACGGCAGACAGAGAAGACTTCACACGTTTCATCCAGCAGGTACTAAAATTCATGTGTGCTATCATTTTATGTAGTCACGCGTCGAGATAAACGCTCTTTCGACGTCTTCTTTATCCTCGACGTGATTCAACGATGCTGCTCTCCCATCTCGAGCGAGTAACGAGTCCACTTTCAATGGGTATTTCGTCTCTCGGCTTTCGAGGTTTCAACGACCTGGCACACTTGAGAGTTACGAGAAGTTTTAGAGTTTACGAAGTTCTATGGGATCTTGGTTTCGCGAGGGATTTCTCGCGAGGACCGTTCTCGATATCGCTTGATTTCTTACTCAAAATGGGCGCATTTAAGGGTGAATGATACAAAAGTCGAAATAATTAGAAATTGATCAAATTTGGTGATAATGTTCTTCAACATCAAGTGCGAAAACACAAATTTTTTCAAAATTTTCTTCTGTTTAGTTATCAAGTAATTACGCATTAAAGCAGATTTCTTATGCCCGGAATGTATACCTATATGTATGGAAACGCTATGCTTATACACGTGAACTTTAGAGATCAATTACTCGATAACTGTACAGAAGAAAAATCTTAAAAAATTTATATTGTCAAATTTGGCACTAAAGAATATGTTCACCAAATTTTATAAAATTCTGATCATTTTGAATTTTTTTATGTTTTTAGCATGGTTTAGCATGGCAACATTGTATCGCCTGTGCAATATATCCTTAATCATCGCTATCGAATTATTACCTGCGCACGATTATCGGCTCGAATATTAATGGGGAAAGTGGAGTCGATCGAACGGTTTCGTAATGGAGCACAAATTTTCCGGTACGAGTTCTCAGGGATATCGAAATATCATTTGACGTTACGCAGAGCCTCGACGAGTGTCGAAATTCCAAATATCAATCCGCCACTCCCCGTCGCGCCAGTGTCTCGTGATGCGGGTCTTTTGAAATCGTTGTCCGCGATGAAGATTCAGCGAGTGCGGCTCGCTCCTTCGGACATCTTCGTTGTCGCGACCGTGAGAAAAGATACGAAAAAATGGGAGCGATGTCGCAAGCTTCTCTCGGAGGCTTCAGGCCGCGCGCATCCTCTCTCGAAATCCCGCCCCCGATTCGAATGTCCAACGTGTCACGAAACACCTGACGCGTGCGCGAAAATCGTGTAAACCCATAACGAGCGATGCTCAGCCTCGAATCGAAACGAAATTGCCAGTCCCGGCAGCCCGGAAGCGTTTCGTTCCCTTGATACGAAAAGTCTGTCCAAAATTCCCGAAGGCCCAGTGACGTCAGGTGTTTATCTCTTTCACATTGTTTGGGTTATCAGTGACATTAGACGGCGATATCGATCATAAATTCCTACAGATTCTGCTGGTATCGGGCTAGTTCTTATCGCCGATTCTCGTCGGTGCGGGGAAAAACAAGAACGGGCCGAGCGCCAGGGCGGTTCGACCGGAAGCTATGAAAAGTCGAGCTGCAGTTATTCGATTTAGTAAAACCAAGGATGAATCTGGTGCGCGGTTCTTTCCTGACATGATCCTGCGACGGATGAGATCACGGTGGTCGCAGCAATTTGAGGTTCGATCGCATCGCTATAATTAAGTCGCGGATTCATCCTCGAGGCATTCGCGCGAGCCCCCGCGATGGGGCCAAAATATATCGGGTTTGAAGATATGCCACGTGTGTACGTCAAATGCAATAAACACGGAAAGCTCGTATTTCGTGTGGCCCGTGTCGATGATGAGAGAGGCTCGAGGATCGGAGCGCGGACGCGGACTTGCGGCTTTCCTGTACCGAGCGACTCGATGTTTGGACAACTCTCGGTGCAGCAAGAGCGCCGGTACGACCTTACGACTTTGAGGAATGAACGTAGACACCCAGGACTATGGAAATGCACGTCGAGTGCGCGGAATTGGAAATATTCGCGCTGCCCACTCGCCCCGAAACGTCTGCACGATCTCTTAGCGACTTTTCTCTCCTCTGCTCTCTCATTCTGCCACGGTTTAATACGGGATGCTGCGCGTTGCTCCAGCAACTATGTATCGGAGCGGGAAGAGCGAGCAGAGGAAAAGGGAGAGGACTCGCGAGCATCGCATAATGTTTCGCATCCTGTTTACTTTCCCGAGTCTGTCGAGCGGCGAGTCACCGCTCGTTCTCCGACGATCTCTCTGCTTCTTTAAAACTTCTTTTTTCCTCTCTCCTTCCCAGCATCCAATTCGACCGATGGACATGTGTCGCCTCTTAGCATTAACGAGATTAATCATTTGAGAAGCAGCGTCCTCAACGCCTCACGATATAATCAGTTCCTAATGATGCTTTCCATTAATCCCGCGCGCCCAACGAGCCTCGCGCTCTCGTCCGAATGCGGTCAAGATTGTCAACGTGTCTCGCGCGCGGAGGCACTTCAGACCTTTTACGAGGATGCTGCAATCCGTTTATCTCCAATGGAATTAATTGATGATCGAATGTGCGAGGGAGAGCGAACGAAAACATTGATCAACGGATTGGTCTTATTTGTCGAATTTATTACTCGCTCGCTGCGTGCATCAAACTGAGATAAACACGCTGATTTTATCTCGCGGGAATCATTCGAAGGAAAATCGATTTTGCATTTGCATACATTCCATGTTGCAGATCCTACACATAATTCAAAGTAGTTCGGCCGGTCTATGACTACAGTCGAGTTTGCAACTACTTTGTGTTCATTCATTTTAACTCTAAATTATAAATCAAATTAGTAAATACTTAAATTGAGGATATTTTTATCATAAGAATGTTATAAAATGCTTTAAAAATATCATAAAAGATCATATTTATACTTCAACTTGACTACACGGAGAGAAAATTTCACTAAAAACTACTATAGTGCCATAGACGTAGGGTTCTGTATCGGTAATATTTATTAATTCTTACGAACATTCATAATAATTTTGGTAATTATGCAGTTTCGCTACTTTTCCGAAAATCAACGCGAAGACATTTTTTTTTAGCATGGACGGCTTCGATTAGTTACCATTGATGACCTTTCGTCGGGGGGAGGCGAACATTTTCCATAAAAACCATGAGTTATGGGGTTTTGAAGTTGTTGGAAACCCCATAACTCATGGTTTTTATGGAAAATGTTAGCCTCCCCCGACGAAATATCATCAATAGCAAAATAACCATAATTACCAAAATTACTATATGCATGTTCGTAAGAATTGATAAATTTTTTTAATTAATTTTGAAGTTGTTGGAAACCCCATAACTCATGGTTTTTATGGAAAATGTTAGCCTCCCCCGACGAAATATCACTTACTATGGTACAATCAATAACTTCGAGACGAAAAAAAAAAATTCCATTGATTTTCGGAAAAGTAGCCAAACTGCATAATAACCGTAATTTTTTGCGAAGCGACTCGATGAAAATTGATGAGTGATGTCAAAATAAATACATCGGTACACACATGTGTACACCGGTATATTATCGTACAATCGCGAATAAAATTCTCTTATTTACCATAGTAAATTTCTAAAGACTTTGGCGTATGATCGATTTGGCGTTCGAGGTCATCAAATTTTACTACGTTCAACTGTAAATTTCAATTGTGAAAAGAGTACTAAGTATAGCAAAATGACATAATAATTCTACTTGCCAGTTCACCATCGAGTCAACATAAATTTTACAATGTTTACTTGGTGAACTATGTTAGGAAAAAATAGCATAGTTTGTCACAGCAAAATACGCAATTTAAAAATTTTCATTCAGAATTTACTTGGAAATTACAATATTTTTGGTAAAAACCTTCAAAATGGGCATGGCAGCATAGTAATGCTTACTATTTTTTTTTCTCTCCGTGTAGTTAATGATTTAATCGATATCGGTGCGGCACTTGAAATTCACATAACCTAGGAAAATATGGTCAATTCATTTAAAAAAACGAAGCTACTAGACGAATGAATGCACGTGAGTTAATCTGGAAAAAAAATTTGACGAAATTCCCGCAATTCCTCAATTTGCCCGAAGTTCGATTTTTTAGTTTGGTTTAATAAAGGTGGTTCATTTTCAATTTTATCGGTATACATTTTTAAGTAATAAACATCCTTAAAATAACTTTTACAACATGGAATTGTGTTTTGGATTGTCGTCGAGTGACGTATTTTATCAAAAACCTATATTATTATTTTTAATATTGACTTTGAATCATTGAACTTTATTACTGTGTTGCATATTTCAAACTTTCACTATATTATTCTTTTTACTATGGTAAAAATTATAAAAATTATTGAGGTATTAACACATATACAGGGATTGTTAAATCTTTATTTTATTATTTGAATCTCCTGCTGTGGAAATCGTACTTTAATTAAATTTGTTGCTGATATCGGGCTCTCAATGCTGCCCTTTGCTGCTCTTGCCGAAGTTCCTTTTTTCTACTAGCTCTTCTTCTTGTCCGAAGTTCGATCAGCTGTTACCAGCGGTCCAACGTAATGACGGACATCCGCTTTCGCCTCAAAAACTAAAGTTTTTTCATGTTCTCTTTCTTAAGGAGTTTCGGTACAGGCGATACAATGTTGCCATGCTAATCCATGCTAAAAAAATTAAAAAATTCAAAAAGTTCAGAATTTTATAAAATTTGGTGAACATATTCTTTAGTGCCAAATTTGACGACACAAATTTTTTAAGATTTTTCGTCTACACAGTTATCGAGTAATTGATCACTAAAGTTTACGTGTATAAGCATAGCGTTTCCATATATATAGGTATACATTCCGAGCATGAGAAATCTGCTTTAATGCGTAATTACTCGATAACTAAGTAGAAGAAAATTTTGAAAAAATTTGAGTTTTCGCACTTGATATGTTGAAGAACATTATCACCAAATTTGATCAATATCTTAATATTTTGACTTCTGTACTGAAACTCCTTAAAAACCCCGTAAAGTAATGTTTTTTTTTTTAAAGAAACAGAATCTGTGATAAATTTTCTTCACGATATAAACTTTTCTGAAGCTCGAACACCGTACAATTTTTTCACAATTAATATTATTGCGAGTTCTCCCTTAGGGCACCGTCTTAAAAACTCAAAATTGTAAATGAAACAATTCGAAATTTTGCCCCGTAAGAGGCCCCGGAACTGTGCTTATCGTTATCAGGAGGCCTTGAACTATCATTTACCACAAAAAAAAGTGGACCTTCACCGTACTTCATCGAACGGCCGAACACTTTAGCTAAATTTCACTCCTAGCCGTGGAGATCGGCCTTTTTGAGTGTGAGCCACCGAAAAATGTGCGAGGATCGTTCGATCGTGGACGCAAAAAGGGACTCGAAGGCCCTACGACTCTCACGGTATCATCGGAAGTGCGAACACGTCACGATGTACGAAGATCCCGATAATTTACACGCACATGCAACTCTACGGACACGAGGTTAAGCGGGGGCGAATGTTCCGACCTCCTTTACTGAGAAACGCTTCGTGAATTTCAGCCGAATCAGCCAGAAACATTATCGCCTTGATTTTTTAGTTCATACGTCAAAAATCGCCTCTTACACGTGTTAATGGATTTTTATATTAGTTCTTTTGAAAAATTGAAAAATCATGAGGCTCGGCGCTTCGCTCTTCTGTTTTTCTCTCTTTCCTTTTATCTCTTTTCACACGACGAAAAATCTCTGAACGTTGCGCCGATATCTAATCGCTTTTATGCTCGCTTTTTCTCCTCCTCTCGTTTGCTGGTTGTATACAGTGAAAAATAAAATAGTCACACGTGTTACGAAGGAATGAAGATTCAAGAGAATCTCGGTGTGTACCCTCCTCCGTCTCCACGCAGCGACTTCCCAGCGAGCTCGTTCGTGCTTGCCTTATCAGTTTCCTTCGTCCGGTTTCTTTTAATTATGTGTTATGTGTGCGATCTCGTCGTAAGTGCGAGATTTCGTGTCCGAGTCTCTCACGACGCGACAATTACAAAATTTTCTGTCACTTCGGGGGGGGCCCCTCACGTGGGTTACGAGAATCCAGGCGTACGATTTTCCACGACGCTGAAGTTTGCAACGTTGGAGTTGAACGAAATGAACGAAAAAAAGATTTATAATTCATTTTTTTTTTATTTCACGAATTATTGATGTGGCTTGAAAAATAACGAATTGGAAATTCGGCAGGGAACAAGATTCGAGATTTACTGGAATTATTTGAGAGTTTTTTTAGATCATTTCGTTGGACTCCAACGTTGGAAACTTCAACGTCTCTCGTGACTTCGTACTTTCGAGAAATAGAAATCTTCATGATTTGAGGGGGGCCCTGCTTCAAAAAGTCCAAAAAATCTATCGTCTTCGGGAATGTTTTTGGATAGACTATGAAATAACTCAGCATAGCGAACCGTTCGGTATAGTTTCGAGGATATTTCAAGAGCGCAAAAACATTTTTTTAATGTGAGAAATACTTATTTGTAGATTGCCGAAGTTTCTCGGCTGCGTACAACGCGAAGATCGTAATTATTGTCTCGAACGAAAATTCCAATTTTTTTTACATTTTCATATACTTTGCTTCCACAGGAACCTACAAAAATTCGAAAAAATTGCGAAATTCCATATTTTTAGCGAGTTTGAAAAAAACGCTTATAAAGAAAAATAAGGTGGCTTCAACGTGCTGTAAATATATAATTTCGCAATTTTTTCGGGTGTTTTACAGGTTCGTATGGAAGGAAAATATACGAAAATGGAAGAGGAATTTGGAATTTTTGTTGCAAACAATAATTACGATCCCCGCGTTCTGCGCGGCTGAGAATCTCCGACAATCAGACTTGGCGCCCAAATTGGTATTTCTCACAAGAAAAAAGTGTTTTTGTACTCTTGAAATATACCGAAAAGTTTTCCACGGTGAGTTCGGGTCGTTCGAAGCGACCGATCGGTAAATCATTTATGCGCGTGAGCTTGACACAAATTCGTGGCTCCTAAGTTACGAAAATGTTTAAAGTTCGATCACGGACGATACCGAAGTTTCGCAGCTCAATTAAAAAGCAATGAAGTTCTTCAGTAACGACGCGAGTTAATAATTTACGATAAAACTGAAGTCACGATAGCGGTTGAAGGTGAGAAAAAACAGGGCGGAAAAAGAGTCGAGGTGCGATTTCACGGACACCCGAGACGACCAATTAGTAAATAATAACACGCAATAATTGAGCTACTCGATAAAATGCAGATTCACCGAGGCGATCGCTGAATATTTTTTATTGAAACTTGATCCACTTTCGAGCACTTCTGCCCGAGCCCGGGCCTCGCTCGATCGAATGCCGCTACATTTCTCAGCGTTGAACGATACGCGTGCATAAACGTGATTAAAAGCCACCCAGAATATTCATACGTAAACATTTATATACCCGTTTAGAAATCACGTCAAATGGAATCGGAGATTACGAGTAAGATCATTCGGCCTAACGATTATTTCCTATCGCGTTACACGCACCATCGATATCGCTCGTAACTCACGATTTTATACGAAAAATCATTGAATATATACGAGTGCGGAGCAATCCCACTGGCGAGAGGAGCGACTCTGTTACGAAATAGAAATTCCTACCGCCTCGGAATGCTGAACGACGAGTCTCTCGTCGATTTTTTCAACTTATTCTTTCTTCTCCAAATGCAACAAGACTACCGCATATCCCGCGGCGCATGTACAGGGTGCGACGTCGCGGATATCCCGGTGATTCGGGCCTCGCATATCGTCGAGCGCATGGAATCGAAAGCAGAGCCTCGATCGCGTTTCGTATTCGCAGTTTCCCTCGATTCAATCATCGCGGCGGAATCGATCCCCTGCGATCGAGGCTGGCCGGAGTCCGCTGACTCGTCACGAGTTTTCGGACACCCGGTACGCGTCAGCGTGGCTAACTTATTTGTACGTACATATGACTTTGTACGGAGGATACTTGAGTACGGTGTACGCACGCACAAAGTATAACTAAGTATCGGAACATTCGGGATGGAGAGAGAGCAGGAGGAAATGAGAATGAAAAAGGAGAAGAAGGGAAGCTTGTACCGTGTCAAAGCCACCGTCTGTAGGCAGCATAAAGAGGCGTCCTCGTCTCTCATCGTCCGGTTTGTCGCGACGACGACGAGATCTCCTTACGGGACATCGCGGCGACGACGTCGTCGTCGCCTCCGTCTCCTCCGCGCCGGAGACTCTTCCCTGTCACAGGAGCCTCTCGTTTTGTCTTGGAGCAGACCGCGATATCGATGTAGACGGATAATAACGATGCATGGGACGCCTCGTGCCGGAATAAAGCAGCTTCGGAGTCGTCGATCGCGTCATTTCGGTTTATAAACTTTTCCACAGTTTAACGCGAGGCTTCTTTATGGATTTTATCGATTTTCCGTAAAGTTTTGAACGAAAGGAGAAGCGAGGAGAGCTCACGCCGGCTCCGGAAGCGAAGGAGCCTCGGTCAGGGAGAATTCGAAGGTAAATTGAATCGTTGAAAGTTTGCAGTCGGTTCGAAAACCCGACGATCCGTCGGGAAGCCCGTACAAAACGAATGCGACCCCAGGAGGAGATCAGCATTCAGTGAAGCATGCACGTTCATCCGCGTGCATTTAACGATCGAGGCACAATCGTTGATACGTGAACGATGTATCCATCGCGAGAAGTCTGAAAAGAAGAGGGAGACGAGAAAACGTGCTGTCAATGGATCGTAAATTGCGCAAGAGTCGCCTGTTGGTCTGCGTCGATGATTGATTCGAAAGTGAAGTTGTTTTCTAGTTTATTGGCCCTCGGTTAATTCGAATAAGCGTCCATTACATCGGATTTTATCGGGTACGTGAGAAAGAGCGAGGAGGATACGAGCAAAGTCGCGAGAGGAATCGTTAAGCCGAATCGTCGTTCTCATCGTTGCGTTGTCTACGTACGCGCATATATTATTGTAGAGGTTGAAATTCCGTGAAATATGTATATTTACACGAGGAGAGTTTTATTATAGAAAATGATTCTCGGGATTCCTGGCTATTCTCGATCGCGTGGGAAGCTGAGGGCGTTGAAAAAATCATTCTCGGTCGATCTTCATCGCGGGCTGTCTCGCTCTTACATTTGTAAGCGATATCTATTTTCGATCGAGCGCCTATTTGATAATTCTGTACTCGCGGTTCGCCGACTCGTCATTCCCTAAGTTATTTGAGATATGAAAGCCTCTGCTGCGGCCAGATAACCAGCAGCCGAACAGCACACCACTCACGCTCGTGCGGAGACACGCCGACGCACCTACGTGCTTCTGACCTGCGCCTGTTCACGCCTGTAATGAATCAGCCCCTCGAGAAATACTTTTAATATACCCCTCGTGCGTTTCTCATTCTGGAATGACGAGTCATCGAGAGGAGCCGCCAACCCGCCCTCGCGCCCTCCGGCCGCCCAAAACCGAGTAAACACGGATTCCACGCATTCTTGATCTCGATTTCTCCCGCTCCGGAGAGCTCGGGAAAGCGCCAATCCGTCCTACATCTATATAAACCTCCGCGGCGCCGGCTCATCGAAATCGAGAAAGAGCCCGGACGCGTGCATACTGACGGCTAGACTCACCTTTCGCTATATTTTGCTTCGCCCACGCCTTCATTTGTTCCTCATTTCTATTACTATTTTTATCTCCCCCGTTTTTCTGCTCTTTTTCATAGCGTTTTTTTCTCCCGATCCCCCCCGTCCCCGCCGACGAATCTCCCGAAGGAAGCTTTTTGTTTTCGTCGGAGAAAAAAATATACGGCCCGTTCGTGCCAGAGCGGTGAAATCGACTGCGGCGCCCCAAGCTACGCGGAATCGGCACTTGACCATCGCGCGACTTTATTGGTCATCGTTATTTCTCGTGCTTTATTCTTTCACTCCTTTTTATCGTCAATGTCCCTCTCGACGCTCGCGTAGATACGGTTCGAGCCCTCGAGAGAGGAAATCTTCGTGTGTCGAACGACCGATAGCGCGCACTCGATTTTCTTCAGTCGGTATATTGGACTAGACTTTTGTGACGGAGGGAAGAGCCTTCGGAGCTTCCGCATTCCGGATTTTTTTCTTAACACAAACCGAGCTGTTAAGGAGGCTGGATCACGATATAAAAATAATCAGAATGTGATGAAATTTGGTGATAACATTCTTTGGCATCAAGTATACAAATACTATTTTTTTCAAAATTTTTTCACCACATGGTTATCGAATAATTGAGCGTTAAATCGAAGTTGTTGTGCACGAGATGTGTAACTGTATATTTGTAAACTCTATGCTTATACACGTGAATTTTAATGTTCGATTACTCGAGAGCTATGTAGTAGAAAAATGTAAAAAAATTTATATCGTCTTATATATTTTGAAAGATTTTATTAAATTTTTAATTAATTGATTAATTATTAATCAATTAATAATATATTAATATATTAATATATTATTATTATTAATTATTTTATTATTATTATAATATATTATATTATAATATATATAATATTATTATAATATAATATAATATAATTAATTAAATAATTAATTATTAATAATAATAATTAATTAATTAATTTACCAAATTTTATTAAATTCTTATTATTTCGAAATTTTTAATGTTTTTAGCACGGTTTAGCATGGCAACGTTGTATCGTCGCAATATATGTAAAATCATTAAAAATGATAGTTTTGCAAAGCCATGAACTGATTAATGCAAATTTCAACGATGACCCATTTTCAGGGGTACTTTTTCAAAGAATTATCTGCATTTTTTCACCGATTTTATTGCACCACGTCTCATTTTGTTCCTCAACTGATTCTCCCTGCGAATTCACCACGTAGATTTTTTAAAAATCATTCCTTCAGAAATTATTAATGAACAAATTTTTTCGCTCAATGAACAATTAGCTGCAGCAATGAAACGATTAAGGTATATTCCTTTCACGAATCCGAATATTCCACGAATAACTTATTTTAAATAACATTAGAGTAAAATTACATGCGAATAGATTGGCCAAATTTCAGGTCAGGTTACCCAACATTTAAGGTATAACTCCTGTACTGCGTGCTAGTCAAATGAGTGCCAAATTTTCAAAACGCTTTTAGACCAAGTTCAACGTACCGATTAAACTTATTCTTAGTAGATATGTATTCAAGCATATTTTATTAACGTGAAAAGATATTTAAAATGATAGTTTTGCAAAACTATCAATTGATGTATGCAAATTTCCACGATGACACATTTTCACAGGTATTTTTCAATGAATCATCTGTATTTTTTAACCGATTTTATTGCACCAAGTCTCATTTTGTTCCTCAACCGATCCTCTACGAATTCACCACGTAGATTTACCTTTAAGGACGGTGGATCACGAAACTAAAATAATCAGAATTTGATAAAATTTGGTGATAACATTCTTTGACATCAAGTATACAAATACTATTTTTTTCAAATTTTTTCACCACATGGTTATCGAATAATTGAGCGTTAAGGATATATTGCACAGGCGATACAATGTTGCCATGCTAAACCATGCTAAAAACATAAAAAAATTCAAAATGATCAGAATTTTATAAAATTTGGTGAACATATTCTTTAGTGCCAAATTTGACAATACAAATTTTTTAAGATTTTTCTTCTGTACAGTTATCGAGTAATTGATCACTAAAGTTCACGTGTATAAGCATAGCGTTTCCATATATATAGGTATACATTCTGGGCATAAGAAATCTGCTTTAATGCGTAATTACTTGATAACTAAACAGAAGAAAATTTTGAAAAAATTTGTGTTTTCGCACTTGATGTTGAAGAACATTATCACCAAATTTGATCAATTTCTAATTATTTCGACTTTTTTATCATTCACCCTTAAATCCAAGTTCTTATGCATGAGATGTATAACTTTAGTGCTGCATTACTCGAGAGCTATGTGGTAGAAAAATCTAAAAAAATGTATATTGTCCTATATATTTTTAAAGAATGCATTTACCAAATTTTATGAAATTCTTATCATTTTGAAATTCTTCATATTTTTAACATGGTTTAGCATGGCAACATTGTATCGTCGCGATCCACCCTCCTTAAGGAGTTTCGGTACAGGCGATACAATGTTGTCATGCTAATCCATGATAAAAAAATTCAAAAATTCAAAAAGTTCAGAATTTTATAAAATTTGGTGAACATATTCTTTAGTGCCAAATTTAACGACACAAATTTTTTAAGATTTTTCTTCTACACAGTTATCGAGTAATTGATCACTAAAGTTTACGTGTATAAGCATAGCGTTTCCATATATATAGGTATACATTCCGGGCATGAGAAATCTGCTTTAATGCGTAATTACTCGATAACTAAGTAGAAGAAAATTTTGAAAAAATTTGAGTTTTCGCACTTGATGTTGAAGAACATTATCACCAAATTTCATCAATTTCTTAATATTTTGACTTCTGTACCGAAACTCCTTAAATTCATTCCTTCAAAAATTATGAATGAAAAAGTTTTTTCACTTAATGAACAATTAGCTGCAACAGTGAAACGATAAAGTTAAAAAAACAACTACTTGGTGAATTCGTAAAGGACCAGTTGACGAACAAAATGAGACTTGTTGCAACAAAATCGATGAAAAAACGCAGATAATTGTTTGAAAAATACCCGTGAAAATGTGTCATCGTGGAAATTTGCATTAATCAGTTGATGATTTAGCAAAACTATCGTTTCTAATACTTTTACACGTTGATAAGATGTGCTGTAATACAAATCCACTAACAATGCGTTTAATCGATACGTTAAACTTGGTCTAAAAGCGTTTTGAAAATTTGGCACTCATTTGACTAGCATGCAGTACAGAAGTTACCGAAAATTGGAAAAAAAACCTCGTCGAATAAAATTTTGCAAGTAACGAACCCTGGCATTGATGGACCGAGATGTGGAAACGCGAAGCGCGAGGAGCCCCGCTTTGAAGAATTAGCACAAAAGCACAAAGCCGCGAGTAACGAAAACCGAAAAAATTGTAAGCAGAAAATGTTTCTGGTTTTGTTGCAGAAGGTTCTCCATCGAAAGGGCTGGATCGAAAGCCTCGGAGCGCGGGGATCGAGCCCGAAGTTGCAAAGCGAAAGGAGGAAAGCCGCGTCCTGTATTTTCCAATAGAAATACCCGAGGAGGATTCCTTGATGGAGCACGCGTCACTGAGGCTGTTGCTGGACGCGAGGGACACGTCGATCGAGCGCACGAGCCACGCGATCTCGTTGTACCGTCTAAAATCTCCCGATTCCCGTGAATTCATAGCTCGGAAAGTATTGTTCAGAGGTGAGCTAGCGGGCGGACCAAGATGGGTCGAGTTGGACGCAACGGAATTGGGGAATCTCTGGTCCGAGGGTAGTGCGAATAGGGATATTGTCGTCGAATTGAAATTCGAGTGTTTGGAGACAGGAAGAGAGTTGGGAGGGAGAGAGAAGCAGCCGCTGATCGTGAGCCCGGTTCTCAACATATTCACAGCGAGTTATCCCTCGAGGGAGGATTCCCGCGGTTCCCGTCGAAAGAGGCGAGCGAATCCGGAGCATTTGATGTCGGTCCACAAGGGTCGTCGGACCGAGTGTCGCGGTGAAAACAAAAAGTGTTGTCGTCACGAGATGACCGTTACTTTCAAGGATCTCAAGGGCTTCGAGTTCATCGTCCAGCCGAAGAACTTCGACGCCGGATACTGCAAGGGCCGTTGCCCACCGCGTTACAATCCCGCCCATCATCACGCTCTTCTCCAGAGCCTCATTTGGAAAGAGGACCGTAGAAAAGCTCCGCGTCCTTGTTGCGCGCCCAGCAAACTCGACCAACTTGAAATTTTGTATTTCGATGAAAACGATCCTACCAAACTCAAAATATCGAGCTGGAAAAATATGAAAGTATTGGAATGCGCCTGTTCTTAGGATTTTATTTTCCCTCTTTTTTACATTTCCCTTTTTTCCTTCGATTTTACTTCGAATCCCCCACCAAAGATTCTGCTCCTCCTTCGCTCGTACATTTTTCTCCCGTTTCATACTCTCCCCAACGATACGCTTTCCCCACCGATTCATCTTCCTCCACATTTCACTATATATACGTTTGTAGTTATCGATATATTTATACTTGAACATTTTTTTAACTGACACATTTTCATACTTTAAGACGATTCTTTCTCTTCCTCTCTTGCGTATTTTTATTAATTTTTCTTTCTTGTCTCTCTCTCTCTCTCTCTTTTTCTCTCTTTCTCTCGTGACTGTGATATTAAAATACGTAAATTTCACTCACTCGTGTCTGTTTCCCACGATTATTATCATTAATATTATCTTCCTTATTATTATTATTATTATTATTATTATTGTTATAATTATTATTAATTTTCAATTATCATGTTGTATAATTTCCTGATTTTCCTTCCGATCTTGAAGTTTGTTCATCTTCGATTTTCTCAAGAAGTGAAACAGAGAACTGTTTATTTGAATGATTTATAATATTTCGTATGAAAATGCTGTACGTTGAAATCGAAATAATGAGCGTGCGTTGGGACGATGCAAACGAATCGATATTTTTTTTCTCGGAGCTCCAACGAAAATCGTTAGTACATAAAAAAACAAGTAATTTATCCAAAATTTCAGATTTTTGAACAATTTTTTAGACAGTGCTCAAACCACTCTTCGATATTTTCCTATTTTTCTCAAAAATCGGGAAGCAAACTTTTTTTTTGCTATCGTAACAGAAAGTGTTGGCGCTCCATGGAATTATAAAGCTAGTAAAATTTTGACACTTTCGAAATAGTCTGAAGGCTCGTAATTTATTTCTTTTTTTCTGTATATATTTTGCTATACATTGTAAAATTAAAAAACGTGTCGCTACAAATGACAATTTTTGGCCTCCTTCCAAAAAAAGAGGTGAAAGTACTTTTTTTTTAATTTATGATTTCACGGAGCACTAACACCTTCTGCTGAGGGGAAAAAAAATGTTTGCTCCGTGAATTGTTGAGAAAAAACAAAAAAATATCGAAAAGTGACTTGAGTATTATGTAAAAATTTTTTTTATCTCAAATTTTGGGGAAATTACTTTTTTTATGTAGAAACGATTTATGTTGAAGCTCCGAGAAAAAAAAATATCGAACTTTTTAAAGCTGTTTCTCAAATGAAGTGAAGAAGAAATGTTGTCAATTAGCAAGTTTTTTGAGTGTGGACTGTTTGCATATGGTATGTGAAATTTGCACGGAAGCGATTCCGTGCATTGTTCCCATTGAACATTGATGTCGTACAAATTTTAAATGGAAGATAAAGGTTCAAAGTAAAATTATAAACAGTTGGTGAACTGATGAAGCGTGGAAAAAAATCACGAAACAATTGTCTCCATTCGACGTAAGACTCATCACGAATATATTGTAATAATAAAAGGTCAACGCGTCATTTCGTTAGTTTTATCGTATTTATTACCATTTTATTCGTAATTATTGTATAAAAGAGGAAAAAAGCGTACGCTATAGTTGAAAAAAAAGGGTTTGTTTATATTGGCAAAAGATCGAAGGATCACATATCTTGCCTTAAGAGCATGGGTCAGTCCACACCGTTTGTCCGATTGAAATAACAAAAATATCAGTCCATTTTTGCCATCGCCCTGCGTAGGCTGACCGAGCCTTTTTTCAATCGGTCAAACTGTGTCAAAGAATTTCGATTTCGAAAATTCAAAGTGAGGTTAGGTGACTGATCCGTGCTCTTAACATACCATCGTATCGTAGTTGTGGTTGTATCGACGATCCTAAAAATCGACGTGAATAAATAAATCTGTAAATGCATATAACCATTTAAGTAACTTGTTGTACGTATTGAAAAAATTGTCAGTCTTTAACCAAGTACTCCGATTCCCACGATGTGTCGTGTATATTTAACTCAAATGTGTAGATGTATACTCAGAGCAAGAGAGCAAAATTGAACGCTGAGGCGAAAAGAGAGCCGCGGAGAAACAGCGGTGTTTGTCTGAACGAGCTGATTCTCTAATACTCTAATTTCACTGTTACCAACCGAAAATTGACAGCACGTCAAATCGGGCCAACTTTGTTGAGTTGAAATTATGGCGGAATAATGCTCCTTACTCTCCTCATTTCGAGGTTTTTCCAAAAACTTTGCGCTCCATTTCGCCCCGAACTCCTCTCCATACATATAATTCTCTCGACGGATGCACTTATGATTCTTGACACATTTATTAATTTATTATCGTTGTAAGGGCCGGAGTCCGCACCGCGAACGCACTCGCACGCACTAATCGCTCTAAATCATCGTGTGCTCTCTCGATTAATACATTTCTTATTATGTATTATAAACTGTACACATTAATTTCTATATATATACATATACACATAAAAAGAAAACTACCACGAACCACGACTGATGCGACATTGCCGATTGACCTGTATTTTTGTAGTTCCTGCATCGTTGTGCTTTATAAATAAAGAAAAAAACAGATTATGGATATAATTGTTTTGTAAATTTTATTTATTTATTTAAATTAATTTATTGTGAATAACAGACAATTTATTCATCTTTTATTCCCATTCACTTCTCAAAATACCGATACTCTCGAAACAAAATAAACAATCCCGGCGAGTCCGATTGAGTCGAAGTGGTTATGCGCGGATTTTTCGGTGAATTCTAACCTACTTTTTATGTTTATGAAAATACGGATTTGTTGTGCGAGAATGAAATTGTCATTCGGGCAAATTTTGTTTTTCTCATTTCTTAACTTCTGTACGATTGTGGAATGGGATTTACAGTGAAAAAATGTGGATTTTATATAGGAGTTTATTATATAATATGTGTGTTTATTCACGTCTCGCGTTCGTCGCTTATTCTATGCGCGAACGCGCTTTTTTATCGCTTTTCATCGTTCCTGTCAATCTCTCTTCCCACTGTCCGTATAGCCGCTGCGCTTTGTGTTTCGCTTTGAAGAGAAAGAAGAATGGCCAGAATGGCTAACTTTCCGCATTCTTTCCAATTTATAGATTCAATATTGATGTATGTTTATATAAAATAATAGCTGTGTATGTATGATCTAATGATATTCTTTATTCACGATGCGAGCATGCATCGAACAAAGTACACAAATTCCTTCATCCTCATTCATACGTTCTTATGTTGCAAATAAATTTCTAAATAAAAATCATTATGTTCCGTATGTTTTTGATATCCTTTTTTTATCATCATTTTATTCGAGCGAAACAACACATTCGAATGAAAACTAGTCAAATCAATATTATTTGTAGGAATCGTCGCTTTGCGTCATCTGGTGAAAGTCTATCCTACTGCGATGAGTAAGTCTCAACAAAAATTTACTTTTTTTGTTTCATCAATCGCACTTCATTGTGACTACGTTCAAGTAGTTAGGATAACAATACATAGCACAGATTGATGAGTGCCCTAAGAATAGACATTATACTTTAAAGTTATATAAAAAAAAATAATTGATATAACACGACATTGCAACCGACTAAATATGTCAATTATTCGGAAAACTCAGGTGAGCTGGCGGTAAATTTTTTATAGCATGTCTGCGTTTCTGAGCCAAATTCTTGTAGAGTTATTCTAACCTTCAAATCGGCTTTTACGCTCGTATATACTCAATTCCAACCTACCTTCGGTCTCGCTTTATTTTTCAAGCAATGGGGCACTTTCGCTCGTATTTGGCACGTCTTTGATGCCACATGGCAAGATCCTTTCATAAGCGCTCCAGTTATTGGCAAATATTTGCTGGGTCGCTATAAACCAATTTTTCATCCAATGGGTAAGTTATTGGAACAGTCGAAAAGGTATTGACAATTTAATTCATTTTTTGGATACTCGACAGTCTCAAAATTGTACTGCTGCTCACTTGACTGCGAATGCAAAAGTAAAACACTATTGAGAAGTGAAAAATTCAAGAAAATTTTAAAAACAAAATATCAAGAAGAAAGCTTATGTGTTATTCTCTAGAAACTTATTTTTTCTAATTTTGTGTACATAATTTTTGCTCTTATGAAATTCTTTTAAAAATTTGAATTGCACAAAAATACTAAAGCTTGAAGTAAATACAAGGAAATCTTAAACAAAATATAAAGCTTTTAATCAATTCTTTCCATAAATGATCTATAACTTGCTATTCCTTCAATCATCGATTGTCTTTTTAGCTGATTGTGGCGATCACGTCGTTGTAATCAACAGTAAAGATATTGCTCTACGAGGAGATGATTGGACCAAAAGGGTATATTTCCATCACACCGGTTATCACGGCGGTGCAACATGGACATTAGCCTGGGAACTTCACAAGAAAGATCCAACTTTGGTACAACAAACGAGAGTTGATATAGTTCTTTCATTGGTCACAACAGCTTTTCCAAAATTGAAATCATTTTATTTTCATTTTATTCTAGATTGTTTCCAAAGCGGTCTACAGATGGCTACCGAAAAACTTGAACAGGCGTCACACAATGAGGAGATTGCACATTTTTGAAAATGATAACATACCAGAAGACATCCATGCAAATATTAGTAATCAAATAAGGCAACTCAAACCGATTCCCACTCGTCTGGATCATATTCCTGAAGAAAATGTCAACAGCTTCCCCCGAATCGTCAAGCTCCCTGAGAATTATATGACAAAAGATGAATACAAGAAAGAGATTGAGAATGTGTAGTTTTTCAAATATAGTACAACTGTGTTATTCTAATTTCTACATTATTTTATTTGACAACAAACATTACACTGTCTAACATCACCAAAACTTCTTCATAAATTATTCCTTGGGAAATAAAATTTTTTTTTGGTCTCGCACAAGCTGTCAGGGAATTGAAAAAAATTCTTAAGAAAACACAAAATTTAAAAAAGCATTATTTTGTCATTTTTAAAAATGACGTTCTGAACGTTTAACTGAAAGTAAAAGTAATTTGTTGAATATTTTTCTTTTCACTAAGCTAAGTCTATGAAACAGACTGATCAAATTTTCTAGTTTCTGCATTCAAGCTTTAAAAAAGTGCAATTTTTTCTTATTATTATTTGCCATAAAATTAAAAAATGTAATCTTCAACGATTGAAATTTGGCGCCAATCACTCCTACCGCAATCTGTGTGCAGTTGCATAGGTGGCGCTACAGAAAGGAGAGAAGAGAGTCCCGGTCAGTCAGAATCTGACATTAGTTTCTTTTCTCTTTGTTTCTCTCTTGAGAATTTCGTTGAGAGAAACGGAGTTTAGTTATCTAGCGGGTTTGCGCCGGAGCGCCAGCGTGACACTAAAAAGAGAAGGAGATTAAGAGAGAGTGAGAAAGATTTGTGCGAGAGTCTAAGGTGTGAGTGAAATTTTCAGAGAGGAAAGGAGAGCGTTAGCTGCCGGAATGTAGTATATAATTGTGCTAACTCGATAAATACATAACGAATAAAATAATATAATCCTGTAGCCCATAATCGAATCACAATCAAGAGTTTTATTAAACAGTTCAAAATTTACGAAAAAAAGGATCAGTGTTTTTTTTTTATCTAATTTTGCAATAGGTTACATCTGTACTCGTTCGTGTAAAACTTTATCCTCCTCCTCCTGCACGAAAATGGCTCTTCGTAAAGTGAAGGGCAACTTTGAACGAATGTTTGACAAAAACCTGACAGATCTAGTTCGAGGCATTCGTAATAATAAAAATAATGAGGTAAGTTACATTCTTGAATACATATTTTGGTTACACTTCAAATTACTATTATTATTATATTCTTTTTCTATGGAATATTGTTCTCAATTCAAAAAATTACCGCCGCTTTTTAAGTTTTCAATTATTTCAAAAAATCTGCATTCTTCCTGTCTTTTCAGGCTAAGTACATCGCACAGTGTATCGAAGAGATCAAGCAGGAACTGCGACAGGATAATATCGATGTCAAGGCAAATGCTGTTGCCAAGCTGACATATGTATGTTATACTTTTCAATTTTAAACTCAATTTTAATTGACAATTTTTTTTCATCTATGAAAGTTTATACAAATGACGATTATCAATCAAATTCTAAAAATTTCTTTGTCAAATTATTTTTTAAGTAAACCCACTTTCTGTACAATTCCATATCCAAGAAAATGTTTATTTTCATGGTAATTGAAGTAATATTTAACCAATTTTTTAGATAAAATTATGTTTGTAGTTGAAAAATAGAAATTTCACATAAAAATATAATTATTGGGTACATCCTCGTGATAACTTTCTTCGTTGTTTAACATTTGGCATCATTTTACATTTTTAGCTCCAAATGTTGGGATACGACATAAGCTGGGCTGGCTTTAATACTATTGAAGTAATGTCATCTGGTAAATTTACATACAAAAGGATTGGCTACTTGGCTGCGAGTCAGAGCTTCCATATGGATACAGAGGTAGAATATGCTCTAATCTAAAGAGCATTTAGATAATCCCTCTTACACAAGCGCGCTTCAACATATAGGAAGCAAAATGAAAAGATTAATGAATATCCATTTCAATGATGTGCTGAAAAAACCAGTGATGAAAGTTCAAACATAATAATGGAAAAAAAAATTTTATATCCCCCACAATAATGAAAATGTAAAATATTAAAAATTTATGTAGAGCCACTAAAAATAGACTCACTTGCTGCGGGCTTTCAAAACCATGAGGGATTTTTCTATCACAAATGTGAGCGTTGGTATGAAACGGAAAAAGCATTGTTGGTTAGTTTATTTCAGATGGCAAAGGTTTGAATCGATAAGTCGGTATTTTTCACAAAAATCGTTCAGTTTTATTAGTAATAAAAAAAGAATTATCCTGCGAATTGAAACGCTCATGAAAAGGCTTGAAAGTTGTTTCACATATTTATCGAATTTCATGAAATATCGTTTTCAAAAACAATATTTTGTGAAAAAAAAACACTTAACAGAAACAAAGCATCATCGAAATTAAATTGAAATTTTTGGCACTCCCACAATATGTCAATGATTCCAGGATATTTCAACCCTTTAAAAATGACCTTTTTTCTGTTGCAGTTATTAATGCTCACGACGAACATGATACGAAAAGATTTGAACAGCCAAAACCAATACGACGCAGGTTTAGCATTGAGCGGTCTCTCGTGTTTTATAAGTCCAGATTTAGCACGAGATCTCGTAAACGATATAATGACATTATTGACATGCACAAAACCATATTTGAGAAAGAAAGCTGTGCTCATGATGTACAAAGTATTTTTGCGTTTCCCGGAAGCTCTGAGGCCGGCGTTTCCACGTTTAAAAGAAAAATTGGAGGATCCTGATAGCGGTGTGCAATCGGCAGCGGTCAACGTAGTTTGCGAGCTGGCAAGGAAAAACCCGAGAAATTATCTCAGCCTCGCTCCGATTTTCTTCAAACTCATGACCACGTCGACGAACAATTGGATGCTCATTAAAATCATCAAGCTGGTACGTTCTTGAACCGCTTGCACAAACTTTCATTAATTATGCAATAATATCAACTCGAAAAAAGAAGGAAAAAAATGTCTCGAAGCTGACGAATTGTTGAGGCTTCGTACCTCGCAAATTCACTTTATCAATGCTTTTGTGAAATTCGCGATAAAGAGTTTGTCAATAAGAAAGCAGTTGCAACGCGTTTTTCGTTCCATTTCGTTAATTTTTTTACCCATTTTTATCGTTTTTCCAGTCTCATTTTCGTAAATTGTTGTTCCAGAATAATTTATCACTTTATGATCGTGTCTTTTATTCGTTTAGTTCGCAACGATAACACTCATTGAGCCAAAATTGGGTCGTCAGTTAACGCAACCGCTCATTGACTTGATATCAAGGTTGTTAATCACGTTTCAAAATAAAAATGAAAAAACGAAAACAGTAATACGCTAGAAGGTTGTTGTTCCATTTGTAAATAACCCATTGATTTTTATTTTCTGTTTTGGTTTTTCCACTACGCGTCGTATATAGAGTGGAAAATAATCTATTTCGTAGGCTTCTTATCGTGAATATGTAATTTAGCAGAATTTACGTTTTGACGTGTAACACAAACATTCAATGTCGTATTTGTAGAACTTTTTTTTTGCTTAATATTCCGATTGAATTTGCAGTTCGGCGCCTTGACACCTCTAGAACCTAGGCTTGGAAAAAAACTCATAGAACCTTTGACCAATTTGATACACAGGTAATAATTCACCATGGCAATGAAATATAGGTCAATGGAAAAAAATGAAAGATGTTTCGCTCGTTATTCATACTTCCGGTTGTCCAGCTTTTTGTCTTTGACATTGTTTTTCGGTTTAAAATCCGATCTGGTAGATTTTTGCCACGAAACCAATCGGTTTACAATCCTTTAAGGTTCGGCTCTCATAAATTACGGTATTACGTGCAATGAGCGTCTATCGGTGTTGTTTAAAAATTGAAGAATAGTTGCAAGTCATTTTTTCGTCTAGTGCCCCCTTAACGAAATAAATTTCATTGATCCCCAATGGCGTAAATTTACAGTTTGTTCATTCGCTTAATGCTCACGTCAGCTTAATTTTTTTTTTTGTATTTCAATAACCAGCTTCCAGGGAAGGAATTTGTAGAGGAAATTTGATTTTTATTCTCAACATTTTATTTTTTGGTCTTATATTCTAAAATGATTTACATTTAATATTCTTCCTTTCCTTTCAGCACTTCCGCAATGTCGCTACTTTACGAGTGCATAAATACCGTTATAGCAGTTCTGATATCGATATCATCAGGAATGCCAAATCACTCAGATTCCATTCAGCTTTGCGTACAAAAGCTGAGAATACTAATTGAGGATTCCGATCAGAATTTAAAATACCTCGGATTGCTTGCGATGTCGAAAATTCTAAAGACTCATCCTAAGAGCGTACAAGCTCATAAGGATCTTATAATGCAGTGCCTTGACGACAAAGACGAAAGTATTAGATTAAGAGCTCTTGATTTGCTCTATGGCATGGTGTCGAAAAAGAATCTTATGGAAATCGTCAGAAAATTGATGATTCACATGGACAAAGCCGAAGGAACCACCTATCGCGATGAACTGTTGTCAAAAATTATACAAATATGCTCTCAAAATAATTATCAATTTATCACGTATTTCGAATGGTAAGTTTGTATTTTCAAACATTTTTTGCAATTTTTTAAATATTATTTAAATAATATTCCACTTAATATAACGAAAACTTTCAGGTACATATCGATATTGGTTGACCTGACACGAATGGAAGGTACGAAACACGGTCAATTAGTAGCAACTCAATTGTTGGACGTTGCAATACGTGTGCAAGCGATAAGAAGATGTGCGGTGCAACAATGTGCAGCGTTGTTGGAAAATGCTCAACTTTTAACGGGTCAACCGCGAGCAACGATGACCGAAGTATTGTACGCAGCCGCATGGATATGCGGTGAATTTTCCAGCGAGCTCGAAGATCCACTTTCGACTTTACGAGCAATGTTAAAATCACAATCTTCCAGTTTACCCGGTCACATACAAGCGGTTTATGTACACAATATATTGAAACTTGCTGCTACGACGTTGGCGAAAGCCCGCAGAGAAAATGATGAGGATACGATGAAGATAATATTTGAAATGAAAGATTCCATTGCTGAATTCGTCAGAAGCGGCGATCTTGAAGTTCAGGAAAGATCGAGCTCCGCTCTTGTACTATTTCAATGCTTACAAGACAATCCTGAACTCATCGACGAATTCGCTGAAACTTTTGTTGGCGAACTCAATCCCGTTGCTCCAAAAGCTCAACGAAAGGTAATTTCTTTTCATTTGGTTCTCCAGATTACATTTTTCGTTGTCGCGGTTTTTTAATCAAATCATTTTCATTCCGGGCACGTGTCAAAAAAAGTCCAAACCGATCTGAAAAAAAAAAAACAACATTAAACTCGATCACACGAGGAAAAATATGAAGTATTGATAACAGATTATGGTACAACGAGCTTTTAATTACATTCATCAATTCATAGATGGAGAAATTTTTACTTTTATTTTTGAATTTATTTCATGAAATTTTTTTTTTCATCTGATATTTATAATGATTTTCGAAGGTTCAAGTACCCGATGGTTTGGATCTGGACACTTGGATCAACGAGCCACCATCAGAGAGTTCTGACTCAGAAGATTTAGACATGAACGACATTTTCGTGCGTGATGAGAAATCGACGGTTTACAGTGGTGGCAAGCGAGTAACAATCGAGCCGACGGTTGAAGAAATTCAGAAAAGGCGAGAAGTACGAATAATGGAACAAGAAAACAATCCCCATTATCTCAAAGGCAATAGCACGAATCGAAGAAGTTCGAATTCTTATCACGATATTGGTAGTAAAAACGGCGATGATTTCGAAAATATTCCAATCGCGGAGCTTGACATACCGATCTCTCTGAAAACAAACACATTCTCGAATTCAAAAAAACTTTGGGACGCGGAAATCGAAAGCGGAAAGAAAAGGCGCAAAACACACAGCAAGAAAAAATCGAAAAAAGGTAAAGCGTTAGGAGCTTTAGAAAGAAAAAGAAAATGCATTACTTTCATAAAAGGGAAATCTGAATTCCCATTAATATCGCAGCATGCACGCTTTCTAATTTATTTCGTTAAATTCAATACGATTTTTATTCGTTGAGAATAGTCGAACTAACTCTGCAACGATTACAGACAAAAAATCGAGCTCTGAAGACGAACAGGACGATCGATATCCAGTCCAAGTAGTAAACACTGGAATTGGAGAACTGCCACCCGGAGCTGAGCTTAGTGACAACGACGATAACAATGTGGCAGATGCAAACGATCCGCATCGAGCCCTTAACGTCGATTTGGACATTCCTCTGCGCGACGACGAAAGACTTCCTGTTCTCGAACATAGGCCACCGGGCTTTGAACGTACCAAGAATATTATTGGCAGCGAGAACGAGAAGAGAGACAAGGTGCGTAAGCGACAATAGAAGAGAGATACAAAGATTTCCGGTATTATTTTTCGTTCGAACGGTATTTAAAATATTCCTTGCCAATAAAATCGATCAATAGAAAGTTGACTTTAAAATCATTCCATTTTCTATGCATTGTTTGTTGGAAATACTTTTTCCTTCAAAATTATTGAAAGGAGGAAAAAATATTTTTATTCGTTTAACACGTGCGCTGAGTACTGAGAATTTTAAACACTGTTCAAACTATAGAATGACAAAATTTCGAATTTAACTGGAAATAACCAAAGAATATTGACTTTTGTTGTAAAAATCATATCCTTGATTCCCTTCAAAAGTATTTGGCAAAAATTAAAATTATTTGGCAAAAAAAGAAAACATCACAGAGAAACTATATTTAGAACTTTGAGATGAAAAATATTGTTCGAATCGAATCTTTTTTATGAACATAGAATTAAATTTTTCTCGTTTTCGTTGCAGACTTCTAGAAAAACGAAGAAGAAAAGTAGGAGCCGCAAAAACGAAGAAAAATTAGTGAAAGAAAGTAAAAATCGTGACACGATAGATTTGTGGCTTGGCAATGACACGACTACGCATGAAAAGCCTGAGTCTTCAGGACCGGAGACTATTAACGCGTCCGAAACAAAAAAACATTCGAAGAGCAAACGCGTTAAATCTAAGAAAAAGGAGAGAGCGGAGGGTGACGAAAAATCGAAACATCGTCGAAAGCATAAAGAATTGATCGATGTTAAACACGAGGAAATATCGGGCTACGAGGAAACAACAGGAATCTCAACTCCATCTGCTGAAATATTGCCAAATTTGAACGACAGCCACGAAGGATACGAGAAAATGGATGGCAGTCAATCTGCTTACAAAAAATTCATCCGAAACGAAAGAATAGATATTTCTTATGAATTAACATCTGCGGATTCGCAGGTTCTGAATGGGCCTGGCAAAATTGTTCTTACGATGGAATTGAAAAATACGGGTAGTGATACTTTGAGAAACTTGAGCGTCCATGTACCCGACACTGCAACCCTTAAACTCGACGAAAATGTGAGTACAATCTCTCATCTTCATTTATTGTTTTAAAAATTACGGGTTAATCTTTATTTGTGTGGATTACATTTTTCATGAAATCAACATTTTTTACACAGCACAATACATAACTTTTGCAGAAAAAAAAATTGCTTCTAATGTAAATGGACATTTTTTTAACATTCATTCTGTTACATATTCCTTAGAAATAATAAGGATTCAAAATACTGGCGACTTGATATAAGATTT
Organism: Venturia canescens; assembly: GCF_019457755.1. Taxonomy (NCBI): domain Eukaryota; kingdom Metazoa; phylum Arthropoda; class Insecta; order Hymenoptera; family Ichneumonidae; genus Venturia; species Venturia canescens. Next base: position 8,684,286 of record NC_057430.1, read on the forward strand.
TTTGCAGTCTGGAAAATCCTGTGGCCTTAAGGTTCTGCAACCATCTTCAAGTGAAATGATAAAATTATCATTCGAAGTGTATGGCACGGTATCACAAACCCTTCCGGGTAATTTATCCTACACTCTGGATAATTCTTTAGGAGAAAATCTGGAAAAGTTGGAATTTACAATAAAAGTAACTAGCTGCGACTTTTTGATCGCTCGCATGGATATAAGAGACGCTTATTCATTGGACTCGAATCGAAAGTCGCTGAGTTTCAAGAAACAACGAGAAATACATTATTCTCGTGGATTGGTGCCCGCTCTTGATATAATATGCAATCAGTGTCATCTCACCCTCGTTGAGAAAATCGAAGGCGCAGCTACTTTGTATGGGCGCTCTATCGGAGGTCACCTCGTGTGCCTTTTAATAAAAGAAAAAGTTCGTAACTAATCGCTCTTCACATTACCGAAGGGAAACACTTTTGCGATGGGCCAAAAAATCGTCTTTATTTGAAACATTGAAGAAAACTTTTAAAAAATTTCAATTTTTTGGCTCGTCCAATTGCTCTCAGTCCCTAAACGGGTGTTCAAAATATCATTTTTCTATTCGATTTTTTTTTTTCAGAACACGTCCAATGATCAACAATCCTCTTTGAAGATAGAGAGTACAGGAAACGACGGTTTATATTTATCGGGTATAATGGAGGATATAGAAACTGCATTGGGGACTGAAAGTGCGACGGAAAAATTTAGAACACCGGATTATAGAATCGTGACGGGAATAAGATGAGAAAACGTTGCAGCTTTATTTTTTTAGTTCTATAATCAACAGTCAATCTTTCATGGAAGTGTTAAGAAAATATTGGAAAAAAAAAACAAATTATCATTCACTTCTTGCTTTTGTTCAGTTAAAGAATTATTTTTTTCTATTATTTACGTACTGTCGTCGTTACGTTGTGCATCGTACTAGTATAATACACTCGTAGGTTACGAAACACGAGCGAATATCGTGGAAACGCTGAACAAAAAGCAACGCGATGAACCGTTGCTACGAAAATTCATGTCAACTTTCCCAAAGCACGAGCGTTTCCGTTGTTTTTATTTTTTATCAGCGCCGAAAGTGTTGAATAATTCAATCGCGTAACGATATATATATAAATATATATAATCACATCGATCTGTCTGAGAATTTTTCTATCGATATCAATTTCGTCTCGCGACAGCTCGCAAAATCTACTTCTTGTTTAATCCCTATAAAGTTTAATGAAAATCAGAGAGATCATCATTGTTTACGTTTAAAGTGTATCTCGGAAAGACTTTAAATAAATTTCGGTGTAAATATGTTGAAAAGTATTGAAAAATTGTGGTTTACTGTTCTATTCAACTGTTTGTTTTAGGAAACTTTACGTTTCTATACTGCGTCAAATCGTTTCAGTTTCGTAGTGTATTCGTGACATAGATCGTTTTTGAGAAATCGTGTATGATTTTTAGCATCAATTAACCGGAATTGTGGATAAGGAAAGAATGGAGTTAAGTAATCCACAGAAAAAAAAATACCATCAATATCTCCCATTTGTTTCTTGATTATTTATCGTCATATTTTCATTTCGTTCAATGGAACAATTCAAATTAAAACTGTTCGATTATATTTTCCCTGTTTGTATTGTATTTTTTGAATTCACTTAAAATATAATTTTACCGCGCCCATTACTCACTCCGTTTCATAAACTTCTTTGAAATCGACCAAGCGCGCAACATTGTTTAGCCAACTTCCAGTCACCTCACAGCATTGAAGAAGTGCAGAGATTCGCCCCCATAGAAGAACGATGATCATCGTTTTTACAAATTTTTTTCATATAACCATGCTTGAAAATTATTTTACTGCGAATGGGAAAGGGCATCGTAAATAAATCCTTTCTCCGATACTGTTTCATTCGTTACAATAAGTTGGTAATGCACTTGAAATATAATTTCGAAGAAAGTAATAGTTATTTTTAGTTTTTTTTTTTTGAGTAAAATAAAAGTATAATGAATTTCACAGAGAAAAAATTCTCAGCGATATTGTTCCAACATCGGGTAAGAGTGTAGTTCCTCGAAAAATCGAAAAACTGCCGCGACATATGAGCAGGTAGATTCCTGTCTTACCTCCTGTTTCAGCTAGAACGCGAGAGCTCAAAATGCTTCGTGTATATAAACACGGATTTTTGGAAATTTATTCAGATTTTTAAAAAGAGGTGTTTTTTCAATTTCTTTTCTCAATAAGGGCTGTCCAGAAAAATCTGAAAAAAATGTAGTGTCTTCTAAACTCATAAGTCTGCCGGTTTGACATGAAATACCTCATTTATATCAATATTTTTGATTCGTAAAATTTATTTAAGTAGCCTTTTTTAGGCTTTCAAAGTAGAATGCTGTCATAACATTGTTTTTCATCATAACGTTTTGAGACTTAAAAAAGTATTATAATTTTGTTCTTTTAGCTGACGCTTCACAGAAATTTATTTTTTCATATTTTTTTTTCTAATAATTGGACATCCGACAAACTTTTATCTCTATAAAATCGTGACCAGCATACCAACAAACTATTGCGCTACGATTAGGCGCTGAACAATTGTTTACACATCACAAAATTGAAAAAAACACGACTAATATAAATGCACACGGATTCAAATTTCTTATTTTTCTAATTAGATAACTAATTTTCGACAAGCGTCAATTGATTTGAATCCAACAGTTACCAACAAGAGCCCGACAAATGATTTACATTAGAAATAAAGCAAAAATTCAAAATTAGTTGGCCAAGTTCATGGAGGTTAACGTTGCTGCTGCGACTTCCCTTTGAGGGGGCGGAGTGTAGTTGGCATGAAACGAAAAACAAGACCACTAAAGAGAGAGGGAGTCGAGGGAGAGAGTAGTAAAATCCGGGAATTCTTGTCTGTGGCTCTCGCTCGTTCCAGAGCGACCACATTCTCTTTTTACTAAAGAAAATTATTTACCACTTGTTTTTACCAAAAATATTACAAATAGAGCTTAGCGTAATCCATCAACGAATTACGAGAGCAATGGTTAAATAAATAAACAACGATACCCACACAAAATATAAACACGCGTTTATACAGTCGTCTACAACATGAGATTTGTCAAAACGTTGGAAAGTTTTTTCACGATTATCACCGCAATATTTGCCCGACAATGGTAAGTGACATGTTGTCATATAACTCATTTTTTTCTTCGAAGCACGAAACTTGACAGACTCAAAACTGTATCAATAAAAATAAATACCGTTTCTCGACCGATGACGCGATATAACCTTTCACCGTACATCCGGATGTAACATCCATGTATTTCTCGTATCAGCATCTGTTTCCTTTTGCAGATGATAAAATCTTTTCTAAGCTATGAACTGTCTCATGTCGTCGAATTAAAAAAACAACGAATGAATGAAACTCGTTCTGCTAAAAAACCAATAAAAATTTTGTACTTCAAACGTCAAAAACTGTTTTTCACATACTCTCACAAAAGAACTCAAAGTTGTACATTTTTTCATTATTGCAGATTTCAGAACATTGATGGAATGCGCAAGAGAAAAACGTTGATACCAGGGATATGTTTCAACAAATTTTCTTGTATATATTTGTGTCATGAATGAAGAAGAGCTTATCAAGCGGTCTGCCGCTGAGCGAGACAGAATATTCAGTTGTTATGATCGCGGAAGAGAAAATGGTGCACAAATTGATGCTTGGGAAGATCCAGCATACGAGGTTTATCATACTACTGACAGATATGGTTTTATTCAGTAAGTGTTTGTTCATATTATCAATAAAACATTTCTTATTAATAAACGTTCATCAGATACAATTATATTCCCTAGTGGATCGTACGACCAGGAAGCGGTGGTAAAAAGTACAAAAACGACCGATTTCAGTCGTTTTTCTACTTTTTTCGACCATTCTCGGTCGGTTTTGTACTTTTTTTTTATCGTTTCCTGGTCGTACAATCCGCTAGGGTTCCATACCGTTTTGTGATGATTAAGATCAATCTCCAAGGACAATTACAGTAGAAAATGAAGCACTTTTGCAATCGTATTGTCAGGTATTTGTACCAATTTTACCCTCACCACCGTGAATCGGTTTATTCAGAGATAATATAGTCTCGGAGAGCCTCAGGCCAGCAGAGAACAGGGCTGTCGATGTATTTGTCTCGAGACTCTACCGAGTCTCTTGATACTCAATAGATTATGTCCCCACCAAATGTCATTGTTCATTTATCTGATAGGATTTGTTAGACTTCATTTGATATTTTTTTAAAAACAGTCGTAAAGGGGATGGAAGAGGCTTCAATACTAATTGTAAGGCTTTATGAAAACAAGTACAAAATTCAGAACACCAAAATCATTTGAAAACAATCTGAATTTTGAACAATTGATGCATTAGAAAAAGTGCGCATTGACTAAAAGTTATAAGATTCATTTCAAAAAGAAACTTGTGAGTTCATAACATCAATTTATTAAGCATTTTGAATACAAAAACTGAAAATAAAGTTGGAAACATGTAATTGAACAGAGGATAAGACGCGACTGAAATGTGATTGAAATATTCAACAATAATGAAAAATTTTTAACTCAATAAACTAGTGGTTATTTCTCTACTCGTTTACCTTCATCAGTGACAAACGCTTGCCGAATGCCATGGATAACAATGATCTCAAATTACGCCATGTTGAAATGGAGAGACTGAAAAAATGGGAAAAAATGATGGAAAACTGGAACAGTGCGTCGACAAAAGAAAAATTGAGACGCAGAATATACAAAGGAATTCCCAATCGCTTGAGAGGACGTGTTTGGACTCTCTTACTTGGCATCGAAGCTCTGAAACAAGAGCAAGCTGGAAAGTATGAGGAGATGCTTAAACTGGCGAGACAGTGGTCTACAGAAATTAGACAGATCGATGCTGATGTTGCTAGACAATACAGAGATCACATTAATTATAGGTAATTCATATAATAACCTTGTAACGTATAATCAATTTACAATGATTTCATTGATTGAAATTGATTAATAAATTAGGCTGGTTGAAAGTAAGAATAGCAATTAAAATAATGATATTTTTTACATTACAGAGAACGTTACAGCATCAAACAACGCTCCATGTTTTACGTACTCGCTGCTTACAGCATGTACAACATGGAAGTTGGATATTGCCAAGGAATGTCGGTCTTAGCTGGCTTGCTGTTGCTTTACATGGACGAGGAGGATGCTTTTTGGGGACTTTCCGTTCTACTTGCAGATAAGAAGTACAGCATGCATGGTTTGGACGATTTGATACCTCTATTATCGTTGTTTTAGCTCGATAGTGTGCGTCAAATGATCATTAACATTTCGTTTGTTTATTTTCTTTTTTGTTGCCTTCCAAGACTAACGACGTTTTCCACTCACCATTGACATAAAATTCGTTTCAATCATTCGGTCAAAGTAAATTATGACGTCAAACATATAGAATCGGTCTGCAGTCTAAAAATATTGAGTAATAGTTTTTTGTTTTTGAGTTGAACAGTTTTTCTAATGAATCATGAAATCTTTTGAAATGAAAGCATCAATTTTGTTATGATACTTGGCAGTTTTTTATTTGATTGAACATACCTGGGAGAGCCAATTTTTCGAACTCTTTCTCATTCAAGGTTTTTACATCGATGGATTTCCAAAATTAAATCGCTTCATCGAACACCATGACAAAATAATGACGAGATTCTTACCAAAATTAAAACGAAAACTTGATAAATGTGGATGTGATTCCATCTTGTATTCGCTGAAATGGTTCTTCGTCGTTTTTCAAGAACGTGTAAGTTTCCTCTTCCAAAAGCAATGTAACCAAAAATTGCAATTTTTTAAACATTTTCATTTGAAAATTCATGTTCAATTATCGTTTTCAGACTCCAGTCAGTCTAGGGCTTCGAATATGGGACATATTTTTGTTGGATGGTGACCGTATTCTCTCAGCAATGGCTTATACAATAATGAAACTCCACAAACGTTATTTAATGTCGTTGGAGGGACTCGATGAATTTTGCAATTATTTGCAGATCAAATTAGAAAAGGATTTCCGATATGACGACGATACGGTTGTAAATATGATGCAGCGCAGTGGAGAAGAACTGAAAAGGGCTAAACTTGATTATCCTGGAGCACCCTTGCCAGCCGAATTGCCAAGATTTCCGTTTGGAACCTTTAAAGAGCCTTCGTTCACGAGCAAGGTACAGAAAACTGAAAATTTTATAAAGATCACTGAATTCGACGTGAAAGTTTTGATTTTGCGGTTCATTTGTGTCAATAATAAGTGAAGTTTGATAACTTCGTTTTATAAAAACAGGTTGGAAGACGAGCAGAAGAATTCAGCGAAGCTCAGCACGCGATGAGGGAATCAGTGGCACAGCGACGTACAATGGCCGAGGAAATTGAGGACACGAGAAATAGTCCAACCCCTGCGGACGCGTCAAGCGGCGGCGACTTTACCGGTAAGTTTCGTTTCTCATCAATATAACTTCAATTTGAATATATGAATAAAAAGTACTAATTGAAAAAATCGAAGGAATCAAATGAATTCGGGGGGAAATATTTACCTGGAAGCGTTTATAGGCGATCGTAAACAATATCAATTTGGAAAATAATAAAAATGAACCGGCCTAAATAACCGTGTAAAAATAACCGTGACAATAATAATCGTCATTCACAATGATCTTTTCACCGCCTGATTAGCGGTGAAAATGTTTTCTTGAATGTCCATACCAATACTTTTTTACTTTTAATTCATTACACTATCTATCATTATTAAGTTTTTGGCATATTTGAAATAAAAATATTCCAAAGTTACAGTCACTTGAGCAAAGTAACAGTAGCGAGACCGCTGACAGATTGAATGAGAAAAATTATTATGAATACTTTTCGAAGCGCACGTTTTTTATCGTCCAACTAAAATTAATGTCCCTTCTATAACTTCTTTGTGTATATTTCCCTTAATAAAAATGCGTCACGTTGAATTTTGCAACGTTGGAATCCAACAAATTGAACGAAAAACAAAAAACAATTTGTAATTCTGCAATTTTCTTTCCCTTCCCAATTTGCAATTTGTAGTCTTTCAACCTTCACGAATGATTTGTGGGATGAAAAAGTGGAGAATTACAAAAATGTTTTTTTCAGTCATCTCGTTGGACTCCAAGGTTGTAAATTTCAAGGTTCTAAAAATTTTGGTTTCATATAATATATGTAAAAAAAGAAAGTAGTGATGAAAATGTTGTAAATGTGGGTAACCGCGTCGAATAATGATTGTTTCTGTACGAATGAAATGACGAGTTCGTACCTCGATACGGCTGGAGAAACCAGCCGGGATATCGTCGCATCAATTTATTACCGAGAGGAATCTATCTGCAGGAAGCAAATTTTCGCTTGATCCAAGCCTAGACGACGGTGGATCGCCGCACGGTTCTCGTCGTTCATTGGCCGACACATCGGTCACGTCGACGGCCGATTTATCGGTATTTAGTTCAGCGACGCGTTCTCAAGCTCTCGATAATAGTCTTGATACTCAAAGCAACATATCCGAAGGTAGCTCGGGTAGCAATGGTTTGCCAACGCCACGAGCAACGCCCCATCAACCGAGTCCCGACGTTGTAAGAATTTATGTACCGTACACACCACTCTCCCAAGCCTCCTTCAAAGAGGAATTACAGCGTACTCTGCCACGCTCATTAGAGACTAATAAAATAAGAATTCGCATTGATCCGGACGAGACACCGGTAGTTGAGAATCTCAAACCTTTTACTCTTGAGAGCCCTGAATTTGAGCTGGATTTGAAATAAATATTCATTGAGATTACCGATGAACAACTAAGGGACTGAGGAACGAAAATCCTATGAAATGAGAGAATGAGGAGGAGAGGCGAAGAAATTACGGTAATATTTCCATCCTTCCTGATACTTACGTCTATGTCTTAAACGCCCTCGAAACACGAAGAGATTTTAAGTATTATTGAGGAAAGAGTGCTAGGAATTAATAACGATATACATTATGTAAAGTCAACTGAAAAAAACCCAGCTACGAAAGATGAAAATTGTTCAATATGTAAAAAGAGAGAAAGATAAATGGAACGAACGAGGAGGAATGTGAGAGAGAGAGAGAAAGAAACAGAGAGCGCATTATCTAGAAAACGAAAAAAAAATAAAGTTCTAGTAGTGTGTATAGATAAGTTCGACATTCAACTGAAACAACTCAAGATGTAATTTTAATTGACGAATTTAGCTTTCGAAACTTGTGTGTGCGTGTGTGTGTGTGTGTTCCATTGAAAATTGGAACTTTTACGAAGATCTGATCAATTAATATTCGATGATTGGGAGTTCTGCATTTTCAGGTTTTTTCAAAAAACTTGCGAACAATGGTAACATGGAATTTGGACTTCTGGTTATTCTAATCGGCAATACAAAAAAGATACATAAATATATATAAATATATCTAGTTGATGATACTGACCGAAATGAAATGGTATCGATTGAAATTAGTATTATATACTCGAGAATTGATCACTCTAAGTTTTATTTTTTTAAGTGTGTACGTACATAATCCATTTATGATTGACCTTTGAATTGTGAAATGTGGTATAATGATCATTAGGACAAGAAAAGAAACGAATATTTTCAAGGAATTATTGGATGAAAATTAGTCTTTTGTTTTCATGACCCGCACGATTCGAGGGCTTTTAAATTTAAGAACATAACTGCGATACGGTTACAACAAAAATTCAGTCAATATCGAGACAAAAGTGGTTTTTACAGTTTTCCAGAATTGAATCATGAACTTTTTGATTTATAAAAGTTTTCAGATGGAAAAGAAATATAATTTTATCTGTTATAATTCCATGTTTTTTTTTTTCAATTTATGATATTAAATGTGATATAGACTTTGATGCATTCTTCAATGTTTCATCGGTTCCCTCAGTATAAAATATTGAACTTTGCTCATTACCCTAAATTTAGTCGCATATCTCAATTTACTCTCTTCTGAATTTTTGAGAAGTTAAAATTTCAAATTTTCTATAAACTTATTACTTAGAACAAATCAATATTAATATCGAAAGATTTGAACATTCGAATGTAAATCCACTTATTTATTTCTCTCTGGAAAGGAAACTGTGAAAAACACTTCCTCTCAACGTTCATGGATTTTTGAAGTGACTCTAGGGCACTCTTAACGAGGTGTGTCGATGATTATAGTTTACTTGAACCAACGAATGAGAATATGTGTTTAACCCTGCCGCCGTCTTCATCGTCGATTTAATCCAATCTGAAGAAAATTTTCTACGTGAAAATTAGACCGATCGAGTAACACAGGCCGAAAAATTGTCCATACACGCATTGATCGAATATAACAGACCTTTATAGTTCCGAGTTTGAATCAAAGAATGTCTGGACCACCGCAAGAGAGTTGAAACAATCAAATGAGAATCGACTGAAAAAAATTATTGCTTCTCCGTTTTTTGAATGCCTAGTTCTCAACAATGAATTCGTCGTATTCTTTAGGGAAAACGTTCCTAGAATGAGAACTTGGAAACTTTGCAATTGGACCAAGATCAGAAAACTTTCAGTCATTTTGACACTTCACAAACATTGATTTTGATTGATGGGAATAAAAAAAAAAACACATTATTCGAAAGAAATTCGACAGATAATCAGACCTTTTTTTTTGTTCTTCCAGTAAAATAATTTTTTTGCTACAGTAAAATGCATATTTTCCAGTATATTCTCATATTAACATTTTGCCAGTTCTTTTTCTGCACCTATCTTTAAATAAATAATGATTACAATATTTTTTTGTTTAACGTTACTCTTAAAATTGATGTAAAATATATTTTTGATATTGCCTTTTTGAAAAAACATTTCTAGCAATATAAAATGTTTAAACCAAAACACATGTGAAAAAATGTTTCCGCAATTAAAAGAACTTGCCATTTTTTATTTGGAAGTATGAGTGATAATTTTTTGGTCGTATGTAATAAGCAGCATATAATTTTTGTTATGCCGAAGAAAAACTCAGATTTGAGATTATAAAAAGATTCTCAAATTCCTTATTTTTTTTTGTATGAAGATGATTAACGTTTAAGGAGATAAATACTCTCACAACTCGATGGGCCTAATTTCAACGCGAGAAAAAATATCTAAAGAAGACAATGTGGTTCCTCCGAGTCTGAAAAATTTGACGGCCGTATTTTAAAATCGAAGAAAAAAAAAGCGCGACAATATATGTAAAGATCATCATTAAGCTCTAAAGCACTTAGATCATGAAGCAAGAGCAAGGAGAACAAAGAAAAAAATATGAGAAACGTGAAGCTGAAGTTTTGTTATTTGTACAAAACGGAAAGTTAAAATACCTGACGAGGATCCCTCCGAGGCCATTGTTTCTTCTTGCCTAATTAATCACCGCTCTCTGTTAATTGTAAAATTGTCATTGAAACGAGCCAAACGCGCGAAGAATAGAAAAAAAAATCTAGAAGCCTGCGTAGGAACACAGTAATGTTCGTCAACGTTCATGTTTCGTATTGTAATTCATTTCACGAATGGCCATGTATTCCATCCGGTGATTCAAACGTAGAACTGTATAAAAACAAAATGAAAAGAGTAATAATATTGAAAGGAGAATTCAATAATCGCATTATTTATTCAATAATAATACACCGCTCGCTTAAATCCACTTCCAAATCCTGTGGTATATATTCACATTCCACTGTACAAGATGATTCGTAATAATTTGTTTTTCACTATATGTGATAAGCTTGAAATATAACGTTGCCTGTTTTTCTTCATTTTAAAATCTCTTTGAATTGTTACAAGTGAATAATATTTACTAAATAATAATCCTTGGATACAGACATTGAACCTCTTCTTTCTTTTTTTTCTAAAGCATTTGAGCATCACAACTTTAATCCTTCATTTCCCATTTGTTGTCTCCACTTTTTTATATATATAATACAGGTATGGAATTCTCGTGTCGTGAATTTATCCGTTTTGTGAGTAAAAATGTAGAGAATTCTATAGATATAGTAAATTAAATCTTCTGATATGATTTATGTTTATATAATTGATTTATAACTTCCAAACACAGAGGCGGGGAAGAGGGGGCTCGGACGAAGGACTGTTCCCTCAAATCCTACATTACTCTGCAAAGGGCAGAGGGTTTTTCTTTCCAGACTCAAAAATACTGTCAAGTATTAACAGAGCTCAACAATTGAACGTTAATAAATCCTGTGTGTGTATGGGTGTTTCTTACAGCATCGTTTGTGGCTTATCTCGCTTTTCTGGCTCTTCGACTTTTGTCGGTTCGTCAGGTTTGTTCGAATCTGCAGGGACTGTTTGTACAACGGGTTCAACGTCCGATGAGCTATCGATAGTTGTTTCGAGTGCAGGAATATTTTCCGAAATTTTCTCTTGTTTGTCAGGGCTTTTCTCGTTCGAAGATTTCTCCGATGTTTTTTCAACAGGGTTCGGACCTTGTTTCATTACCACATCGATGCTTTGCGATTTTTCTGAGGCTTTTTCAATGTTTTCACATTTTACAGAGCTTTTTTCGGTATTCACAATTGTTTCTGGTACTTTTTTTATATTTGCGGCAGTTTCCAACGCTTTTTCGATGTCTTCTGTCTTTTCATCTGTTGTCCCATCATCCTTGGTGGACTGCTCGGGGATTTTTTGTATCTCCCAATAACTCGGAACAGCTGTATCTTGAGTTTTAGCAGGAGCATGAGATATTTGAGCTTTCTGTGATTGCTCTTGTATTGTAACAATTTCGATCACCGACGTTTCTTCAAGTTGTAATATTTTTTCTGCAATTTTATTTATACTCGTGGAGCTTTCCGAAGTTACTGTTAATTCGAGAGGTTCCAACGACGTTGCAGATTCTATTATCATTGGAGACTCGGAGGAAGCCGAAGTGAGCTCGCTTACTTGATTCGGCGGCTCACTTATTTTTAAACCTTCCATGTTCAACGTTGTCTCAAAATTATCAAAATTGGCCCAACCTCCTGCGTATTCAGGCGGATCTGCGGGTGCTACGTCCCAAGGATTTACTCGTGGTAAAACGCTTGGGAATTGATCATTCGATGAGCCCCAAGCTGTAACAATGAAAGAATATTTAATACGTTCTTATTATTATATTAATACGCTCCTTATTATTCATATCAGAAACAAATAAATACTAACGTTTTACCGTGTATTTCGGCTAGATTAAGGAGGTTGAAGCGTATCTTATGTTAAAACTATTTTCCAACTTTGCGCATTAAAATTTTTTAAACAGAAAGCTTAAGACAGTATTAAACTTCTGGCGGGATATGCCGATCTCAATTTCACCGTCGTGAAATTGAGATATTTATTGTTGAAGTTTGCAATTTTTGTAAATTTTCAATTCATTAATTTGGAATAATAAAATCTAATGTATTTTTCGTATGTCTTATATACATCGCTTCAACTTCCTTAATACTGAGCTAAGGGATTAGCTAAAGAATATTAAGCAGTGCTGTAAAATGAATGAACTCACGATCTGTCGAATCAGGTTCCATGTTCATTTCTCGAGTATCTTCGTCTTCGTCCGAGGAATTTGAATCCTGATGTTGCTGTTTTAAGGGCCAATCGCGTTTGTCTATGACCGTTTGGAATGTTAATTCACCCTCGTCTCCCCATTCAACGGCTCCACCACTTTCATCCAAGCCGGCTTTTTGTTTCTGCTGACAAATCTATTTAAAAATGGTAAAAATTGCAGTTATCGGCATGGTCAGCGACAAAAGAGAATCTCGATTTTTTTGGACTCGAAAACAGTCAAATATGTCGGAGTAAAATTCAAACTCACTTTGTTGAACAGGTCCTCGCCTTTATCAAGATCTTCTTCGTTCACAGTGAACGGTATTGTTGTGAGTTGGTCGATTGAGTTGCTAAGCATACAGTGGCTTTATAAATCGATTTTTTGAGCATTATTACATTTTTTTGTGACAATTGTTTTCATTTTCATGACGACATTTTGAATTGTCAATATACTTACTGTAAGGCATCGTCTCGATCGTTAAATTCGTCGTCATGGAAACCACAGTGCTCTATGAAATTCGGTGTCATTGATTGTCCTTGATAATTCGCATAAACTTGTTGCACGTACGCATCCTGACCATATGAATTGTATTCGTCGTTGGGATCGTCCGACCCGGACATGTACGGCTGTGGTTTGCCACCCTGTGAAACGAAAATGGAAATTGCCACGTTTAAGATTCACGTAAAAATGTTGTACAAAAGTTTTTTTTTATTATTGTTCAAAAAACGTGCAATGAAATCTTTCTTTGAGTGGAAATGTAGAACTTTCCCCATTTTAGTGCGTCTCCTAATAATTTTGGTAACGAAAAAAAAGCATTCGTCTCACCAATTCGAGCTCTTGAGTTTTACTGATCATTGTCAATTCTGTGGTGATCAGTTCCTCCCACTGCTTGGCACATTCCGCACTTAAATTGGTTTTTAAATATTCGTCCAAAATTTCATTCTTTTTGCATTGTTTAACGATATTTCTAACAATTTTAATAAGATGTCCCATGTAACCCTGCCGGACATTAGTTTCCTTATTCCTGAAAAACAATGAAAAAAATTATAAAATTTTTTTATAAAAAATGATATTTCATTCAAACTCACTGTGTATTCGAATTTTGGTTCCATGCATCCAACAAGCGACTTATCAATTTGCACTCGACGATCATCTGAAAAATTGTCATGCAAGTCACTAAATAACGATTGACCACGGAAAATCGCTTAAAAAATATTGACATTTTTCGTGATTTTAAAGTAAAAAATAAAAAAAAAAACATCCTCACGTGTGAATAAACAGTTTCAGCATTTTCCCCCCATTCGCTGTTTATTACTGATGCTAGACATTGCTCTACTTGAGTGTGCAGGAAATTGTTCCAGGAATATTTGAAAAATAAGTCCTGTAAAAAACATCAAATCGACAATTTTAACGTCAGGTTTTACCAATAATATTCAATGAAAATATCGCTTTGTACAGAAAGATTTTTTTTATCATACAACTCATATTTACCAACAATATCTGGAATGTTCCAAGTTGCGCAAGCCTCTTAAATATTCCAATGTTTTCGTTGTAAAGTAGTGCAACGAGTAATTTTGCTACATGAAGGCGAGTATTTCCTAAGGGGCTAGTCAACAGGCCGGCTGTTGTTTTTACAGGAGGTTTCTGTAGAACAAGAAAGAATCAAATTTCAAAAAAACTGTGCCGAAAATGTACAAAAAAAAGTAAAATTTCCAAAAATTTTATAAATAATCTAAAATTTATCTAAATTTCTACGAATCTGAACCCTCTGAATCCAACGAAGAAGTTCAAGAAAAAAGTTTTACCGCAAGTAAGCGTTATTTCTGACTCTATTGGAAGAGTCTGATATTCAGAAAACTTTGAAAATAATATAAAAATGTAATTGAATCAATTCAATTAAAAATAAGATTCAAATGAAATACGTTTCACGTTTAAGAGTTTTATACCATTCAGTTCAGGTACGAGTTTTCAAAAATAAATATGCGTTCAGAATTAAAGAAACTCACAGGCGGTGGGTTCAGTAGAAGTTTTTGAAGTGGTTCCAAATACGGCAGTGTGGCGTTTTGGATTTTCATTCGACTCTCCTTGTTAGTGATTTCTTCGCCAGTACCATTACCTTGTGTTTCCTCTTCATTTCCAATGCTATGTAAAGAAAAATTATCATCATTCCATAATAACTTTCATCTTATAAGAATTCTATCCAATAATTGAAACTTACTTGGCTGTTTCGTGACCCAAAAGTACCAAAAGAACTTGGATACCTCCAACGATGCTACTTTCGACTGGTTCACCGGTTAATATAGTTTCAAACAATAGACTCACAGTATCCTCCCTATGAAATAGACAAATTAAAGAAAATATTCAAGCAATACAACACCATTATCAATTTATTAAAATGATAAAACTTACTTCTCCAGCGTAATTAAAATGGGATCAGGATCAGTGCGTTCGGTGCACGTGATTCGGAAGTATCGCGCCAACTTAATCATATCACAGAGCAATTGAGATGCATTCGCATGTTTCTCAGAATTGACTGTGGGTGAAAGTAGCTTTATAACCCTTTGCACAAGTTTTTCGTTGTCCAACCACTTGAAACCAAATAAGTGAAGAAAATCAGGCTCATTTGTGAGCTATTTCAAATTCTCGAATGGTGGAGAGATAAAAATGTTCCTCACGTTAAGTACGTTCAATCGCATATCGCTGCCTTCAACTTTAGTCACAAGTTTTAATACCAAATCCATTATAGCAGATGTTTCTAAATGCTGCAACAATCGATCGACACAGTTCTCGCGACTCTTTGTAAATTCTAAAACGTTGAAACACATGAATTGGTAAGAATACCAATTCTGGTGGGGAAGAGGAAGGAAAAGGAATTGAAAAATTCAAATTAGTACAATTTCGATTATTCCAATCCAGTGTCAAAAAATGTTTCATCATTTGAGAGATCATTGTTGAGAATAATGAGAATTAATAGAATTTTCCAGAAACTTTTGGAGAATTCTAATTTTTTGAGGTACTAGACGTATTTAATAAAGCGTCAAAAGTTTCAATTTTGAGTTCTATTATTCCATTATCATCATCATTTGTACCTGATCGCTTCTTCGTGTAAGAAGAGCTCCGATTGTTTTACTGAAAAACGAAGCGAGCAACGGATTCAAAGGCTCATCCGTGTCAAGGAAAGAATAAAGTTTCGCCAACAGAGTTTCATCACCAGCAAGTTTTTCGTTCAAGGATGGAACATTACAAGTGAGTAATTCGCAGGCAATGTTTGAATATTTGTAACGACTCCTTTCATCAGTTTCAGTCGATGGCTCTTTCGTTGTAAGAGTCACCAACTCCTTCATTATTTCAGGCCTGCTCAAACTGCAATTATAACGCCATTGCTAATTAAACATGGTTGGTGAAGTGTTAGAGACAAAGATTTGCAAATTCTCTATTTTAATCTTGTACTAGCATTTATGCTGTCGATACTCTAAGTTTGTAAAATTGTCAAAAATTTAAAGTTGGCCAAAAATTCCGGTGTAAAAAGGAGAACCCAAGTGAGAACTTTTGATAATAATTGTGAAATTGTACCATCAATTACCCAGTGACTACTAAAGTTAACCTGGAATTCATTAAAGTAAATGGAAAATCTGACTTACTAATCGACGAGGATTTTATTTTGACTCTTGCATTCTGGAACGATATCCTCCTGATCCATGAGTTCTTGCAAACTGACATCCTGTAAAAAATTTTTAAAATTAAAAAAAACAATTCATTTCTCATTTCTGATGTACGGCTCATTGAACTTATGTTATGAAAGGTTGAGGCTAACCAACCACCTAACATCACAAAATAAGGACAGTTTTAATAGACAAATTTTGATAATCTCATTTTTATTGAATATTATTATTATTATTATCTCATAAAAGAAAAAATTTCAAAAGTGCAGTACTTTTGACTTATTGATAACATTCTGACATGTCAGACTCCACAATGCCAGAAACATTGGACACCTGTAGAACACGCTTTTTCGTAATGAAAAGAATCGAAAGATTTACTAATAATTAAAAAAACACTCTTCTTCAAAATATTGGAGAAAAAATAATTTAAAGTATTTTTGCGATGTTCTAAGAATTGAGAAAATTACGATTTTACCTCTTTTTTGAGTAACGCGTCGAGATGTGGTGAAAGCGCGTAAATATTAGCCCAAAACATGATTAATTCGTCCTTCCACTTTCTGAGCTTGTCAGTAGCCACCGAAAGTGATAATGCGGAATGAGCGTTTTGCGGAATTCTAAAATACGTTTATATTCACAGTTGTTCGATGAAGGGATGAGCGAAAAATCGTTGATTGCGATATAAATGAAAAAGTAATTAAAACAAAATAGTTTTTGCCGTTCAAGCAAATGGGCGAAGAATTAGAATAAAAACGCAACGAAACATAACGAAAATCAGAACGTTTTCTACCCCGTTTGTCTCGAATTTTTATTTCAAACCTATCAGTGGTTTGTCGGGTGGTTGTAACACCGTGAAAACAGAGGAAAAAAATAGAAAAAAACGTCAGCGAATACTCGAGGTTTTGGGCCGTTTGCCACGCGTGAAATTGTTACGCGACACGACCAATAAACTTTTTACGCGACACAAGAAAATTTAGACACATGCACTTTTAAAGAAATGGACGAACGATGATGATGCTTCAATTATAAAGCCTTATTCGTCATATTCACGATACTCTCACGTTCGACAATTCTCAACATCCATCTGCTCTCTGATATCGCGTGCGAAAAAGAGAGGAGGAGAGACGTAATTACGTCTCTCTTTTTTTTCAATGTTTTGAGAGATTGGAACAAAGCGCTACCAATTGAGGAATTACAAACATTTATGTAGATGGTCAACTCGTTCGAGCATTTTTCAAAAAATCTTCCTCGACATCTAATAGGGGTCCACAGAAAACAACAAGCCTTATATTTTGTGTCACGCATAACCGGCTTTACCCGGTTGATAAACAAGTTTTCAATTGTGTGTTACCAGCAGAGAAAAACTTGGTGATAAAAAAAAATAGGAGCAGACATCTATGGACGTTATTACGCCCATGGAAATATCCTTTTGCTTATCTCGCTGCTGATTTCGACTGTACTGTGGCTGTAGTGTTGAAAAAATTGTATGTACCAGTAAAACTAAGAGAATAATTATAAAGCATTATAAAATAGTGAATAAAAGGATAGAAGGGGACCAAATATTGACGTTTAAATAAAAATGACTCGTCAGAGAGAAGAGACTTTATGGTCGAATATTGCGTTACGTATATTAGCGAATACGATATCTCATCCGATCGAGTATGCCAAAGTTTTAATACAGGTAAGACAATTTATTTTCGAAACCTTCCTAAATTCATAAGATAAAATTCTTCAATTTTCATTCTCGTATGGGTACAAAAACATTGTCAATTTTTTTTAAACAAAAATTTTTAGATCGGATATGAACCTGTGCCACCAAAACCGACAACCAGACTTTTTGGCTCTCCTGCTTTGGGACTGCCTAATATTTTTCAGTATGGTATGTCTTCCTTTCAATCGCTTAAAAAATTGTCTCAACAAAATAACTGTATTGATCTCTCGAATTTGATCTTATTTTTTCATCATGTCATTACTATGCTTAATTTTTAGTCAGATACATAAAAAGCGTTGATGGCTTTACCGGCTGTTATCGTGGTCTGGTTCCACAACTTTGCGCTTATACAGTCAATGCCGTTACTTTTGAAAAAACTTCGGAATGTATAGTTTTTGCTGATGAACCGGATAAAGAAATTGATGAAGAAGAATTATCTGAACAAGATAGGTATATTTTTAATTCGTCATCAAATTATCGATTTCTGAACTCATAGATGCAAAGACTAATATTTACCATTTTTCATATTTTATTACTCATATTTTTTGTACTGTTGAATCACAGTAATAAAAAAAATCATAACCATTGATTTTGCCTTGGGATGATAATGGAATTTTATTTACAGAACCAAGAGATGCATTTATGAATTGATGAGAGACTGCATCAGTAGGGTAGCAGGAATCATTGTTGGTCATCCGCTGGATGTAATAGCATTACGAGTGATGGCTCAATTTGTTGGTGGTGAAACGAAATACACGTAAGTTGAAAATCCAAGCCTTAAAACGCACAGAAATATTTTTTATCACAGACAACTTATTTGTTGACACATCATTTGAATTTATTTCATTCCAAACTTTGCTAGAATTATTTTCAAATTGAGTTTGATAGAAATCTTTGTTTAGATTTTCAGAAGAGAATTTTATGAAAATTTAGCTAAATCGAGTCGAGTCTTTTTCATTGAGTGTTGGTCTGTTGTAAAAAGTATTTGCTTGCTTTCATTCCAAAATATGAACTAATTAAAGTGAATTTTGTGCAGTGGAGTATTTCGGTCTATAATTGAAGTGTACAGGGAGAATGGAATAATGGGGTATTACGCAGGTATTGTACCTAGACTGCTAGCAAACGTTGCTACAATCATAATGGTTGGTGGATCGACGTACATTATCAATAAATACATCATTCGGGATCGCGAGATAAGCGCCTTCACGGGATCGATAATGACAGTGAGTATTTTATCAATAAACTCATCCTCATTATCTCAATTTCTACTTTTTATTGCATCTATCAATTTTTGTTTACTTTCAGTTCCTCTTCACCACTGTAACATACCCATTTTACGTCGTCTCTCACTGTATGATGGTCAACAACTGTGGGTGAGTAAATTGGAACTGAAAAAGCGCATTTTCGAATAATTGCAAAGAAATACTTGATCAATAATAATCGGTGAATATTTCAAATGTGTTTCAACACGTGGAACTCAATTGCGCCAAACATTTTTATTTATTGAACCAAAAATCAATTTTTCTCTTGAGCTCCGAAAAATAAGCAGTAACATCGCTACGCTTTCCAAAATAGCATTTTTGTTTTTGTTTTCTAGGCTCGTCGCTGGTCTTCCCCCTCAAATGCCAATCTACGACAGTTGGTTAGACTGCTGGTCCCACTTATCCTCGA
This sequence comes from Venturia canescens, assembly GCF_019457755.1. Classification (NCBI taxonomy): domain Eukaryota; kingdom Metazoa; phylum Arthropoda; class Insecta; order Hymenoptera; family Ichneumonidae; genus Venturia; species Venturia canescens. Next base: position 8,703,919 of record NC_057430.1, read on the forward strand.
TAAACCAATTAAAACGTGGAAGCAACATGTTCTGGCGTTATTACACAGGACCGAAAAACAATGGCAACTGGAGAGCCATGTTACCAGAGAAAACGAGATTCAAACGCTTGGAATGAGACTTACAAAATCTTCTGTCACAATAAAAAGGAAACAAACTGTCAAAAAACTTCAGTTTATGATACAATTTGATTAGATTTTAAACTACAAAGTGTACTCAAGACTGGATGGTCAAGTTTTGAGTTTAAAAACGAAACTCGATCGAAGATGTGTGTAATAAAAATAACATTACTGAATTGCTATTGTTACGTAGAAATAAATTAAGTTATATATGCTGTTCTGAACTTCAAATACATTTATAGTCTTTCCGTTTCAGTCGATGCAATAATGTTGAGAATTTATTTTTTCTTAACGATTGTTTGTAGTCATAAACTGTATGAGAAATTTTCACGTTCAACAAACTTTGATTCTATGTGTCGATATCGTTGGTTTATAGCAATAAAAAATATTCTAAGCAATCAAATAAGCTGAAAGAATAATACTTCATCTTCTGTATATACCCAAAACGGAAAGACGCAACTGAAATTATAAAATTGTTGGATATTATAAAGCGAAATTCGTATATTTTTTTACTCATTTCTGATGAGAAATGAATTTATTACGAAGATTAAGAACACGTATGAATTACGAAGGAATCGTGATGAAAGTCGTATAATATGAGGAGGATTCCAGAAGAAAAATGTTCCAACTATATAGTTTATAGCCATTTAGCTTAGCCATGTATGAACATTCAAAAAACGCAGTATATTGAAAACGAAAATAAGTACCTGTTTCACCGACTGTCGGTAAAATTTTTCAGTATATAAATATATATAAAGAACTTGACAGTTGCGCCGTTTCATGGAAACAAAAAACTTTATGCCGGCTTTGCTTTGTTAGGTGTGACCCAAGAAATTAGTAGTGACTCGTAAAAACGCCGGTGGTTATCCGTATGATCCGTATTTTCGTATTTACGTCGTCGTAAAAATTTATTTTTTTTTTATTGAAGTTTACGTGGACTCGAACAATTAGATAATTCTAATTAAAAAGTTATCGTGTTTCACGACTTTGTGATTCTTAAAACCTTCAAACTCGGCAAGACTGACAACTACAAACATGGCTTGGGTGCCTCTTGAATCTAATCCAGAAGTAAGTTTTGGGAACTCGAAATTGTGACATGAAGAATTTCACAACAAAAAATACTGATACATTTGAAAAATAATATCAAATATATTTCTCTTTTTAGGTTATGACCAAGGTGAGAACTATTATAAACCTCAACGCTTATCGTGAGTCGTTCGTGATAATTTGTTCCGCGGAGTATAACGGACTATTGTAAATTATCTCTTATTGACCTTTGCACAATTCCAAGAATAATTGCGATATTCTGCTGGTATTTTTTTTCTCCAATAAAGTTTGCTCATCAACTTGGTGTACCAAAGAAATGGGGTTTCGTCGATGTGTACGGTACGGACCCTATGCTGTTGGCTCTGGTTCCTAAGCCCGTGTTAGCCCTCATTCTTTTATATCCTCTGTCCAGCAAGGTATTATTATTTATTTCTTTTGTTCCAATAAATCATAGTTAACAAAATAATTTTATATTAGAGGACTAGTTTGAATTCTCTGAAACATCATTTTTATTTAATTGCAATTGACAGCAGGCTCATTTTTCAGAATGACTAGGAAAAAAAAATTTTTCAACAGTTTGTAAAATCCTAAATACTGCTGTATGATGATGCATCATACTCAAAAAGCATTCGCTCTTACTGATTTGAGATTTTTTTTTATAAAACATTTTTTTCCTGTGACAAAATTTGTTCATTAAATTTTGGAGACAAATAGAGAAAACAAAAGAAACTGTCAGTCATTTAAAAAAATTATGCAATTGTATAAGGGAACGTAAAAACAAAAGATTCAAAAACATCCTCATAGTTAATCACCGTAATTCTGAATAATTTCACCATTAAACTGCATGGTTGTACGGTTGAATAATTTAAAAAACAGTTTGTTTATTAATCAATCCATTAGACTAGCGAATACGACGCTGAGGAAGCAAAAAAAATAGAAGAATCTGGACAAAAAGTATCCAGTACTGTATACCATTTAAAGCAATGCGTGTCCAATGCGTGCGGTACAGTTGCATTGGTGCATAGTATTGCTAACAATACAGATGAGTACGTAGATCTGTACATTCCATGATTCTTCAAATCAATTTAGACGATTTTTACAAGAATGACAAGAATTTCCCTCATATTGAAAGGATACAGTTGGAAGATGGATTTATGAAGAAATTCATTGCTGATTCGCTGGACTGTTCGTTTGAGGATCGTGGTCAACTTCTCATTAATGAAGGACAAGGCATTGGCGAAGCTCATGAAAAAATGGCCCAGGAAGGGCAGACAGCGGTAAATTCAAATATCCATTAATTCATGATTGAAGAATATTTCCAAAGAACAATAAGAAAAAATGATTCGTTCAATTACAGGCACCGCCTGTTGATCAACCGGTTTACCATCATTTTGTCGCATTCGTTCACAAAGATGGCTCCTTGTATGAACTCGGTAACAAAATAATCATTAACTTATAATCAAAAATATGTTGGAATAATAATTACAATGTTCCTCGTAATTAAGTTTGATATGCATAAAACGTATTAGAAGCAAATGCGGTGTCTGAAAAAATCGATTTTCGTTCTTTTTTCCGAAATTTTGACAATTTTGACAAGTTCGAAAAATATATTAATCGTTGTTTTGCAGATGGTCGAAAACCGACCCCGATAAATCATGGTCCATCAACGAAAGAAACATTGTTGGACGACGCAGCAGAAGTTTGCAAGGCTTACATGTCCCGCGACCCTGAAGAAGTGCGCTTCACAATGGTCGCACTGGTGCCAATCGAATGATAATTCAAGCCAGAACGACAAAAACAATCAAAAAAGAAAGATGATCAAATGAGACTTTCGTACAACCATCGAAATTCAAGTGTAAAACTCTTTTGCATATTTTTTTATATATAAACCGTGGCTTTATTGCTCCATGGGATCACTCGTGCCACGAACAAGACAAGATAAAAAATAAAAACTTGATTATCGCGACGGATATCTGAGGAATGAATGCCAGCAGTGACGTTTGTAGTTTTCTCACCGTGTGCTACTACCGTAATGTAAAATTTCATATTTTACAAATAATATAAACGCCTTGAATGATGAAACAAAGATTATTGTCAATTATCTTTTGCAAACACTTTAACGCAATGATTTTCTCAAATTTTCTTTCGAAATCCAGAATTTTCGAAACGAATGATAAAAACTTATGGATAATCGATCAAAATTTACTTTGAAAAGTAAAGTATCGTCAAAATGTTCAACGGGCTGTGGGAAAAAACGAGAATAAACCGCTTCTGAACGCATTATTTATATTCTTTGTCTTTTATTTTCGTAAATTCATGAAATTGGAAACAAAGTAATTTATAATACTTTCGGAGGTATTTAAAACCATACGCATATATAAAAACGAAAAATCGAACCGAAGGATCGACGCTGGCTGTACTTCCGAAAAGCGGAAACCGAATTTTGAGCTGAAATTTTGCATACTGCTTCTTTATAACAATATAAGACTTCCCCTAAAAGGATTTTTGGCGACTAGCAATATTTATTGAGAAATTGAATTTTTAAGTTGCTATTTTAGCCCGAGCAAGTATATCTATATCGCTTATCTCGCTCGGCCGGTATCCTCACTTCGCTATAGTGCCTAGGCTACATGGATGGCAAACGTTGCGCTCCTTGGCTGGGCTACTAAAAAGCGCCGGGAATTTTAAGGAAAAATCCCCGGCGCTTTTTTTATTTTTTTATTTTTTTAATTTGAACAAAGAAAAACGAAATTTTAAGGAAAAAATCCCCGGAGTAGCCCAGCCAAGGAGCGCAACGTTTGCCATCCATGTAGCCTAGGCACTATAGCGAAGTGAGGATACCGGCCAAGCGAGATAAGCGATATAGATATACTTGCTCGGGCTAAAATAGCAACTTAAAAATTCAATTTCTCAATAAATATTGCTAGTCGCCAAAAATCCTTTTAGGAGAAGTCTTATATTGTTATAAAGAAGCAGTATGCAAAATTTCAGCTCAAAATTCGGTTTCCGCTTTTCGGAAGTACAGTCAGAATTTTTTCAAAAAATCTTCCTCGACATCGAAATAGGTGTTCACAGAAATAAACAACAAGTGTCACCCATATATATGTAACCGGCTTTACCCGGTTGATAAACAAATTTTCAATTGTGTTACCAGCAGAGAAAAACTTGGTGATAAAAAAAAAATTACGAATACGAATTCTTCGTATATAGTTACGAAGGAATCGTGATGTGATGAAAGTCGAATAATGAGGAGGATTCGAGAAGAAAAATGTTCCAACTATGTATGAACATTCAAAAAACACGAAAATAAGTACCTGTTTCACCGACTGTCGGTGAAAATTTTCAGTAAATAAAGAACTTGACAGTTCCGCCGTTTCACGGAAACAAAAAACTTTATGCCGGCTGGCTTTGTTAGGTGTGACCAAAGAAAGTGACTCGTAAAAACGCCGGTCGTCCGTATTTTCGTATTTACGTCTCGTAAAATTTTTTGTTTTGTTTTATGGTAGTTTACGCGGATTCGAACAATTAGATAATTCTAATTAAAAAGTTATCGTGTTTCACGACTTTGTGATCCTTCAAACTCAGCAAGACTGACAACTACAAACATGGCTTGGGTGCCTCTTGAATCTAATCCAGAAGTAAGTTCTGGGAACTCGAAATTGTGACATGAAGAATTTCACAACAAAAAATACTGATACATTTGAAAAATAATATCAAATATGTTTCTCTTTTTAGGTTATGACTAAGGTGAGAACTATTATAAACCTCAACGCTTATCGTGAGTCGTTCGAGATAATTTGTTCGGCGGAGTAACGGACTATTGTAAATTATCTTTTATTTCTTTGCACAATTCCAAGAATAATTGCGATATTCTGCTTGTATTTTTATTCTCCAATAAAGTTTGCTCATCAACTTGGTGTACCAAAGAAATGGGGCTTCGTCGATGTGTACGGTACAGACCCTGTAATGTTGGCTCTGGTTCCTAAGCCCGTGTTAGCCCTCATTCTTTTATATCCTCTGTCCAGCAAGGTATTATTATTTATTTCTTTTGTTCCAATAAATCATAGTTAACAAAATAATTTTATATTAGAGGACTAGTTTGAATTCTCTGAAACATCATTTTTATTTAATTGCAATTGACAGCAGGCTCATTTTTCAGAATGACTAGAAAAAAAAATTTTTTCAACAGTTTGAAAAATCCTAAATACTGCTGTATGATGATGCATCATACTCAAAAAGTATTCGCTCTTACTGATTTGAGATTTTTTTTTATAAAACATACCAATTTGGTATTTTTTGTCTTTGTGTAAGCTTTGCACAATATTGTGATAGCTTTTGTCAGATTTTTTTCCTGTGACAAAATTTGTTCATTAAATTTTGGAGACAAATAGAGAAAACAAAAGAAACTGTCAGTCATTTAAAAAAATTATGCAATTGTATAAGGGAATGTAGAAACAAAAGATTCAAAAACATCCTTATAGTTAATCACCGTAATTCTGAATAATTTCACCATTAAACTGCATGGTTGTACGGTTGACTAATTTAAAAAACGGTTTGTTTATTAATCAATCCATTAGACTAGCGAATACGACGCTGAGGAAGCAAAAAAAATAGAAGAATCTGGACAAAAAGTATCCAGTACTGTATACCATTTAAAGCAATGCGTGTCCAATGCGTGCGGTACAGTTGCATTGGTGCATAGTATTGCTAACAATACAGATGAGTACGTAGATCTGTACATTCCATGATTCTTCAAATCAATTTAGACGATTTTTACAAGAATGACAAGAATTTCCCTCATGTTGAAAGGATACAGTTAGAAGATGGATTTATGAAAAAATTCATTGCTGATTCGCTGGACTGTTCGTTTGAGGATCGTGGTCAACTTCTCATTAAGGAAGGACAAGGCATTGGCGAAGCTCATGAAAAAATGGCTCAGGAAGGGCAGACAGCGGTAGATTAAAATATCATTAATTCATGATTGAAGAATATTTCCAAAGAATAACAAGAAAAAATGATTCATTCAATTACAGGCACCGCCTGTTGATCAACCGGTTTACCATCATTTTGTCGCATTCGTTCACAAAGATGGCTCCTTGTATGAACTCGGTAACAAAATAATCATTAACTTATAATCAAAAATATGATGGAATAATAATTACAATGTTCCTCGTAATTAAGTTTGATATGCATAAAAAAAATCACTGACCATAAAATACGGAAAATAAAAAGTGCTAAATTGGAGTAATTAAAAGTGGTTGGGGAAATATTTATCCTAAAAGCAAATGCAATGTCTATGAAAAAATCGATTTTCGTTCTTTGTTTCGAAATCTTGTCAAGTTCGAAAAATGTTGTTTTGCAGATGGTTCAAGACCCACCCCGATAAATCATGGTCCATCAACGAAAGAAACATTGTTGGAAGACGCAGCAGAAGTTTGCAAAGCTTACATGTCCCGTGTCCCTAAAGAAGTGCGCTTCACAATGGTCGCCCTGGTTCCAAACGAATGATAATTCAAGCCAGAACGACAAAAACAATCAAAGAAGATAAATGATGTGCTAGCAAATGCAGCTTTTGTACATTGTACAACGACTGAAATTCAAGTGTAAAATTCTTTTGTATGTTTTTTATATATAAACCGCTGCTTTATTGCTGCGTGGGATCACTCATGCCACAAACAAGACCAGATAAAAAATAGAAACTTGATTATCGTGATGGATATCTGAGGAATGCCAGCAGTGACGTTTGTAGTTTTCCCACCGTGTGCTACTACTATAATGTAAAATTTTGTATTTTATAAATTATATAAACGCCTCGAGATCCATAATTTTCTAAATAAATTATAAAAACTGATGAATAATCGCTCGCAAAACTCACTTTGAAAAGTAAAGTATCGTCAAAGTATTCAACAGACTGTGGGAAAAAACGAGAAGAAAACGCTTCTGAACGCATTATTTATATTCTTTGTCTTTTATTTTCGTAAATTCATAAAATTGGAAACAAAGTAATTTATAATACTTTCGGAGGTATTTAAAACCATACGCATATATAAAAACGAAAAGTTGAAACGAGAGATCGACGCTTGTCGAACGTGCCATGAAAAATTCCGATAATTATAATCGAACAGAATTGAAATAAAAAATTTGCTAAAAAAGTAAAATTCTATTGCGCATTATAATTTTATATATAAATATAAGTATTCCATGATACAATACACGTATTTTTATGTTCACTTGTTATACAACTTAATCCTAAACACATCAGCGATATCTTACAAATACAAATAACTATTTTATATCGGTGTTTTTACGAATATAAAGAGGGATCCCGATGTAGAAATCTGGACGAACGAAGAATTAACGAAATACCGAAATATCGTGATCCCTCTTTCGAAATTCGGCCTACCTACTTGTCAGAGAATTTGCCTTTTTTTTCTTCTACCTAAAATATACGAATGTCTTGTCGCTACCTATTTTGCTGAACACGAAACGCGGACACTGTTCATTTTTATATTATTTTTAAAATCCTTATTTCTAAAAAACCGCTGTGTCTTTTGTGAAACAACAATAAACTTTACACGTGCTTGAATTTCATTATTTGTACTCGGATCATCCGCCCTTCTCGTTGTCGCGCGACCGACCATGTTTTCATCAATGACAAACGAAAAAAAAATTAACATAAAAAAAATACGTCTTTGTGAAACTAAATTTCAGGCTCAAGTTCCATCGAATCTAAGTTAATTGAGAGGCTTTATTGAATTTAGTGCTTCATAGTACATCTGAAGTTGTTTCTCTTGTGGGCAGAATCGCGTCGGGACGGAGCTAATTATGAAAAAAGGCACCAGTTCGAAAACCGAGGCTCGAAATTCGATGCAATTTTCCTTCTTTAAGTACACGAGTTACATTAGAGAGTACAATAAATATCGTAGAGTTAAAACATATTCGAGTCTAAATCGTACATATTTATTTATTTTCTTTCTATTTCACACTTTGCTCAAGGCACTCGATATTCCAAAGGTTCTCTAATGGAAATTTAGCTCAGTATCGTTAATTAATGTTTTTTTTTTTTCGTTTTTTTCTTTTTCTTGTTCACAACTTTGTAATTTTACGTTTTTATTTATTTATTTTAAATGAATACATTGAGGAAATTTTATCTTTAGCTGTAAATATATCTTTGAACATCTGCTCCGACTAGGACAGTTAATTTCACGCTTAAGGTATTAACAATTTCATTAATTCTGTTTTCGCTTTGATTTTTTTTTCGTTCATTCATTTTTTCTTTCGTGTTTTCAATCGCAGATTCTTTTGCCCTGTTAGCGTAGCAAGGGTTTCCATTGTTTGCGTATGCTCCTAACGCCCTCGTAAAGTGGTCGGTGTGGACTCGTTTTTTCCTCGGATCTCCCTGAAATCTTTCTCCTTTTTTTTTCTTCAAGTCTTTGGATATGTCTGAAACTGTTTGAAGCTAGTATCCTGATTAAAGGCGAATTATTTCTTTGTCCTTTTTTCACTCTCAGCATACCGCTTCGTACTTTTTTGATCTTAAACTTATACATATATTTTCACCCAAATATACATATATTTACTTTTTCTTTTTTACATTTCTATATTGCAGATCTACCGGTCGTTGCGGCTCGGTCTCTGAACCGAAACGCGGTATTTTGGGAGAGTTTTAGAACAACGAAGCCCGCTGTCGTCGACCAGCCACCGCAAACGTATTCCTCTTACTTTGTTTCACGTTGTTCACATTTCAATATTTCAGTTCGTTCGTTTTGGAAGATCACTTTTGATGCTTAAGTACAAGACGCAGGTGGGAAATTCGTCTCCGGAAAGTCTCGAAGACTGACGACAACGAGGCTCTCATGAAATTTCTCTCTTTCTCTACTCTTCCTTTCTGTCAATGTATTTTGCCATTCCCTTCACATTCTCGTATACCATCGTCTCGCGATGGGCCACTCTACCGAGTGTAAAAAATCACCAAATACTGCCAGAAGACTCGCAGCCCCGAGATTTCTTTCGCATCTCTTGGTGGGGTTTTTTGACGGTTCACTCTTTGTCCATCCCCTGTCAATCTCATTTCGCGTGCTGCTTCGGCAGGTGACGTTTCATGTGCAGCGCCAAATGATCACTCCGCGCGAACGAACGCTCGCATACCGCACATTTGAAAGGCTTCGCACCCGTGTGCTTACGATAGTGTCTCGTCAACTCGTCGCTCCTGGCAAATCTCCATTCGCACTCCGGCCACTGGCATTGATACGGTTTTTCGCCTGAAAGAATAAAATGAAGAAAAATTCATGAGTACCGTCGATGATCGTTGCTCGTTAAGGAGTTTCGGTACAAAAGTCTAAATATTAAGAAATTGATCAAATTTGGTGATAATGTTCTTCAACATCAAGTGCGAAAAGACAAATTTTTTCAAAATTTTCTTCTACTTAGTTATCGAGTAATCTTAAAAAATCTTAAAAAATTTGTATTGTCAAATTTGGCACTAAAGAATATGTTCACCAAATTTTATAAAATTCTGAACTTTTTGAAATTTTTTATGCTTTTAGCATGGTTTAGCATGGCAACATTGTATCGCCTGTACCGAAACTCCTTAAATTGACTCTTTTTCATTTTACCACACGTCTAAATTTCGTATAAAGGGACAAAGTCAAAACCGAATTCTCAACTCTCCCCAGTCACGTGGGCTCTTCCAATAATCGATCTCGATGTCTTTAAATTTTCGACTCTACCATTTCCGAGAATTATCCGCGTACGCGGTTCCCAGATTCGTCAAAAATAAGCTCGCACACGTCGCCAGGCAAAAACGAAGAAAAATCGCTCGCCAAAAGTTCTCGCGATTCGCCGGATCAATAGGAATTGAACTTTTCACACAAGCGGTAAACGCGTATTGCATACAGAATAAAAATAAAAACGTGTAGTGGAGAGGGAAAGAAAGAAGACAAGGGAGGAGAGAAAGAGATTGGAAGTGTGGTCCGAGCAGGAATGTTGCTTGCCTCGCGTACACCGCGAGAGCCTCGTACAGATCGAGCTATAACATTTGAGATTCAATAATACACACGAGAATATATCGATATATAAATATGAGTGTGTAGAAATGTCATTGTAGTTGTGCGACGTCAATTGTGTTAAAGCGGCGACGAGAGGCTCGTGCCGCGACACTGCAGAATCCTTTTTTTCACCCTCGTGTCGATGCTCCATCGTGAATCCCGCAGTTAACCTCTTTTTTCTTCCTCTCTTCGATCTTACGAATTTCTATATACATATAGAACGAGTTTTGCGGAGATATAGAGAAAATATACGTATGAAGAGGAGAGGAGATCTCCGTTTTGTTCGAGAAAAAGAAAGAGGCAAATATACTCGATAGAATTTTCTCCTCGTTCATTCAAGACGACTCGGAGCCACGTGCCCGAGGCTCTCAACCCGTGGCGTTCGCCTCTCCTCTATAAAGAGCTCGCTTTTACCTTCCCTACGCGTCTTCGTGTGTACATTTGTGTGTGTCGACGCTTCAAGCGTCACAGCAGCAGCACTATTTCGCTTCCTGTGCATGAATTTATGTATATATATGCGTGTGTGCGCGTGTGTGAACAGTTTTGTGTATGTATCTCTCGTAAGTAGCCTGGCGCCTGTCGATCCTTACGTATATCATTGAAGCCCGATGATCCTTCGATAATTGCGGGCTATCAGTATGATCGAGTACCACACATACTTAAGGCTCGTTTATAAACGTGCGTTACACATATGAGCGGGCAAATTGTGTGGAAGAACTTTTAGTGATTCTGCAGACAAACACACACTCGCACACAACACGTTTATGTGGATAATCTTCTTTCTCGAAGTCGAGTTTATTAGCTCTTGGTTAAAAAGAGTGGTGAGTGACTCTAATTGAGTGGATACGAACACTTTTTACTTGGTTATTTATGGAGCAGATGTTTTTTCGTTTTTTTTATTTTTTTTTTTATTTTTATTGAATTCAGCGCGAATGACTGTTGAATCACGCGTTGATTCTCATTCGCAATTAGTGAGGTTATCGAAAAAAATGTCTTCGGTGGGGAAAAATTCAGTGAATTTTAATTAATTGGAACGATCGTGAAATGCGGAAAAGCTCGAAAGCTCGGCACCGAAAAAAGGATTAAATCCCATTTTCTACGGTCATTAATTATTCGGAATTTATAGACCTTCTTTTTTATTGTTTATTATTTGACCGCACACTCATCACAATAAAGAGCCACGGACCCGTTAACACTCTCTCATCCCAGTGTATATAAAACAATGCGGAACTAACTTCGGATCTTTAAGAACTTCGAGCTGTCTCTTTTACTCACTGCTATCTTCGCGTTCGTATTAATGGGTGGTAATTTGAACCCCTCGCAATATTTCGTCTACGTTCGAAGCTATTCGCGACGATCGCGTCACTGGGTACATTTCACACGAATAAAGGTAAACCGCTCTCTCTGTGTTAAAAACATCACGAAATTTGTCATAAAACTTCGGGAATATTATTTCTCATGTACGCGAGTACAATTTGCATAAATATTTATTGTTTTCCTTGTTCCATACCTTGAAAGATAATTTTTTTGCTTTCGACTTTCCTTGTTTGTTTCTTACGCGTATATAAGCGCATGACTTTTTACAAAAGATTCAATATATTCCATGAAATTTTTTGTTCCGCACAGAAAAAACGCTTGAAACGATCCAAACTCATTTCATGACGATCTGATAATAACCTCAAAGTATCAGGACGAGTTTTACGTCACGTCAATGTAAATTATAAAATCTCTTTTTAGATATATTTTTTTGTATTTTCAATTGGCGATCCGCACTAAGCATGCGACGCCTCGCGGATTTTTCTTAAACTGCTGTCGGAGTGCAAACCAGGTGACCTGTCACGTAATATTAATTTCGTTAAGTGGTTTTGGAGCAGTTTTCAGCAAAAATGTACGTATTTATAAATTTTTCGAAGTTTTAAGTACGACTGGTCCATGTTTCCAATGCTAAATGATGCACTACTGTCAAAATTGCGCTACAATAGCGCCATTTTTCCGAGGGACACGAGCGCCGCCATCGGTAGTGTGGATCGCCAATCCCGAAAATAGGGTTATGAACACCTCAAAAGCTCTTTTGCAAAACAGATTCTAAAAATTATCATTGCAATAGTTTTTCACGGATGTTTGAATTTTCTTATCTTTTTTTCAATATACATTTTGCTTTTTCGTGATTATCGAAGTTAGTGGAGTGAACAGGAAGAAATGAGGGTTCCAAATTGACACCGGTGACTCCACACAAATAGTCTAAGTCCGAGGTTTTATTCACGGTGAGCACGGGGCATGGACGGTCATTCCTCGTCGCGTTTATTAGCGTTTAATTTAATAGCCCAGGATATGGTATTAACGAATTCGAGGCGAGGTCATGGATCGACGCTTCAAATATACATATCCACACAGATGTGTGTATGAAACCGTGTGCGGCACAACTATCCTCTGGGATAACCGATTCGAAAGTGGTACATTACACTCAAGAGAGAGAGAGAGAGAAAGAAAAAAGACGATTCCTGAGCAAGCTACCTTGCATTCCGCGCTAAAACCCGCGAGATGAGTGCCCGAGAGAAGGCGAGAACGTTTACGAATATATTTACACTCTCTCGGGAGAGGTATTTCCATGTGAAATAAACTTTTAATAACAGTTATTAGTTTTTAGTCCTCATAAATTAGATTAATATGCCAAATTAATATTAAAATCCCAAAGAACTGCCTTCGATTCCCATCAATCAATAAAATAACCTAAATTTCACTGATAATGTATTCCTAACCTAATTATGTGTGTTCTACATAAAATGGGGCAATGAATAAAATGTAGCCTGACTTTTCGTTTGTCTCCGCAATTACATTCAATATTAGATCGAACTCTGTTATTTCATCGATGAATTAATAACTTTTTATTTCAGTTGATAAAAAAAATTTTTCGATAAAAATGTAGACTGAGCAAAACCCGGAAATTCCTAGCGATCGAGTCGCCGAGTCTTCCTTGTAAATAACCGACAAAACTTTAAGAGCCCATACAGCGCTCGTGATCGAAGTTCCTCGATGTAAAATATTTCCAATAAACCAAATACCTAAACAATAGTTTCGAGAAGCCGGGTCTCTGGAGGTTTACAGCTCTGACCTCGGTTCACTTTGGAATGAAAAATGGTTAATTTGGCATGGAATTCTTCGTGGATACCGCCGAGAAGCCTTGTATGTTTTGCTGTTGCTTGTCGAGATATTAATATGTCTACATAAAATTCACTGCACATATAAGCCTACATATACATGTATATAAACAATAAAAGTATAAAGACGAAATAACGAACATTGGAGGACGTGAGCCACGAGGTAGATAATAATTTAACGCGTGTATTTCGTACGGGATATCCAAAGCCACGTGCGCGAAGTATTCTGGATATATATTGCAAAGCTAAGATGTGGGTCGCTAGTTTTCCTCTCCTCGAATCACTACACAATACGTTCGCACGTACACGCACACTCGTACACATTATTTATAAAATATATGCTTTATTTTGTTCGAGAACATCACACGCACGTGTATGAATCGACCCATTTATCCAGTAACGTACTTCGAGTATACTTGAGCACGCGATTTTCCACGAGTATTAATTCGTCTACTTGTCCATTTACACACAGATATGTCGCGATATGCGGATGGAAAAAGTCGGAGAGGGGGAGAACATCGAGAAGTTCGCTGAGAGAACCACGCCCTGTAAACATCTCGTGTGTGCTGCCCTCTTCACCTCTATATCTGTAGATATTTGTGTATACAATATCCGCCACGTTTTGTGCACTGCCTTTCCAACTTTCTGCTGGGTCTCTTGGGTCGCTCGTAATCTTTCGGTAAATCCGTTATTCCTAATCTGGTAAATGTGTTTCAATAATTCGGTCGGAATTGACGGTATGATGGAGGAGAGCGCTTTTTCATCGTGGCTCTTGTGTCAGAATCATTCGAACGCGGAAATAACTCGAATTTATGCGCTACACTACTTTGCTCCCGTATTCACCGAAGTTTTTTTCATTTTATAGAGTGCTTTTTTGTTTAACGCTTATCAAACGTTAACGTTTTAGATACCGTTCTTTCCGTTATTGAAAAATGAAAAAAACGTGCACGCTATTGAATCTGATTGTCGAGGATGTAGAACATTTGACAGAAAATATCGGCGTCGATTTTAATGCTGCTGAAAAGCTTTCCTTCAAGAACGGGAAATTACATTAGAGTCTGAAGGGATGGTGCGAACTGCTTTTTTACTCGCGCCTGCCACTTTCCTTCGTGGGACAAATCGATGAAGGCCTCGGAGAAAAATAGTTTCAAGATTTTCCATTTTTTAGCCAATACTTTTAAAATAATTAATCGAGTGATTTTTTTTGACGTCTCGTCGATTTAAATTAACAAAGAATAATATTATAGCAATACTTGATGATTTTTACCTGTGTGTATTCGCTGATGGGCTTTCAGGTGAGAACTTTTAGTGTAGACCTTCGTACAACCTGGAAAAAGGAAATTCATTGGAAATGAATTATTTGGGGATCGAATTACCATCATTGATTTCAACGATTGTCGCTCGCGATCCCACACGGAGAGAAAAAAATAGTAAGAATTACTATGCAACCATAAAAAAAAGTTATAAAACCAAGTGTAAATAATTTCAACAGAACAATTCGAAAAAAGTTTCACACCGATGCCCCATTCTTTTTATCTTATTCTAAAAGCTAAATCAATTGACAAAAAATTCCATCTAAGTTACGTGCAGCATTAAAATTTATGATATTGATTCGAGGCCAAGTATTTAAGGGTGATTCGGAATATTCATTCTTATGCGCGAACCATCAGGGACTTGAGAGAGTTCTAACGAATCAAAAAAGTTACCATTTGAGTTACGTGCAGCACTAAAATTTATGATACAATGTACTTGTCCCGAGACTCTACCGAGTCTCTTGATTTCCAAGTCAATTCTGAATGAAAATTTTTAAATTGCGTATTTTACTGTGACAAAGGTTTAAACTGTGCTATTTTTTCCTACATAGTTCACCAAGGAAACGTTGTAAAATTTATGTTGACTCGACGATGAACTGACGACAAGTAGAATTATTATGCCGTTTGGCTTAATAAGGAAATTTACAGTTGAACATAGTAAAATTTGAGGAGCTCGAACACGAGCATCGATCATACGCCAAAGTGTTTAGAAATTTACTATGGTAAATAACAGAATTTCATTCGCGATTGCACGATAACATATCGATATACACGTGTACCGATGTATTTATTTTGACATGACACATAAATTTTCATCGAGTCGCTTAATTAATAAATATTACGATACAGAACCCTACTCCTATGGCACCATAGTAGTTTTTAGTGAAATTTTCTCTCCGTGCATGTTTCAAAAAGAAACTTGAACTTTCAAAGCGACTCGACGAAAATATTTTCATCATTTTATATTTGAAACCTTCGAAAAACTGCTTCCGCGCCCCTGCTGGCACGGTAAATCGATAATTTTTGAATATTTTACGACCAAATTGCTTTCTCCTGTCACATATGGAAATTGTTAAAAAAAATGGTCACTCGCAGGCATTTTGTTCCTAAAATTTAACCGAAAATAGGTCGATTGACAAGTACGACGAGCTTCCACGTCCTCGAGTCTGTAGTAAAATGTAAAAACGCAGGGAATACTGACCCATGAAGTCGCAATGATGAACCCGTCGTTTCTCCAGCTCGGGGTTATTCCGTCGGTTGAATTTGGTTATAGCGCCAGGTTGAATACGATGTTGGCTGTTGATCAATTGGGGTTGCGGGTACGGTGGGGGCGGGGTCCGTCTCGGTGGTCCGCCGAGAGGTGATCCGGGATCGGAGATGGGCGGTGTGAGGGGTGAAACGTACATGAGTCTGGTCATGGAGCCGTAAATGGGTGAATTGGGGTTAGCACCGTTTTGATGATTAGCGTGATGACTGATGGTCGATTCGTTATTGTTATTATTATTACTATTATTGTTATTGTTAATATTACTGGTATTATTATTATTATTATTATTGTTGTTGTTGTTGTTGTTGTTATTATTATTGGAGAAAGCTTTGGGGCCGGAATTTCTATTTTGATGATGAACAATGGAATGTTGCTCGTTCGCGTTGTGATGGCGATTAGAAAAATTGGGCATTCCATTGGTCGAGCCCCGGCCTTCGAGCAAGTGAAGTGTCGGGGCCGGTTGCAAAGGTTCCGTTTTTATCTCGACCGGAGACAGTACCGGCGATGTCGGATCCTCCGTTTCCATTTTGACGTGAGACTGCGAACCGAGCATATCCGCGTTCGCTGGATCGAGTTTTTGTATGCTCGAGGTAATGTCCTCCCAGAGTGGCGGCCTGAGGAAAACGTCGTCGTCGTTACCAGCGGGCTGACTTCTCGAGGATACGAAACTCGCTTGTGGCCTGCAGGCCGGTCCACCGCCCTCGAAAAAATCCTCCATGTGCTGCTGCATCGAGCTCGATGTTTGTTGCTCCCTCGTGACTTTGTCCGGGTCATCCTCGTCAAGCTTCTGCAGACGGTCGAGATCTTGTCTGCACAGTAAGGTGTCCAGGTCCGATGTCTGCTGAAAACAAGCGAGAAAAAAAGGCACGAAAATAAATAATATTCTGCGCATGCGCCGTCCGGTGAACATTGAAAATTGTATTCATACGCGCTTGAGAAGAATCGAACGAGAACGAAGCTCGGATATTATAGGCGAGGGGGTGCAAGCGAATATACGATTGGGATTAAGAGGAACGAAGCGGCGGGATATGTTGGTACATAATGTAACAAGAGCTCTTTCGAGAATCGAAGCAGCCTCGTGCGAGCATAACGTGTAGAACATCGCGAACGCGCGAGAGACAAAACTGCGGAGGAGGAAGAGGAAGAACTTTTTTTCGATACGACTTCCTCACTGTGGACGTGTAGTTTTGAGAGAGGAAACGGCCCAGGCGAGAGGAGGTGGGTGAGACGAAGGAGAGTGACTTGCTTTATGGTGATCTGTCTGGTCCAGTGCAACTCTGTATGAACGAGATGTTGCCGTTAATATGCAAGAAGCAACGACGCTTCGATTCGAAGCTTGATCCTTCGACTACGGTCTAATCTTTTTTTTTCACGTCTTTTTTTTCTCCTCTCCTCCTTCCAAGTTTGTATTACGATATTCCTTCGTCGGACGGGAAGTTATTTTAAAAAAGACTGAGAGAGAGAGAGAGAGAAAAGTGCGTGGAGGCTGGGGGACGGAAAGAGAGAAAATGAGACGGCGAAAGGGGGCGCTGCGCGCATACGTTACTTACGGAGGTCGCCTCGCACGGTACGGCAATCCGCAGAGTCATTCTTCGCATGATTTGTACACGCGCAACGCCCCCCGCGTGTTCGTACGTGCCACAAAATCTTTCTCACTCTCACTCTAGTCTCTCTCTCTCTCTTTTACTTTTCCCGTCTTTCTCTCGTCTTCACCGTTTTCTTTTGTGTACACTCGATCGCTTATGTACAAGCGTACAACAGAAATCCTCGCATAATATTTCGAAGATTCTTTTCCGTTATTCTTATTTCATCGATTTTTGTACTTTTTAATGCAACACCAGTGTTGCCAGTCTGAAATCTCATTGCGTACTAGCGCCATTTACAAATCGTACTAGAGGGGAAGCGTTCCGTACTAAAGGGAATTCTTGTGTTTATTACCCACGTGGTAAAAAATATTCCGTAGTATCCATACAAAAAGCTATTGGTAATGTATGATAATAAATTTAATAATGTAGGAATGAAACGTTTTATAGTTTTTTTTAAATTGTATTAGAAGTATCAAATATCAAATATATTCATTTCTTTTTCCCGAGGGAGTTGAGATCACAGAACATGTTACATAACATATTACACATGTTTTATCATATATATGTGGATCACCTTATCTTATGACTATGAGCCCACTATACATCAAACAACTTCCGATAATTCATAAATTTATATTTCACGTTTCACGCGTTTTTGTTCCATAAGGATTTAAAAACTAAGTAGTAGAAAGGAGAAGATAAAAATGACTTCAAATCAAATTTTTGGTTTTTTTGCTTGCAACGTTGATGAAGGTTGCCAGTTATAGCACGTTGACTCGTTTAATAGTGCTTTAGAATGCAAAATTGCCTCACAGGTATCGACATCTAGTCGATTTCTGCTTTTCGTTTTCATCAAATTTAGTTGTGAAAACGTCCGTTCGGCTGCAGCTGATGAATGAGGCAAAGATAAAATGGCTTTGATTAATTTTGTTAGATTCGGAAACATCATCTCATCCAGAGAGTTTTTCAAACACGCTATCTTCATCCAGAATTCTGCGAAATCGAAATTTTCAAATTTCTTAATGTCTTGCACATTAGGCAACAGTCGCCATTCGGCATCCAATCCTTCAAGGTTGTTTTCGTTAAACAACTTCGGAAAGTTGAGTGTGGTTGAAACAATGATACTTCGGATCGATCCATTTAATGCAGTCTCCGGTGAGAAGATTTCGACATATTTCAACATCGGATCGTTGAAACGAAATCTATTTTGTATTTGCGAGCATAGCTCGAGATAAAAATCCAGTGCTCGGGTCCTGAACCTCTGAAGTTCAACAGCTTCAATGGCTCCTTTGGAAATTAATATTTCAGCTTTCGCACCGAAATATATTTCGTTGAGCGGTAAAAAATTGTGTGGATTTCTGATTAGCACTTTCTCCAGTGGTGTCTTATCGACATATGATGGCTGCATAAAATTCTTGAGCATAGATTTGAAAAGCTCAGAGACGGATTTATTCAAAGACTGGATCTTTGGCTTTTCGCTCTGGAACTCGAGGTTCAATTTGTTTACACTTTCCAACGTGTATGATAAAAAGGTGAGATACAGTTTGTACACCGGAGTTTTCAAGCAATTGAGTATCGATTCTGTTGAATGCAGATTGTCTTCGAAAACTGCATTTGTAAAATAGAGCGTCAGCGCATCCCAATGGTGGAGAATCCGATCAACAGCAGCCTGCGATTCAGTTACAAATACACGATTCAGATACATCATCATACATCACAATTATTCTATATTTTTTATAAGAAAAATAATTTTTCATTTCAAATTCATTATTACGAAAATACGAATTATGATAAGGTTAATTATAGAAGTTCAAAATCGAAATAGTTTTTGAAGTAATAAAACATCAAAATTTCAACAAAATTAAGTTAAATAAAAAATAAAATTACCTGAAGCGACAGCCATCTAGTCTGGCTTGGTCTAAGCATTTTTTGAGGCTTGAGATCCACAAATGTTTGATACTCTGCCAACTCTCCTGTCCTCTTGCTACTATTGGAAAAATGATTGTAGACACTCCTCGCAAAATCCTCGATCGATTTAGGCAGTTTATTCGCTGCTGCAGATGCACAGAGATGGCAGGAGTGGCATACACATCCAAGGACGAATATATGTGGAAGAATTTGCCGAAATCGTGCTTGCACTCCATTCGTTTTGCCCATCATGGTTGAAGCATTATCAGCAGCGAAGCCGATCATGTTGGCGAAAGGGATTCCCACTTCTTTCAAACATTTCAATATTGTTGAAAATATAGATTCGGCAGTAGCACTTTCGATTTGAACCAATCCAAGAAATCTATCGACTACACTCATTTTCATCTCATCGAAAAAGCGAATGATTATGGCAAGGGATTTTTTTGTTCCGACATCAGTCGTTTCATCGATTATGAGTGAGTAGACTGAGTTTTTTAAACGCCGACAGATATCCTCTTTTGCTTCCGGCGCCAGGCAGTCTTTCGTGATGGCAGTGGCTTTTGTGCGGGAACATTTAACGTTTTCAGCGATTTTTGAATCCGGGCACACGCTTTTTACAAAAGAGGGTAGATGTTCCATGAGCAAAAACGGTAGATTATGTTCGTGTAAAAACATAACCATTTTTAACTCTGCATCCTTCGCCTTCTGTTTCATTTGATCATTTTGAGTTGTCTTTTTAAAGATAACATCAAGCTTAGGGGTCTGTCTAGCCACTTCTAATTCCCTTATATGGAATTGCGTTTCAGCATGACGCTTAATATGGGAATATCCACCCTCTAAATTTTTATTGCACGCAGTACATCGAGGTTTCTTATCTTCTGTACAAATCAGCCATTTCCCGAATGATTGCCGCCACTCTTCTTTAAATTTCTGTTTGTAGACTTTGACCGAGCTAGAAGAAAAAATTTTTGGAGTGCTCTAAAAATCATGTCACTGCATTAATGTTTGCGATATGATTCGGAATTCGGTGTAATTGGTACCGTGAGGATTTTTTTTTCTGCCGCGATGTATCTTCGTCATCGGTGATCGAAGAATCTGAGCATGACTTATCCCTTAAACGTTTTCGAACAATCGGATCCATCGTAGTCTTCGTAAATCGTGAAAAGGGAATCTGAAATTGATAAGCGTGGGCTTTCACCGACAAATCCCCTACTACTGTTACATACTCAAACGTGACATCTGTTGAATAGTGTCTCATTACTCATTTGATCGTCTTTAATAGAGCGTTTTTTTATCTCTTTTCATCAGCCCTTGAGTGAGAAAAAAAACACGGAGTAGTGTATGTAGAAAATTGTCAGTCTCATATCAGGTGCCGCTCTAACCTTCATCGATTTATCTGAATATAAATACTAGGGCTATGCACTGTATTATATTTCTTATATTTTAAATTAAAAAAGACTACCAAAAACTTGCTCGAACTTGTCATCTCATATTTACCTTTAGGACTCTGAAAGAACAACAAAGCAGGAAGCAGGATGCTAGGTTAAGGTGAAACAATCCGATGATACGTATATCCTATAGAATATCGACGATGAAGTTCCACACTTATTTTAATATTTCATTTGCTAAATTTTATTCATGACTCATGAAATGCTTATACAGGTACAGGAGTTATATAAACCAAAAGATTTGAGAATCGGCAGAAGATGGAAAGAAAATGAACACAAAACAAAAACACGTTCAGGCGGGAACGAGAAAACCGTTAAAAATGACGCTGTACATAAGATTTTCGTGTTATGAGATAGAGGGCAGGCAGCAAATTTCACCAGTCGGTCGGTAAATCGAACGTACCGACAGAAAAAAAAAGTCGTACTAGTTTCGTTTCCGTCGTACGTGCGTACTAAAAAATGAGCAATAGTACTGAATCTAATACATTTGTACTGACACTGGCAACACTGTGCAACACTCGCGCCACTCGACGGCTCCGAGAGAAACACAACGCCCCTTCAACCGACGGAGCAACGCTTCGTCCAACACGTCCGATTATATATCCATGTCGTAATATTGATTAATGATATTTCCTTCGACACAACCAACCAAAACAATATTATTCATGTTCTCATATTTATACATCCAATACATTTAATATGGTAACACCGAGAGAATTCAAGTGCCGCATATTCACCGTGAAATTCACGACGAAGGTTTCGCAGGTCTATCAACTTTGCTGGACACTTTGTAATGTCGAAATTTCACTCGAACAATGGACGACAACAACGTCGCTTTTATAAAACACTTCGAGGATTTTTTTTGTGGATCCAAATTCCTGGATTTGTCATTTCGAAGAATAAATCTTATCGAACAGAAATGATGTTCGATTTTCTTAGTTCAACTGTACTCGCGGCGCTTTCGAGTGTTCGAATTTTGAGGTTATACTTGAGTTGAGGGACTGGCTGCGCGAGGAGCGAATGGGGACAAAATTGGTTAGTAAATGAAATTTGTGTCCATCGTGGCGGTGAATGTATTTAATAATTTTAATTTTTTTCTCTGAAGTTGAAAAAATGAGAAAATTAGTGATTCACGCGGGAGCACAATTGAGTGGGGCCGAACAATCGTCGATTTTTCAGGTCGCCGTTGTTTTCGAAAGCGGCGAGTATGGACGATACAGACGGAGACGCGATGGTGCGAGATCAGAAGTTCTTGAAACTTATTAATTCATAAGAATATACAGAAGGCCTGGGAGGCGTGAGGTAAGAAATGAGTGCAGATGATGAGGCATGCAGCTGAGCTCATGTTCATGGAACGATGCGCTTTTTATTTCGCGTTTGCATTAGCCGATTTCGTATGCACTGCGAAGGAAGAGTTGTGCGAGGCTCGGAAGAGGCGAGTGCGACAATGACGTTTCTCACAAGGAGACAATTTGAGATAATGACAGGCCGTACCGAGACGAGAGAACGAGAATAAGCGTAAGCGCTTTCTTCGAACTCTGCATTGCTTTCAAAATCGCGTTTATACACAATCCCATATTTATAGGTAGAACGGGGACATGTGTGCGTGCGTGGTCTGACGTATATTCAAAACTCGAGCTACGTATTCGAAGTGCGTGCGGGCTGCTCGCACTTTTCCTTCTTTTATTCTTCGCCACTCGCACAGCTTCCTTCGCATCTCTTTCTCCCTCAATTTCTAGATTTTTATTCATCCCTCATTCTCTCTTTACATATTTTTTCCTCTCTTTTATTTTTCGCGATCTTCATCTTCGTTTTTTTCTCTTTCCAGCCCCCTCCGCCTTCGCTTCCAGTCTCTCTTTCTCTCTTTGGGTCTCTCGTATCTTGAAGCAAGACAATATATAATGACAGTGGACGCGGAGCGAGAACAAAGTTCGTCCATCCGGCTATTAATGCGTGTAATCATAGACCCGAGGTCAGCGGTGTTAATAACGCGTTTTCGAATCTCTCTGCGTGAGGAATGAGATTACGACGAGAGAGACACGCGGAGAAAGGGAAACGAGAGGGAGAGAGAGATACACCCTCGCTGGGTGGATATTTGCACCGCATATATATTACGAGTCCGGATTATCATCTGGGAATATATATAGGTACTTGTCTCCCTCATACATAGGCAATATAGACACGCGTAAAAGTCATACGCCAAGAGAGATTCGCGGCTCCTTTACCTCAAGGCTTTCAAGGGTCGAGCCAGAGTGCTTCGCTCTTGGCTCTCGCGTGTCTCTCGAGCCCTTTGTAACCGAATCTAAAAATCGTTCCCAACGTAACTTCTAAATAAATTTTATCACCGCGAAAATAAACTTTAAACGTAAACGTTCGAATTAATTTATCGTTTTGTATTTAACTGTAGGGGAGACCTCAACGCGTTGGAGCGACACGTTAAAGAGTGAAGAATTTTCATAAATCCAGGTACAAAACCAAATTTTTATGTCAACCTTATCTATCTCTTGCTGCCTCGGATTTATTTTCCAATTATTACAATAATTCTCTACGTGAAAGTTCATATGTTTAACTATTATTGTGCATAGTATTTTTTCTCAATTATCGCTATAATTTCTGGCAGAACGTTTTGTTGTTGGAAAAAGCAGTGTGGGGCAAGTAAGCCAAAAAATTTTTTATTACGAGAGTGAGGATGAAATATTTCATTTTCTCATACTTATGGACAAAAATTATCTTAACAACATTGACTTATGTATTCAACTTGCCCCGAGCGTGGGGTCGGCTGACACAAAAACGGCTCGTCAAAAAAGCGACTCAATAACTCATTTCGTTTTAAATTTAAGGTAGGAGTCGCGCGACAATCGATATTAGACGAACTCGTGATTTTTAAATTATATAATTTTTACGTGATAAACTTTCATATGGCTAAAGGATTTAATAAATAGCTTACCGAAGATTACATCAAGAAATTTACGATCAAAAATAGAAATATAACACGACATCTTATGAGAGAAATGTTAAAATTGCTCCTCATAGATTATATTATAAAGATTCCAATGTGACCATAAAAATATAGGGTCATCGACTCATTCGAAGAGAATTTTAAAAATAATCTCGATGAAAACTCAGAAAATGGCAGGAGATCGACTGCCATGAAGTGGCTCGATATACTTGGCAACGTTAAGAATGGCAACGTTAATATGTATACTTTTCGTGATAGCCAACCGAGTCAAATAAGCAATCATAAGATATTTCTAATCATAAATTATTAAATATGGGTGGGGATCAAATGTTGGAATGACTAAAATTTCGAACAGCTAAAATCTCGAGTTTATAAAATTCGAATGATAATATGGAGACAAATAGATTTGACTGGAGCTTTGAATGCCTAAAATAAATAAAGCAGAAACTGCAAGGTTCGAAGCACGTTTACATCGAAAATAGAATGTAACAATCGCCCATAGGACGATGACTAAAATATCGATTTTTCGAAAATTCGACTATCACTCTTTCGATTCATAAATTACTACGGTCAGCAATACTGTGAAAATTCACCATTTTGAAAATATAATAACGAAAGACCAAATATTACTGAGGTTGAAATACTGAAACACCAAAAAGTCGAACAGTCAAAATAGCGAAACGTTAGAAAGTCGATCGATCAAAATAAAGAAATGCAGTGGAGCTCCAAATACACGCGTCTCACTCACTCACTTACTCAGACCGGTGATCTCCAATTTTAAACATCGTCATTTTGACTTTCGCCTTTTTGAGCTATCGCTATTCTGCATATCTAAGTTTCATAGGCTCGAAAAATTCACTTTCGATTTTTTGCTACTCTATATTCAGGTCTGTCTGTAAAACAATTACTCTCCATTTTGAATTCGAAAATATGAACTTTTGACATTCGAATGGTCTGTTAAAATTGCATTCGAAATGAAAACTATTGAAATATATATTTTCGGATAAATACGAATTCAAAGAAGGAATTTTTAATTAAACACGCAATCTGCTGAATAGTCGATCGGGAATAAGAATTTCAAATTACTTATTTTTCTCCAAACTGATATCACAACTTTTAAAATTTCGAAATATCGACCGTTCTACAATTCAGTTATTCGTCATATTTAACCCCACCCATTAAATATGATCTTGTATAAATTTATACGAATACAGTTTAAATTGCCCTAAGATTTATTCAATACAGAAAACCTTTTTTATAAAATATTTTATTTCGACGATTAATAAATAGTTATTTGACCATAGAGTCGCGCGACTCTTGCCTTAAGAATTCGAATTTTTATCTGAGATAGAGGAATGTTGCTTCTATTCGAAAGAACCATTTGGTTTTTTAAATCGTTTTTAGTTCCTTGTTTACAAACAATAGTTTGAAAAATTGGTCAATCAGCCCCGGTCTCCCTGACTTGCTCCGCTATTTCTTGCTCGGTGGACGTGTGGACTGAGAAAAAAAATTTTCCCCAAATAAAATCCATTTCATTGGACCACATTCAATGGGTCGAAGCATTTTTTCGTTCAATCTCCAACGCTTTAAAATTTATTCTCTTACTCGCACATTCCGCACTTGCTTTGACAAATATTTATTCGAATCTCAATTCAATAACGAAATAAACTAAATGAAAATCGTGACAATGAAAAAATTAATGAGCTCGTCTCGATGATGTTTTGATACCTCATCACGTATCAATAACTTGTTTTAGCTTTCATGAATTTATTCTTCTCGTTTTGAGATATTTTACCGCCATTAAGGACGGGGTCGCATCTATTCAGTGGAAAAAAGGCCCAATTTAGAGAATTTTTTTCGACGCTGCATAGCAAATCAATTTTATTGATCGTAACATGATGAACAATATTTCCGGAATTTTCAAAACCCGATCATCAATAATTGATTAACTCGATGGTAGCAAATCTTCAGAGGCACTTTAAAAAAGTTGTCCATCGGTGAACAATATAAATCGAAATTTACTCAACCGATTTTTTCTAAATTTGACACTCTACTTCCTTACACAATTGACCAGGTTTTTTTCGATTTTGTGCTTTCTCGTGATACTTAGAAGTGAAAAGACTAATTTTCGCCTAAAAAATGAGCCTATTTGTTATTGTAAAATTAATAACTTTTTTCCAAAGTGCCTCTGCTGAAAATTCAGCAGAGCAATTGTTCGAATATTGTATTATGATGTCACAATCAATAAAATTCATTTGCTATTACTTGTAACGTGTAAAAAAATTCTTAAAATATTTTTCACCGTATTGACGTTACTCCGCCCTTAAGATCAATGTTTTTGTTATTTCAGTGTTGAGCTTCTTGATCGTTTTTGATGATGCAATTAGTTTTAATGAAAAGTTTCGCAAGCTGTTAAGATGAAGAGATCGAGGACTGCAATTATAATGGTTTTTAAGAGAAGTTTAATTTTCAAACGATCTCATAATTTTAGTCGAAAACTGGAGCAAATTGGACGAGGAAGGTTGCTGCGTTTGTAGCGTTTGCGGACAGCCGAAGATCGATTTTCCAAAGTGGAGGAATTTCAATGACGCGCCGTTCGTGCTTATCGGAGGATCAAACTCGTCCACGAGGCTATTAAGAAAAATAGGACGTTCCGTTTAAGTATACGTTGAAAAATATATGGATTTTTACTCGGTCGGATAAAAAATGGTGGAAATACACTCGTCCTTTGGGAATGAACGGAGAAGTGCTTTTGCGCGCATGATCAAACGCCTCGAATCAATCTGACGATCCGGCCACACCCTTGCGGTGGCGCCGGGGGTGGTTCTACGATCGCGCAACCCTCGCGAGCAATGGAAACCTCGCGGAAGACGCCATCGTGGCTTCCTTTTTTTTAACTCGTTCTCTGCCGACGAGAATTCAAAAAATCGTTTTTTCCTTCAACCCTACAATGATAAGGTTCGAAAGCAGATTGACAACGACCGTAATTCGTGGGAGTCGTTTTGGCTGGTCAACAAAATTCACTGTAAATCGGACTTCGGTGCTCCAGGAATCGTTTTCGTCGAGCCTGAAAAGCTCCTGACAATTTTCTGCTACTTTCGAGCGAATTTCGTTCGGAAAGGGCGTTGATTTCGCTCTCGCAAAAGATTTTCTATTCTTTCGAGGGAAAACGGGATCGTGGAACATTCCGCATCGACGATGTCGAACGAGCCTGAGTCAGGGGATGACAAAAACAGTAATTCAGGGTTGAGAAATCATGAGCAAGATCGGAGAATTTTTTCCGCCAGGAGAATGCGGATTTTCGAGCTTCCCGGAGAAGAGCCAAGCGCACTTTTGATGGGGAGAGTCGACCAAGAGGTCAGAGGAAGATAGAACGCAATCGCGGCGAGTTTTCGTATTGAAAATCGTCAGGATTGGAAGAGCAGAAAGAGCAACGAGGATTGAGAAAAGGGAGTGGGAGGAGAAGTAGAAAATAAGAAATCTGAGAGCGAGAGATCGGGCTGAGCACGGGCCCGAGGCGATCAACGCTAACGGACTTGCAAGTACGTGAGAGAGAAGAACGAGGGAAGAAGAAGGACGGAGGAGCAGTAGGTGGAAGCGTGGAAAAATGGAGGGACGCTAAGAATAAGAAGGACGGAATAAAATATCGGTATAAATAAAAGACGAGGAAGGTTGAGGATGCAGGAAACGAGAGTCGCGATTGAAATATTGGAACAGGAAATCTCCGGGAGGGGAAGGGAAACAGCGCGGAGGAGAAAAGAGCTAAAAGCTCGAAGATCGAGGAACGAAAATAATGAAAACTGTAGACAAATAGATATGAGAAGCGCGGAGAACCGTGGAAGGAAACGAAAATCCAGGAGAGGAAGAACGAAGAGACGGGACACGAAGAAAGGGAGAGGGAGGAAGGAAAAAGGACGAAAAAGTTAGATCGCGAGAGGATGCGAAAGAAAGAGAAGGAAGGAAGGAAGAGAAGAAACAAAGTCTGCGGATGCGAGAGACGAGAAGGAGACGGGGCTGGAAAAAGCCATGCTCTTCTCTCAAACGGGCTCGCGACGCATCCACTCGGTAGATTCTATCTCGCCATTCACCCGCCTAAGGTAATAAAACTCTACGTCCATTATTTACTTGCATTATCGTTATTTTACGCCCACAAAACTCCATATTTATGGTGAAATTATTCAACATTATATTTCTCTCTATACATCCGTCTCTTTCGCACTCTCTTTGTCTCGTGGATTGGCGCGCGCGCGCGGGCGCGGACGCACGCGCGCGCCACTAGATATGAATAAAATTGTAGATTCTTGAGATAAACGCGAACGCGCTACGTCGGTATGATATTCGCGAGAGAGTGCAGAGAGGCGGGGGGGAGCGTTGAACAAGCCGAGGAACAAGGGGGTGGTTCTCTGCGAGTCCGTCGAATGCCTTTTTCCTAACACGCCATTTTTCATCCTTCCATTTTAGAAGCTACGAGTAAAAGAATCCGGTGCGGAAAAACAGCGTGCTTGAAGAATCGACGAACTAGCGATTCCGCGAGTTTTAATGTGCGAGGAAAACGTTGTTGAGTTTCACTCATTTTCTAGACTGAGAGACAAAAAGGTTTGCAAGAACGAAACGTGGCATTACGGGGTGCCAATGAAGTATATATGATCGTCACAAAATTAAGGTAGATCATGCCCGAACAATCGTATTTTATGGGTCTCTAAATTCGGGCGATTTTTACTTCCTAATTGAAGATATTATCGCTTTAAATTAACGTCAGAGTTGTTAATTCGAAATTGTAAATAAATTATTTCAACTCATCTTTCAGCGAATGAATCCATCACTGATCGAAACCGAAATTTCATTCGTCCCTGGCGAAAATACTGAAGTTTTTCATGTAAAAAATCGCTGTGGAGAGCTCAAAGGGAAATGGACCAAGAAAAAAGTGTTAAAGTGAGAAGACAGAAGGCTGTGACAGGAATGGGCCGAGCCAAGAAGAAACGAAATGCCGAAATAAGCAAATATGTGAAGTTATACGAGTACGTAATATTACTTTGTTACTAGTAAGACAATCATCTCGAATTTTTTCCCAAACTTTCATTATATACTTCACTGTTGTTGCACGCAGAGAAAAAAATAGTAAGAATTACTATGCTGCCATGGTATTGGGGTTCTATATCGCCCCTTTTGGAGGTTTTTACCAAAAACATTGTAATTTCCAAGTCAATTCTGAATGAAAATTTTTAAATTGCGTATTTTGCTGTGACGAAGGTTTAAACTGTGCTATTTTTCCCTACATAGTTCACCAAGGAAACGTTGTAAAATTTATATTGACTCGATGATGAACTGTCAAGTAGAATTATTATGCCGTTTTGCTATGCTTAGTACTGTTTTCACAATTTAAATTTACAGTTGAGCATAGTAAAATTTGAGGAGCTCGAACACAAGCATCGATCATACGCCAAAGTGTTTAGAAATTTACTATGGCAAATAACAGAATTTCAATCGCGATTGTACGATAATATGCCGCGGTGTACATGGGTACCGATGTATTTATTTTGACATCACACATCAATTTTCATCGAGTCGCTTCACAAAAAATTACTATGCATGTTCGTAAGAATTAATAAATATTATAATATACAACTCTACTTCTATGGCAGTTTTTAGTGAAATTTTCTCTCCGTGTGTGTACATTTTTCTTAAACTTCGTAAAAAGCGTTCATTCGTTATGTGGAAAGATGAACGATTTTTTACGCACAGTCCCCATATAACCCTGTGTATTTTTCTTAAACACGTTTATCTAAATAACCATTAAGTCGAACCCTTTAAAATTTGACACGCGTGTCAGTCGACTGGCCATTTAAACTCCGTAAATTTCAAGACTTTCTCAAGAAAATCGTTTCGTGCACGAGCTACCTTAAGAATGATAGAATGATCAAAATTGTTTTAAATCAAACGACAGATTCACTCTCTCCGAAAGCACTGCAGTCGAATGAAGAAAACTTTTCCATTAACATCAATTTCTATTGAATCAATAATTATATTTTTTCTCACATCCTTCATCGTTCCTTCCTTCCTCGTCCCCCCGGATAAAATTCCATTTCGGGATCCTCGGTATCGAACGAAACTTTCACGAGAGCAATAAAAAAAAAAAAAATAAAAAAAAAAAGCAATGAAATAATGAAATCGACGTAAAATCTCATCGATACCGATTCGTCTAAGGAGCTAGGCCACTCGCGATGCGCGCCTCGCTGCGCGCACGACCCTCACGAGAATCTCCCTTTGCTATCATTGTTCGAGCGCGCATATACCATCGCAGGAGAGAGAACGTTTCGTAAGTAGATTGGCATTTGTGAGCCGGGCGAGTTACGCTGACCTTTGGATGCTGACTTTCTTTGAGATAGATACACATAATGTAGATCTATAGACATGGCAAGATACACGTGGAAGCTACGAGCGACACACGTAAAGTGTGTGGGGGGTTGTGGATGAAAAAACGTTTGTACGTGTGCGGAGCCGATCGAAGCAATGGCAAAAGATCGGAGCTCTCTGCAATCCGGTGCTTTCTATATCATTAGAACAAACCGACGATGTTTTTAGAGTCTCAAATGCGACTCTCGCGAATATCGCGCAATCCTCAACATTATTGCGCTACACAAACCTATACTGCGATCTCAATGCATTCGATTTATTTTCATTTCATGGGACAATCGACTTCGAGATTTCATTAGAAACGAGTTTTCAATGTTACTTTATAGGAAGAGATTGTACGGACGAGCGCAGTTCTATCAAATTTCCATTTGTTCGATCTTCACAGACGATTTTATCGGTTGCGGTTTGTGCCCGCCCAGTTTTCAGAGTTGCTTGTGAACCATAAGCTCCAAAAAAGCTCGAACCATTTTTTCCATCGGATTTCAAACTTTCGAGGTTTTTCGGTGTTTCGAGTATTGAAATTTACACAGAGCTTAAATGGCTAGTCGACTGATACGCGTATCAAATTTTAAAGGGATCGTCTTATTGGTTATTCAGATAAACGTATTTAAATATGAAGAAAAATACACAGGGGTTTGGAAACCATGCGTAAAAAATCGTTTATAATTCCACATTACGAATGAACGCTTCTTACGAAGTTTATAAAAAACACACACAATAACAATGAAGTACATAACGAAGGTCTGGAAAAAATTCGAGACGATCGTTTTTCTATTAAGGTATTACTGGATGGATAGCCCAGCCGATAAATTGTATCTGATCGGAATTTCCGTACTTCGTGATGCAATAAAAATCTGAAAAAATTCAGCAACATTTGGAAAATTATGAACTACAATTATCAATAATATTGCCCAAAAGTTATTAATAAATTGTTTAAATAAATAACTTTTTAACAATTTTACAGTAAATCCCTGTTTTTTTTTTACGAATCGAATGTGCGCATTTTTCTGAATGCTCATGATTTTTTTCCGAAATTTCGTGGATTTTTGAAATTCCCTTTTTTAAGTTTTTTAAGTCGCTCTATTTGTACATTTTTGATCCAATAACCTTGAGACTTTTCAAAACGGATGGTAAATATGTCTTCTGAAACATATTCAAAATTCAAATTTAAAAAAATTTTTTTCAACATTTTTTCAAGAAATTTCAAAAATCCACGAAAATTCTGAAAACATTCATGAGCATTCGGAAAAATACACACATTTGATTCGTATAAAAGAAAAAACAATAGGTCACCGCAAAATTATTGAATAATTAATTGTTTGAACAATTTGTTATTAACTTTTGGTCAATATTATTATTGATAATTGTTGGTCATAGCTTTCCAAATGTTGATGAATTTTTTCAGATTTTTATTGCATCACGAAGTACGGAAATTCCAAACAGATATAATTTTTGGTCGAGCTATCCATCCAGTTATGCCTTAATAAATATATGTTACGTTAAAGATTGAACGAGATTTCGTTTCTTCTTGGCTCGGGCCATTCCTATCTTAGCTTTCTGTCTTCTTATTAACACTTTTTTCTTGATTCATTTTTCCTTGTGTTTTCCCTTTGCGCTCTCCAAAGCGATTTTTTTTTACCTAAAAAACTATACAGTATTTTCGCCAGGGAGGAATAAAATTTCGGGTTCAGTCAGCGAAGAATCCCCGTTCAATTAATGGCTTGTAATTTAATTCGCCAAAAGATGAGCTGAAAAAACGTATTTACAATTTTGAATGAATAACTCTGACATTAATTTAGAGTGATGATATCTTTAATCGGAATTTTAAAAATCGGCCGAATTTAGACACCTTATAAGCATCATTTTTGGATCTTCGATCAGAAACTGCTCTGCAAAGTTTTTCGATTCATCTCTACTTGCTTCGTTAACTTAACACAAGAATTGCAACATTAATTGGGAACGTTGATGCTCTTGGAGTAAAACGTCGATATATGCGAAATGTCTCATGCATTATTACGTCCGAGGCGCGCACTGCTCCTCCAATTCCTCGTTCATCTCTCTCCGCCCCTTTTTCATCGTGTGTATTAATTAAAGTGCATGCTCGAAGACAATCCGCTTGTAAATTGTCTCGAAATGGCTCACGAGAACGAGCGGTTCGAGGAGGGGGTGACTTTAATGCCAATAGAGAAGACGCTCGTCTCCGTCTTTGGCTGCGGTTAATAAAGAGGAAAAAAGGTTGTTTTTGCTGGGGAGTTCAACGCCGGTAGAAATGGGATGACTTAATGAATACGAACATGCGACGCATTATGGTGTATTAAAATACACGCAGACACGTGCGGCGGCGTGGGCGTTCGTATTATACACTCTCACACAGATCTCTCGCGACCGCTTCGTATATAAATGAGTATATATTCCTTTTTGTTAACATATTTGTAATTGATAAATAAAGGGAGATCGTTTGACAGGAGCAATTATAATGCTACTTAATAAAACCTCTGTATTTCTCGGCTCGATTCGCCAGCGGAACAAAAAAGCAGCTTCTCCCTTTTTCAGCCCCTCGGCAACGACCGACGACGACGCCACGTGTCCGGTTGAACGTTTGCGTCACTAAATGAAAAGGGTTTCTTCGTCCCGCCTCCCGCTTTTCAACCACTTAACTTTTTTCACGAACTGTCAACGTTTTTTTACCTCTAAGTGACTCCGAAATTGATGGCAAGAGCGATCAATAATATAGGGTATTACACCTTTTTTTTAAAACTGTTTTAAATCAATCCTGAGATCGCGATGAACCGGTAGAATTTTTATTTTTATTTCATAAGACCGAAAAGTGTCTTAAAAAATATTTTTTATTTGTGATTTGGAATTTTCACACGGGAACGCTAGCCGCCGTGCTGTTTCGGTTGTCACACGTCACGTCGTTAGTAAACAATACGACTGGGAAAGACCAAGTAACAAGATTTGTGAAAATAAGGAGTAGATCATTGGTGTCTCAAAAATTGTGGATTCATCGCTACCATCATCGTATTTATCATTGGTTGATTCGTCGTACTCTCTGCTTTCACAAAACCGCCTTCCATGATTCGATTTTAATAAAATAAATGATAAAAGTCCACAAATGTGATAATAACTTGTAATATTTTTAAATAACACAGAGCACACGATTAAATCTATAGATTGTTTAAGGAGGGTGGATCGCGACGATATAATGTTACCATGCTAAACCATGTTAAAAATATGAAGAATTTCAAAATGATAAGAATTTATAATAAAATTTGGTAAATATATTCTTCAAAAATATATGAGACAATACGATTTTTTTTAGACTTTTTTACCACATAGCTCTCGAGTAATTGAACAATAAAGTTCACGTGTATAAGCATAGAGTTTACATATGTACAATTATACATAAAAACTATCATTTTTAATGATTTTACATATATTGCGACGATACAACGTTGCCATGCTAAACCGTGCTAAAAACATTAAAAATTTCGAAATAATAAGAATTTAATAAAATTTGGTAAATTAATTAATTAATTATTATTATTAATAATTAATTATTTAATTAATTATTAATTAATTAATTATATTAATTTTATTTTATTATATTAATAATAATTATAATATAATATAATAATAATAATATAAATAATAAAATAATTATTAATAATTAATAAAATAGTAATTATTAATAATTAATTATTAATTAATTAATTAAAAATTTAATAAAATCTTTCAAAATATATAAGACGATATAAATTTTTTTACATTTTTCTACTACATAGCTCTCGAGTAATCGAACATTAAACTTCACGTGTATAAGCATAGAGTTTACATATGTACAGTTATACATCTCGTGCACAAGAACTTCGATTTAACGCTCAATTATTCGATAACCATGTGGTAAATAAAATTAAAAAAAAAATTTATTGGTATACTTGATGCCAAAGAATGTTATCACCAAATTTGATCAAATTCTGATCATTTTGATTTCGTGATCGGATGGCGTTTTTGACACTTGAAAAGCAGATGGAGAAGACGATTTTTGAAACGAAGTTATAAAATTAACATTGCATTTTTATTAATAAATATCGACGTTTTTCGTTTAGTTTTATTTACGAAATCTATCATAAATATGGATTTTTATGTTATTTCTCAAATCGTGTAAAATACCAATTTTTATAGTCAATCGGTGCGGAATCGGAAGTCTCGACGACACCGATTTCTGGCTCGTTTTAATCTGGACGTTTCGTAATTCATTCTCGCGCGTATGTCGACGGATTTGGTTGGTAAAAATCGTGGCGATATTTTCGAACAGGGCGCATCCAACTTCGCAGTCTCGAGACCCTTCCGCGAGCGAGCTTATCTTAATGGATTTTTGTAAACTTCAATTTTTCCTTGGATCTTTAAATCGCGACACGAAAAGCCTTCGATTAGGCGCATCGACGGGAGAAAAGCATGCGTTCGTGTTGCCCAGCGAATCCCCATACGTGTCCACCACCCGGGCGAGAGAATTGAAGCTCTAACGACGTGATAAACTCGCGTGTGCGTGACCCGCTGACGCTTCTGCTGGATCCAACTCTCTCCCTCTCTTTCTCTTTCGCCCGCTGTTTCGTCATCCGAGCAAGGAGTCAGAGAGCAGGCACAAAGGTAGGAAGAAGATCGAGGGAGAAAGTATCGGAAGAAGGAGAAAAACAAAGGAAAAAGCGGCTCTCGTCTCTGAATGAACGGAGAAGAAAGAGAGAAAGATCCAAAGTCGCGGAGTGGGGGTGGCCGAGGGGTCGAGAAAGTAATGGACGAAGATGAAAAAAGGTTGAGGAGAGTATGAAAAATAAGAAAGAAAATAATCGGAGAGAAAGATAGATAGAGGAAGATAAAGGAAAAGAAATAAGGAGAAAGAGATCGAAGTGAGCGGCACGCGATTCGCGCATCCTACGATTGCACGAAACCGTCTCCGTGTGCGGCTTGTTGTCCGTGTAAGAGAGAACTTACCGTAACCAGCATCAAACCATCACCCTTTTATCCTTCGGCTCTTTTCCCTCCCACATTTATCCTTAATTCTCTTATTCTTGCCTCGTACTCGTCCTTTTTCTCTCTTCTTCATTCACCTATGGGCTGTTTTATTTTCTTTCCAGAAAATCCGACGCGCAGCTGTCTCTCGGGGTTAGGGATTATTTATAGTTATCGATAATGACGCGTGTATAAGGTTCACGCTACGCCGTGGTAGCGAGAGAGCCGCGATAATATCAAAAGATTGAAAGCTGCTGTACTATCGTACGTGAAACAGCACACGCTTAACTAGTCGAGCCAATAGGGAGGAGAAAGAATAAAAGTTGTGAGTCATTGGCAGGAAAAAAAAAACGAAAGAAAGAAAAAAACGAGGCAACAACAATGTGTCCGGAACATCGCGCCTCGAGCTGTACATGTGTCCGAACGAACTAAAAGCTTATTAAATTTCAAGAGAGCAACGTGCATTAACTTGATTGCTGTTGGTATAGCACGCGTGTCACGAGTTGATGAAACATTTCATGCCGAATCAGTCAATCATCGTTTGTGAGCTCGAGCGATGCGTTCTCTCGCCACTTCATTCGTTCATTCACAATTTTGCCATCGAATTTCGGTCGATCGAACCATTCGACCTGAAACCAAATCAAAGTTCGCTATCTTCGAACTCCAAAATCCTCGTTTCTGCTCATTAAGGTAGGGGAACGTGGGACACAGTGGGCACCGTGTGCAAAGCTAGATGCGTCGGTTCACTGTCAACTACTGTTGCGTTAAATAATTGATTTTTCACACTTGTTTTCCACATTCTGTAAAAAAACAATTATGGGGCAAAGTGGACTTCACCTCGGGGGAAAAAATGCTCTGCCGACGCTTCTGACTAATTTTCTCGAACGTACGATGAAATTTAATGAAATTTGAATTTTTTGAAAAAAAAATGGGGCAAAGTGGACTTTTCTTTTTGAAAAAAAAATTTTGTGTCCACTTTGCCCCGTTTTTTTTTTTTCATACAATTCAGATTTTATTCAATTTCATTGTAAATTCGAGAAAATTAGTCGAAATCGGCAGTAGAGCAGTTTTTTATTGTCCACTTTGCCCCATTTTTGAATTTATTTTAAATTTCGTGAAAAGTTCTCTGTTAGAACGTCGTCTCAGACCACGATATCGTTGCAATATTTCAACATGCGAGTGCGCATACGGAAACAAAGCTTATTCCGAAAACTGTTAAGAGTTACATTCGAATCTTGGCCATCGTGTCAGGTCGAATTGGCTGACGAAAAGAAAAAAGCTGCAAAGGTCACTAAATTTTATTTATCAGATGTTTCCCGTATTTTTTGCGAGGTACTCTATTTGAAATCGATTGAAAACTGGATCCATTGCGCGTCACGTCACGTAAGTAAAAAGTAAATGGGTGTCACGTCAAAATAACATGAAGACAAAATAGTGTACGATAAAAATAACACAAATAATGAAAAAACTATAACGTTCGAAAAAACAAGCTCAGAGCACACTCATCGAAAGTTATTTTATCGTGCGTTATTTTGACGCATGTTAGTTTGTCCGGTTATTTTGTCGCGGCGTTATTTTGACGTGTAACCCAAAAATAGGCTCGCACCTCGTGCATAGTTATCGACCATGACGAATGTTGGTATGACGCTGAAGTTTCCAACGTTGGAGTCCAACGAAATGATCGAAAAAAAACTCTCCAATAATTCCAGTAATTTTCCTATTTTGTTCCCTGACAAATTTGCGATTCGTAGTTTTGCAAGCTGCACCAACGATTCGTGAAATAAAAAATTGGTGAATTAAAAACGTTTTTTTCGTTCATTTCGTTGAACTCCAACGTTGGAAACTTCAGCGTCGTGATGTTGGTTATCAATGCGATTAGTATAAAATTCATATGAATTAAACAAACATCTCAGGTACTTAAGCCTTAAAGATTCATAAAATATAGAGAAATACTCAAATATTTCATTTGTTAGTTTATACGTTTATCGGTTAGTTATCTCCAATTTATTGTTCAATGACGCACGTTAGTACTAAGAAAAATGTTAGAGAAAACATATCCTGAGTTTGAAAAAAAAATTTTGAAAAATTATGTTATCTTGAATTTTTGGAAAGTCCACTTTGCCCCAAAATTTACAATTTAGAAAAGTCCGCATTCGCATGACCGTATTTTTGGTGATGCAGATTGAGGCACTCGAAATTTGATGCCATTTTTCCAACTTTTATCGTTAATATCTCCTTTTAAATATTCGATAACCCTTTTTTTCATCGTCCCTATGGATTCCTCAAATTTTGTTCTATCCGTGAGACGGTTTGGATGAGGAATTTAGAATTTTTTGGTACATGAATTATTAAATAGAAATGTGGTGACGCGATGGAATCTCCATAGGCTCCCGTAGAAATTTTACGATTTTTGGAGTTTCAATTTTTTATTAAATGTTCGATAACCTGACCTGAAATTTGGCCAATCTGTTCGCACGCACTCTTACTTTACTGTTATTTAAAATCAGTTATTTGTAGAATATTCGGGTTCGTGAAAGGAGTACCTTAATCGACGTCTCAATGGAACTTTAATGGAGTCAGCTGGGTTTATGACCCTCGTCAACAGCTCTCGAGCTCTCATCCTCGTTCCAACATAATATAAATTTGTATCTATACACAATGTGCGTGCGGTGATAAATCGTTGGGGTCAAAATAATAACGTGGCTCGTCGACTCTCTCTCTCTCTCGCAAATGTTGATTCGCACCTGGTGTTTTCTGATTTTATCGGCGAACG
The DNA here is from genome assembly GCF_019457755.1 of Venturia canescens. Taxonomy (NCBI): domain Eukaryota; kingdom Metazoa; phylum Arthropoda; class Insecta; order Hymenoptera; family Ichneumonidae; genus Venturia; species Venturia canescens. Next base: position 8,741,966 of record NC_057430.1, read on the forward strand.
ATAAGCCCCCGAAACGTTTCAGTGACATACGAGATCGAATGATGAGCAGCATTAGAAAAATGCGAGTACGACAGAAGCGATGGCAAGCGGGATGTTCGACCGACATGCGCGTTGTTTTTCGAGTTATAATTTCCCGAGATCCTCGTGCGCTATGGACACAGGTTCGCATATTGATAAACCGTAATGAAAAATCCAAAATCCTCTCGAGCTTAACGATTCTTATAAATCTTTCGTAAGGAAGAAATAAAATAGCACAAAATTCAAAATTAAAAGTCCATCATTTATCTCGAGGCTTTCACGACCGTACAGATCCAACACAAGAACCTAGTCGAAGCGCATCAATATTACGAGGAGTCGGGAGTAACAAGATTAGTTCCGGCGAAAGGCCGTTTCGGAGAGACTCGCTCCGGTGTGTAAACGGGGCTAAATCATAAGTTATGGCAAAATGTGCTGACGAAAGTAATTGTGAGAACACACGGGAATACCGCGCGTACATAATGGAAGTAAAAATGAACGCGAGAGAGAGAGAGAGAGAGAGAGAGAGAGAGAGAGAATGGAATAAAAAAGAGCTGGAGCGATCTCGATGGGCATGAATTTGTCTCGTGCCACGCGCGTTCCTTCCACCGAGTGCTTTAACGCCCCTTAACGTATTTAATACTCCTCTCCTTCTACCTCTTTCTCTCTCATTTCAACCCTCCGGTCCCCTGCTCTTTCCATCCCTCAGCGAAGACCAGGCGTCGAGACTTTCATACGTTTCTAGTCATTTCTGGCTAATGCACTTTTAATTAATTAAATGGACTGATGGCCGTGCCTCACCCTCTACGGTTCCTCGGGCCCTCCCCCCTCCCCCCCCCCTCCTCCCACTCGCTATACTCTCTTTCACCATTACCTGGTGTGGACGGCTTCGACCTCGCGTGCCGGCTGTCCACGAACGCTGACGCGAGACCCTGCAAACTCATCCCTTGGCCTCCAGCCATTTCTCTATACTTATATTTATATACCTGTCTGACGACTGTTCTTATAAGTATAGTTATACCGCGACTCCATACATGTATATACTTAACCCATTATATACAAATGTGTGTCTTTACCTGGACGTACACGTATACTATATTCACTTGGCTATATGACGAGTTTGGGTTTGTTTTCTTTGCTCCTTTCAGCACCCTCAACGCGATCGAGGCATGTACAAGAATACAGCCTCGCTGCTGTATTATCCATTACACACGGCTCTCTTCCAGCTGCTTCGGACCTTTTCGGACTAATAAGATTGGTCATTCGGATTTTTGGTTGGTTTTTTACCGAAACTCACGGTGCTACGACCTTAATTGCTGGACGCGAGGCCTACGCGAGGGGGTCGGAAATTATATTGATTATCGTGACGAGAAATGTCGATGGTGAGGTAAAATTGACTTTAATCGACAGACTTTGACGATGAAAATTTGATCAGAAATCTTAATAGGAGAACACACTTTTGGAATGATACGAATGAAAAGAGGTTTCGCTGGACAAATGGAGATATTTTTCATCCAGGTCGTTTGATTCTACAATATTTTATTTCAGGGCGGAAAAATGACGCGTGGTGAAACTATACTTTGGTCGAATTTTTAAAGGAGTTCATGCACGAAACGGTTTTCTTAAGAGAGACTTGAAATTTACGCAGAGTTTAAATGGGCAGGCGAATGACACGCGTGTCAAATTTGAAAGGGTTCGTCTCATTGGTTATTTAGATAAACGTGTTTAAGAAAAATACACAGGGTTATAGGGACTGTGCGTAAAAAATCGTTCATCTTTCCACATAACGAATGAACGCTTTTTACGAAAAGTTTAGGAAAAACGTACACAATAGCAACGAAGTATGTAATGAATGAATATTACGTTAAAGATTGAACGAAATTGGTAATGAGCACTCGTATAACCGCTAATATTTGCTTATTTCGATATTTTCTTTCTTCTTGGCTCGGGCCATTCCTGTCTTAGCCCTCTGTCTTTTTTTATTAATATACTTTTTTCTTGACTCATTTCCCGTTGTGCTCTCTAGAGCGATTTTTTTTATAAAAAACTATAGTGATGGATCCCCGATTAATCAATGGCTTGTAATTTCATTCGCCAAAAGATGAGTTGCAAAAATTTATTTACAACTTCGAATTAACAACTCTGACATTAATTTAAAGTGATTTAAAGCGATTATATTTTTAATTAGGGAGTGAAAATCTATGCAATTTAGACACCCATAAAATACGATCCTCCGGGCAAGATCTACCTTAACTGAAAATATTTATAGAATAAGAGGAAACTTTTGAAACAATGCAAAAACGGGTTTTCGCTGATAAATATCTCGATTTTTTCGAATCCCGTTGTTCCCCATCGCTTAACTATTTCTCTATGGTTTTCGATGTCGAATGTTCGATCAAATTGCTGCGAATGGGAATAAAGTTGGGGAATAATGGCCAAAAAAGTTTTTCAACGAACAAGTCTGGCCGTTCTTGAAAAATATCTGGTGAATTTTTTTCTGAAATTCTGGTTTTATCTGAAATATCTCCATGGAGATCTGCCATGGAAGCGTGGCCTAAATTTAATATGGCGCAGACAGGAGCGCCATTGCTTAGTTAAGTCCATGTTTAGTATAAGCTCACCGTGTAAATATAGCATAAATATTTGGGACAGATAATGGTAGTTTTAACAATAATTGCCGTTCAACTCTTGGTCATCGAAACTTCTTTTTTTTTTCTTTTTGTGGGAATTTTTCGCGAGGTATTTTGACCTCATTTTTGTTTAATTTCGCGCAGAAACACTGATGTTAATAAATTCGTTTTGATGAGCGGATGCACCCCGGTTATAGTTTGAGAATTCAACACCAAATGTCTCACAAATTTTGTGAGACCCCGATACCGGAAATGATAAATTTTCTAGTATCATCGACTCAGTTTTTTAGAGTGAAAAAATATATATTTTTGCATCTGTGCGAGTTCGCTTTTGTTGCGAATTTATTGTTGTTTTTTCGATTTCATGGGGTTGCTCAGGGAGTACGAAAAGATCGGGGGGACATTGAATTTTCAATGTCGCAGCCACGCTCGCCCCATTACTCGCTCAGATACGAGTGTTTTAATATTTATATTTATATATCTCTGATGATGGTAAATGCGAAGCTTTTGGTCGTTCCTCATGGTCTCGTGTCTCTGGTCGGACGGTGCTGGTCGACTTTGTGGTGGACCACCCGAAGTCCCAGCGGGTCATCGTCGGCGAATAACAGGCGACAGAGGGAAGACAGTAACGAAAAAGATAAAAACACAATAATGAAAGGCAGAAAAAAAGAAGATGAATGAAATGAAAAAATGAGGAGAAAATACGTATAAGTTGGGAGCTCCCTCGCTCTCATAACTAAGACTCCTGATGATGACGTTTGATTTAGTTACTCGCGCTTTTGGTACAAGCTCGCTCCACTCCCGGACGGGCATGGTGGTTTATCTTTTGCGGCATGTTCGGTGCTCCATTTTCCCTCCTGGCAACAGTGTACTCTCGTGGAACGTTTTTTTTCCATTCCAAATCGAAAGGAACATGAAATTTGTTTTTCTTTTTTTTGTTTTCTTTTCTTTTTTTTTTTTTCTTCATTCGCGAATGACGAATCTCCGTGCGAATAAATTTTTTAACGTTTCTCGGCTGTCGAATGGATTTGGTATTTTGAAAAATCCCCTAGAATAAGTGGAGCTTCGCCGTGGCCCAAATATTTGCTTCGATTCGATCGTTTATATACGTCGCGCGTTGTTTATTAACGTGATCAGCTCGAGTGTCCAGCTGCGGAGGATGCCAAGATTTATCCGAAGCCTAAAAGGACCTCAACGGACTCGAAATTTCTCTCTCTTTTCCCTGGCCCCGAGCTTTCTCAGTCGTTTTTTCTCAACTCCTTATCTTCCTTTTCTCATGTTTATCGCGCACGAGCTGCTCGCGCTCACACATTCGAAAGTTCCACCAAAACTTGTTAATTAAATGGTTTATGGGTGCGACCAAATATTCGAATTTTTATAGTCAATTAGCCACGGTCCTCGAGCAGTGGCTTTTCATGCAAGAGAAGCAACCGTCGTCTCTGCTCTTCTTCTCGCTCCTGCTCTGCTGCTCCGCTGTTGCTTTTTGGTGGTGCTCCTTGACGATCCTCATGCTCGCACTCTCCTCTGGCCTGCCGCCACCGCCGCCGCTGCTGCTCCTGCTCCTGCTATCTTTAAAAAACTCCAGCTACGGTAGACAGCCCAGAGCTGGTAAGATGCAGGACGATTAGAATGAATGGCCGTTATAAATCAGCTCCCTTGTTGGTCAAGGCGCGAGTTTCTATACATACTACGAATATTCATATATATAGCTATCCTCGTATACAGGGTGTCCTGGATTTGAGCCTGGCCCAGTGATTTTTCTGCTTTGATCGATGGAATTTTCAAACTTTTCAAAAAACTCACTGAGAGAGCGAATATTTCCGGTCAAGCGGCTCTCAGATGTGATTTTTCGAGTCTTCGTTCACGCCTTTCATTCCCCAATAAAAGCAAATTCGAATTGGAACGAAAACTATAAAAAAAATGATGTTGCAGAGAAAAAAATTGGAAGAAAATTGAAAAAAATGACTTTTGAAAACTTCTTTTACAGCGAATGGAAATAATGAGGGCTTCGTCGATGATCATCGACCCACGAACGAAACGGTTGGGACTTTTTGACCCGTCGATTCAACGACGCTGAAGTTTGCAACGTTGCAGTCCAACGAAATGGAGGAAAAATCATTTTTTATTTC